>NC_045444.1:96159723-96494764 GCF_002776525.5 Piliocolobus tephrosceles
AAAGAAAAGAAAGAAAGAAAGAGAAAGAAAAGAAAGAAAGAAAGAGAGAAAGAAAGAAAGAAAGAGAAAGAAAGAAAGAAAGAAAGAAAGAAAGAAAGAAAGAAAGAAAGAAAGAAAGAAAGAAAGAAAGAGAAAGAAAGAAAAGGGAAGGGAAGGGAAAGGAGAAAAGAAAAGAAAGAAGGAAGGAAGGAAGGAAGGAAGGAAGGAAGGGAGGGAACATCACACATCGGGGCCTATCATGGAGAGGGGGAAGGGGGGAGGGATGGCATTGGGAGTTATACCTGATATAAATGACGAGTTGATGGGTGCTGACGAGTTGATGGGTGCAGCACACCAACAAGGCACAAGTATACATATGTAACAAACCTGCACATTATGCACATGTACCCTAGAACTTAAAGTATAATAAAAAAGAAAAGAAAGACAGAAAGAAAGACGGAAGGAAGGAAGGAAGGAAGGAAGGAAGGAAGGAAGGAAAGAAAGAAAGAAAGAAAGAAAGAAAGAAAGAAAGAAAGAAAGAAAGAAAGAAAGAAAGAAAGAAAGAAAGAAAGAGGAAGGAAGGAAGGAAGGAAGGAAAGGAAGGAAAGAGAAAGAAAGAAAGAAAGAAAGAAAGAAAGAAAGAAAGAAAGAAAGAAAGAAAGAAAGAAAGAAAGAAAGAAAGAGAAAGGAAGGAAGGAAGAGAAAGAAAGAAAGAAAGAAAGAAAGAAAGAAAGAGAAAGAAAGAAAGAAAGAAAGAAAGAAAGAAAGAGAAAGGAAGGAAGGAAGAGAAAGAAAGAAAGAAAGAAAGAAAAAGAAATCTCAGGAAATTATTAATTCCCATCTGGATCTTAGAAGTGGGATCATGATCAATGATGGTTATATTCTTATCACTCCAGATTCTGGATGGTCCCAAGCCAGGGGGGATTAAATAAGAGGAAGATGAGTGGCTTGCCCTAATCATCTCTAACCTAACCATATTGATCAGTAATGAGCATTACAAAAGCTTGGTTTTTGAAATAGAAAGAGTCCTATTTATCAGATGCCATGCATAAAATGGGAAATAATAGCTACAACTTGCATCTCTTATCCTTCATCCCAGGGCATCATTCTCTCCAAATTCAGGTGTTATCCCTTAGGATGGGTCTAGTTGACCATGAATGCAATGTTGATGACCACCCCAGGTCTATGACTTGTCTGTTCTGGATACCTATAGATGTTGCTTGCTTTACAGAAAGTTAGAGGAATTGAGTTTCAAAACATTATCTGAGCCAGGAGAATGCAGGCTACATCACATCGGTGGAGTTTTTTTAATCTTCAACTCCTCCTCTGTCATCATCAGTGCTGGCTCTATTAATTGGTCTACTGTCCCAAGACTGTTACATCTGAAATTGAGAGAGCATCTTTTTCTTCTAGTTGCTTTGTTTGTTCTTGATATTCACTCATTAGACACCAGGTATATATTTACCTTAGCTCTATTTATTTTGTTTAGAGACAAAACATCTGATCATCGAAGAATGACATTCTTAAGTCAGCAATGGCCAGAACAAAGTTATTAATTTTCTTGGTCCCAAAATATTTGACATTTATTCTAATGTTCTCATTTGCCAAAGTTCATAATATCTTACAGGAATTTCAAAAATTCCTGTAACATACAAATGATGCCAGTTCTAGGGAATAGATGAAGTCATTCAGGCTGAGCCCACAATTGAGAGAATTGAAAAGTCCAAACTGAGACTTAGTGTAATTTTCATATTGAATGACAAGTAGAGAAAAAGGGTGATCAGAAAAACTAAGGACCAGTCACTGGAGGGATGTTCCTAGGAGAAAATGTTACAAAAGCCACAGGAGTAGGTGTTGCACAGCGTTAAAATCTGCATCTGCCAAATGTGAAAAATGAGAAGCTGTTGAGTTTTAGAATGGATCACTCTGACCTTGCAGAACAGTGGTGGATGCTGAAGATCTTGGGGTGTACTTCTTCATTTCACTTGTATATATAACAGTGGCAAATTGCAATATCTTCTCCAGCTCCTGAAGGACCATCTGAAAAGAATTTCCCCACTCATAGCTTGGGGAACTTTGAATATAAATATCTTCCTCTAGAAATGCCTTTCATCCAGGGCACATAATGTTTTGTCAACATCATCCATGATAAAAAGGCATCTCTCTGTGCTTTGGCCTCTCACCCTGTCACTCCAACAGCTGTTTTTGAAAGCCAACTTCTACTTTTATTACTGGTTCATAACCACCTGGATTTGCTGTCTTGCTGGCTCATGGATGCTAACTTACACTGGCTTCTACATGAATATAAATCAATTTATTTGCTTGTATAATGAAAAGTCAAAATACAATTTTTCAAAAGGGTAAACAGGCTTTGGTAAGTATATGAAGCAGCTTCACCTCAATGGAATGTTGGATTAAAATAAAGTGATTAAAGTCTGTTTCATTACTTATTCATCTGTTTATCTTAGATTAAATCCTTTAACCAACCCTTCCAGTTACAAAAAAATGATGATGGTAACCTTGCTTATGTCCTTGTATTTTAGCCAATTAGATTTCCAAAGTGATTTGTGATTTTCAAATGATAATTTTTGAGTTTTCTCATTTATACATTATAAGAATAGTGGATGATGAATTGATGAATTTAAAATCTGCCTTCAGGGCCAGTCTGGAAAACCACTGTAGATTAATTCTGATTACATAATTTATTGTGATTTCTTCTGCAGCTACACTTGAATGTATTATACAATCATGCAATCATAAAACTGCCTTTGAATTATTTTCTATTTTGATCCAATTCCTATGCTCTCATATAACACATGTGAGCATACTCTAAATAATCTACATTTTATGATGTGCTCATTCTAAAATTAAGTTAGTTTTTAATTTCTTAGTTAGTGGGAAGTGTTTCTGACAACTCCAGCATGAAAAGGAGAGGAGGAGACTGGGTTTGCAGGCTAGCTCTTAGAGAGAACTTGTAATTCCTCCCAGTTATATCGCCCGTGCTTTCATTCCTGGTGCCAGAGGATCAGTCATGCTTGATTAGAGAAGCACATTCACAGCAACACAATTTGTGCAAAGCAGGAAAAATTCAAGAGGAGATGGGGCATTTACCTTCGTCTTGGAAGGAAATTTTGCAGTAATATAACAACAAGAATCACAATAAATAGTAATTTAAAAATTGGTGACTTCCAGTCTTTTTAGAACACAGTTTAAGTATAGGAAAGCAAGTAGAATACTTCTTCCTGATCATCAGATCCACATTCAATGTCATTCCTTCCCTTTGTATAGCAAAATTTCTCACCAGTTTTCTCTAGAGAATCATCAAAGTTTAACACAATTAATTACATTAATTTGACAGGAAGAACCTATCTGTAATATAAGTGAAAAAAGTAAACATTGAAGAAAAATTAGCAAAAACATTCACACACTAGAAAAATAAATTCAAATTACCAACTGTGATACAGTACAAATCATGGAACAAGGTGAGAGATCTTTATTGTTGCAAAGGTGTTTCAATCACAAGGGCCATTATTCTCTATACAAGACACTTGGCCGAATCTTCTTTCTTGTGTTTGAACTAATAGCAAAGCTCGCGTTCAGCTGTTTCCAATTCCCCAGACATGACACCTAAGAGGAACCCATAACACCTATTTCCTGCGTGGTGGAATTTTCCTAACTCCCTAAGCTATGGTCCTAACACTACTAGAAAGGAAACTTCTCAAATTCTCCTTTTGAAGAAATGTATGTTGTTCTTGCCAGCTAACATATTTTCTTCAGCAGACAAATGTAATTCTTACACAGGTTGAGTAAGGGTGCTTGTCTGTAATTCAATAACTATATGAATTTTACAGCAAGAGCTTATGGATTGATATGGGTGTGATAAATCAGTCTTTTCCTTGTGGAAAAATGATCTTTAGGATCATTCCTTGAAAAAAAGATTAAACCCAAGAATGATCTCTTATGTAAATTAGAGTTTATAAACAGAGAATAACCAGTTTTAAGAAGCAGAATTAAATAACACTCACTTGTTTGGTATTTTCAGCAATTTATATACAGACACATAATGGTAAATTACAGTTCTTACTGCTTATAATGTATTTAATGGAATCAAAATGTATTGCTTTTCAAACATGCCTTAAAGGTTTTGATACATTGCCTCTTTTAATATTCACAATAACTCTATGAGATAAATATTATTATATTCATTTCATGTTAAAGAAATGAGAACCCATAAGGCTAAATAACTTGTCCACTATCACACAGATAATAAATGACTGAGAAGTGAATTACATCCTTATGATTGAAAACCCATCTAAACAATGCTAATTATAAGAAGTGCATCAACTTCTTATGCTCAAGAATTTATTGAAATTTGCAGTTATATTTTTATTAAAATAAAACCCTCAACCTAATCCTGAAAGAAGAAACTGTGTAGTTGCATACAAAGAACATGAGCTTTCTCATTCTGACCTCACTGTTTCTTGGTTATGTAACTTTAGGCAACTTACTTTTTTCTGTGCCTCAGTTTCCATACTTGAAAAATTGAGACACTGCTAGGTACACACAAAAAAATACAATTAAAAAGTGGGTGAAATTCACAATAGCAAAGACATGGAATCAACCAACATGCCCATCAATGATAGTCTGCATAAAGAAAATGTGGTACATATACAGCATGGAATACTATGCAGCCATAAAAAGGAAAGAGATCATGTTCTTTTCAGGGACATAGGTGGAGCTGGAAGTAATCATCAGCAAACTAACACAGAAACAGAAAACCAAACACCACATGTTCTCACTTATAAGTGGGAACTGAACAATGAGAACACATGGACACAGGGAGGGGAACAACACACACTGAGGCCTGTCGGGGGGCGGGGGCAGGGGAAGGGAGACTATCAAAATAAATAACTAGTGCATGCTGGACTTAATAGGTAGGTGATGGGTTGATAGATGCAGCAAACCACCATGGCACATGTTAACCTGTGTAACAAACCTGCATGTCCTGCACATGCATCCCAGAAAATTAAATTAAATTAAATTAATTTTTGTTTTTTAAAAAGTGAGTGCATAGCTCACAGGATTGTTGTGAAATTCTATTTTGTTATTTTATTTTATTTTTAGAGACAGGGTCTTGCTCTGTCACCCACACTGGAGCACAGTGGCACAATAATAACTTGCTGCAGCCTCAAATTCCTGGACTCAAGTCATCCTCCTGCTTCAGTCTCTCAAGTAACTCGGATTACAGGCATGCACCACCACACCCAGCTAATTTTTAAAACTTTTATTTTTTGTAGAGATAAGGTCTCATTTTGTTGCAGGTCTGGTCTCAAACTCCTGACCTCAAGCAATTTTCCCACCTTGGCCTCCCAAAGCCCTGGAATTACAGGCATGAGCTACTGCAACTGGCTTGTTGTGAATTTAAAATAAAATAATGTGTAGAGTTGTCTAATAAAATACTTGATAGTAAGTACTACATTTTTCTGCTGTTCCACTTTTTATATTTTTATAATGCTTAATAAAATGTCACAGCATATAATTCTACCAGAATATACTATCATATTTTTTGTACCATGCTGTTCATTAAACATGTATTATCTTTGCAATTCAATATAGGTTTGCATTATTTTTTAAGACTTTATTGCATTTCATTTTGTGAATATATGATAGCTGAATTAATTATTTATGTTCGAGCCTTTGGTCTGTTTTCAAATTTTCACCATTATAAGTGGTTATGCTTTCCCATATCCTCACACAGATTTTTAGTTATTTCCTTAGCAAAATTTTCTAGAAATGAAATTGTTGAGTCAAATGTTATCCGCATTTACAAGGGATTTTTATATATGTAGCCAAATTGTCTCCAGAAACTGTGTGCTAGGTCTTATGTTCACAATAGAGGGATACTTCCCCACTTCAATTTGTTTTCAACTTAAATCCTTTTGATAACAATTAATGAAACACCATTCTCTTATTAAGTTTTTTAAAAATTAAAGACAACCTATGATTTAGATTAGGGATTTGCACACTTTGTCTGTAAAAAGCCAGGTAGTAAATATTTCAGATTTCACTTACCATACCCTTTCTGTCTACTCAGGTCTGCTGTTGTAACATGGAAGTAACAATAGACAGAACGTAGATAAATGAGTGTAGCTGTGTTCCAATAAAAATTCATTCATGGTCACTGAAATCTGAATTTCATATAATTTTCACATGTTTCAAAATGTATTCTACTTTAATTTTTGTTCATTTAAAAATATAAAAACATTATTGGCCAGTCATAGTGGCTCATGCTTGTAATCCCAGAACTTAGGGAGGCCAAGGCAGGAGGATCACTTGAGCCCAGGTGTTCGAGACCAGCCTGGACAACATGTCGAAACCTTTCTCTACAAAAAATACAAAAATTAGCCAGGTGTGGTGGCTCACACCTGTTTTCCCAGCTACTCAGGGGACTGAGGCCAGAGGATTACTTGAGCCTGCAAGGTCAAGGTTGCAATGAGCCAAAATGAGCCAAGATCATGCCCTGCACTCAAGCTTGGGTAACACCATGAGATCCTGTCACAAAAAAAAAAAAAAAAGAAAGAAAGAAAGAAAAGAAAAAATAAATGAAACCATACCCATATGTAAAAACCATCATTAGCCAACACAAACAATGAAACTCATTTGGCCTAGGCTGTATTGTAATGACTCCTGAGTTGGTTAGATGTAGTGAGATTTCCCGTGGTTCATACTTCCTGATTTTTACCTCAGGAAGACAAGGGAAGAGGTAGTAGCATAGATGGAAAAATCAGCCATTAAAGAGACTGGTACGCTTTACTCTAAATAGAAAACTATAGCTTTTGTGATCCTAATGACTTCAAATCCTGCTCTATAATTTACTACCAGTGTAAATTAGCCTTTCCAAACCTCAGCTTTTCCTCAACATTAATGAAGTCAGAATCATCCATATGGTCCCCCTAATTCATATGGAAGTAGTTAACTTTATTCCTCAGTGTTCTGGAAAACTCATGCATGAGGTGATGCAGTAATATATTAGATACACGTGTGAAAATGGACAGTGAAGCTGATATTTATACATAAGCAGCTATCTTGCATTGCTTTCCTTGCAGCAACAATTAACCTGATGCTCTGGTACTTTGAAGTAATTATTCTTTTGCTTTTGTCTGATGCTTTTAGTTTTATTAAACATTTTCAACCTTTGATTTATTTAAGTCTTAAAATAATCTTCTGAGATATATATTCTTGCCACATTTTATAGAGAGGAAACTGATATGAAGTCATTTCCCAAGATTATGCAGAATAAAGCTAGCTAATAAAAGAGCTATATGTTGAACACAGGTCTTCTAACGTCAAGTTCAGGCTTTTTCTACATCCAGAAGGATCCACTCACATATGAAAAAACTAGGTAACTACCTTTTCTGCTGGCCTCCTATCCTGGAGCTGCCACTCATTGCCTGGATCTCACAGAAATTCAAAGTGAGTCTGCCCCACTCTTCATAGCCCCTGCTGCCATAAATAGTCATGGTTTAGAACATGACTTTTCAACTCTAAATAACATCACAGTTTACCAAACTACTAGGGATTCTGTGAGTCAAAAGCAGCTGTAGTATTATAAAATATATCTTTGATCTTTGTCCCTGTTTACTGACATAAAAACCCTAAAATCCTTGGAATTTCCAAAGTGATGTATATTTTTGTGTGCTCATGAGTTGACAGATGGCTGGCAGTCCCTTGGTAACTTCAGGATAGGGGCTGGTCCCAGGAAAGACCAAGGCATGATTAGAGAGTTGAGACTTTTCAGCCCTACCCCTCAACTTCTGGGGAGGTGAGAGGGGCTGAAAGTATTGATCACCAATACCGAGTGACTTAATCAATCATGCTTACATAGTTGAGTGTTCATAAAAGACCAAAATGACTGTATTCAGAGAGCTTCCAGATAGTTGGACATGTGGAGATTCCTGGAAGGTAGTGCACCGAGAGAGCATGAAACTCTGCATCACTTCCCACTTGCCTTTCCTATGCATCTTCTCCATCTGGTGCTCATCAGTATCCTTTGTAATATCCTTAAAATAAACCAGTAAATGTTAAGTGTTTCCTTGAGTTCTGTCAGCTGCTCCAGCAAATTAATCAAACCCAAGGTGGAGGTTGTGGTGGCCTCGATTTATTCCCTTCCATGAGAAGCACAGGGAAAACAATCTGGGGCTTGCAGTTGATATCTGAAGCGAGGGGAAGGCTTGTAGAAATGAGCCTTCAACCTGTGGGATCTGATGCTATGTCCAGGTAGATAGTGTCAGAATTGATTTAAAGTAGACAACGTTAGCTGCATCGTGGGGTGTGAGAGTACAGGAAAAACAAACTGTTTGATTGTTTTTTCTACAGACTAGATTAAACCCTGGGCTAGGCAATTGGAGGGCAAAATGATCAGAGATGAACAGACCCACAGAGTGAAGCTGACTCACACGAACAAGGAAGCTGTAGTGAGAACTGCTGCTATAGTCCATTTAGCATCTTTGTTTCATCCACAGTTCTGTCTCAGTAGGGTCACAGCATAACTTCCATATTTGTGCAGTTTCCCTCCTTATAATACTCCCCTTCCTTTAAGCTAGTCTGAATGGGTCTCTGTTTCTTCCAACCAAATAAGCTCCAAATAAAACATCCTGACTAAGCCATTGAACATTTTTATTTCTTTCCTACAATAGGTAAATACCTACATAAGTCCATAAAATTTGGGGGAGGAATTCAAGAGTAATTAAATATGTTGGAGAAGAGCCAAGATGGCTGACTAGGTGCAGCTGAGAGGAGCTTTCCCCACCGAGAGACCAGACCAACAAGATGGCACACTCCAAGCAGATCTTCAGAAGGAAAGTATTGAGAATGGACAGAGGGAGAGTGCAGACCCTGGGGAAGGAGTGAGTTAAACAGGCAAAGAGTGGCCCACTCTCACCACAGACCTCTAGAATCCTAGCTACAGGAGACCTCACAACCCCCACAGACACTTGAGCTCGCAGGAAGATCTGTTTGGAGAGTTGTCAGGGACAGGACTCTCGTCTGTGAGGAGCCCAGAAGGTTTGATGTGGGAATAGCTACTGTGGAGTATGACCAGGGGCACCCTTCCCTCAAGGCTCGCCATACTCCTCTAAGTGGCTTTGGTTTTTGTTGACTGTTGGATCTGTCTTGCCCATGGGATGGTCCAGACTAATCTAAGCACACCCTGTCGGCTGGCCTATCCTGGGTTCCCTCCCTGACTGTGCCTGCTTGCAGCACAGCTTTGGATGCCCAAGTAGGGTGCTTCCCAGTGGCCGCCACCATACCTCCTTTGTTGGCAGACCCCATCTAACCATTGGCAAGCTTCTGCAGATGGATCTCCCCACCACCACTTTGCTGGTGCATACTCACCCGCAGCTTTCCCTATCACTTTGCAAGGCACACACATGCATGAGGACCCCGCTAACCCACTGGTGCCTGCACATGCATATATGCAGACCCCACTGTCACCACCTCAACTAAGCACTTTTGCTAGCACCCCACCATTGCAGTATTGTTGCCAGCAAACCAGCAATAAATACCTAGGACCTTCCAGCATAGCAGGTACTTAACAGCTCAACACTTTTGGGCTGTGTGCTCTAATCCTGGGGAGCTGGGACCAGTCTCATGGCCACCAAACAAAGCCATGAGCCTGGTCCCAGGCTCCCAATGTTAGAGCACACAGCCCAAAAGTGTTGAGCTGAGCCTTGGTCCCCTGAAATCATCCAGAAATGAAGCCAGTCAATGGAGCCTAACTTATACTACAGTCAAATCCTCAAAAGCATCAAAGAGTGTAACAGCAAAAAAACCCATCCAGAGGACAACATTTTCAAAGATTAAAGGAATATCAGCCCATGCAGATAAGAAAGAACCAGCACAAGAACTCGGCAACTCAAAAAGCCAGTGTGTCGTCTTATCTCCAAATGATTGCACTACCTTTCCAGCAGTGGTTCTTAACCAGACTTAAATAGTCCAAATCAGAGGCACAGAATTCAAAATCTGTATGGCAATGAAGGTCACTGAGATTCAGGAGAAACGTGAAATCCAATCCAAGGAAACTAAGGAATCCAGTAAAATGATACAGGAACTGAAAATGAAACAGTCATTTTTATAAAGAACCAAACTGAGCTGATGGAGGTGAAAAAATCACTACCAGAATTTTATAATATAATCAGAAGTATTAACAACAGAATAGACCAAACTGAGGAAAGAATATGAGAGGTCAAAAACGAATTCCTCTAATCTACTCAGTCAGACAAAAATAAAGAAAAAAGAATTAAAAAGAATGAGCAAAACCTCTGACATACAAGGGATTATGTAGAAAACAAACCTACAACTCATTAGCATCCCTGAAAGAAAAGGAGAGAGAGCAACCAACTTGCAAAACATATTTGAGGATATTGTCCATGAAAATGTCCTCAACCTCACTAGAGAGGTCTACATTCAAATTCAGTACATTCAGAGGACTCCCTTACGATACTATACAATATAACCATCCCTAAGACACATAGTCATCAGATTCTCCAAGGTCAATATAAAAGAAAAATTATTAAAGGCAGCAAAAGAGAAGGGGTACATCACCTACAAGGGAACCCCATCAGGATAACAGCAGACCTTCAGGCAGAAACCCTACAATCCAGAGGAGATTGGGAGCCTATATTTAGTATTCTTAAAGAAAAGAAATTCCAACCAGGAATTTAATAGCCAGCCAAATTAGGCTTCATAAGCAAGTCCTTTTCAGACAAGAATATGCTAAGAATTTGTTACTACCAGACCTGCTTTACAGGAAGTCTTTAAAGGAGTACTAAACATGGAAATGAAAGACCATTACTGACTACCACAAAAGCCTACTTAAGTACATAGGCCATTAACAGTATAAATGTTACCCCATCAACTACCCCATCAAGTCTATGTAATGACTAGCTAACAACATAATGACAGGATCAAATTCACACTTTTCAATATTAACCTTGAATGTAAACGTGTTAAATATCCATTTAGAAGTCACAGAATGGCAAGCTGAATAAAGAAGCAAGACCCAACTGTATACTATCTTCAAGAGACTCATCTCACATGCAATGACACCAAAGACTCAAAGAAAAGGGATGGAGAAAATTCTATCAAACAAATGGAAAACAAAAAAAGAGCAGGGTTTTTTATTCTGATTTCAGACAAAACAGACTTTAAACCAGCAAGGATCAAAAAGGGCAAAGAAGGGCATTACATAATAATAAAGGGTTCAGTTCAACAAGACTCAACAACACTAAATACATATGCACCTAACACTGAAGCACCCAGACTCATAAAACAAGTTCTTAGAGACCTACAAAGAGACTTAGATAACCACACAATAATAGTGGGAGGCTTTAACACCCCATTAAGAGTATTAGATCATCAAGGCAGAAAACTAACAAAAATATTCAGGACTTAAATTTGACACTTGACCAAATGAACCTAAAAGACATCTACAGAACACTCCACCCAACAACAGAGTATACATTCTTCTCATCTGCATGTAGCACATACTCTAAAGTTGACCACACACTCAGCCATAAAGCAATTCTCAACAAATTTTTTAAAAAATCATACAAACCACACTCTCAGACCATGGCTCAATAAAAATAGAAATCAATACCAAGAAGATATCTCAGAACCATACAATTCCATGGAAATTGAACAGCCTGCTCCAGAATGACTTCTGGGCAAACAATAAAATTAAGTCAGAAATCAAGAAGTTCATTGAAACTAACAAAAATGAGGATACAAGACAAAAGAATCTATGGCATACAGCTAAAGCAGCGTTAAGAAGAAAGTTTAAAGTGCTAAACACCCACATCAAAAAGTTAGAAAGAACTCAAATTAACAACCTAACATCACACCTAGAAGAACTAGAAAAATAAGATCAAACCAACTCCAAAGCTAGCAGAAGAAAAGAGATAACCAAAATCAGAGCTGAACTGAACTAAATGGAGATGTGAAAAACCACACAAAAGATTAACAAAATCAACCCCTGTTTTGTTGAATGAATAAATAAGACTGATAGACTGCTAGCTAGACTAATAAACAAAAAAGAGAGAAGATCCAAATAAACACAGTCAGAAATGACAAAGGGGACATTATCACTGACCCCACAGAATAAAAAAGCCCTAAAGACTATTATGAACTACTGTATGCACATGAAATAGAAACCCTAGAAGAAATAGAGAGATTTCTGGAAATATACAAACTCCCAAGATTGAACTAGGAAGAAATTGAAAACCTGAAAAGACCAGTAGCAAGTTCTGACATTGAACTGTAATAAAAAGTCTACCAACCAGAAAAAGCCCTGGACCAGACTGACTCACAGCCAAATTATACCATATATACAAAGAAGAGCTGGTACCACTCCTACTGAAACTACTCCAAAAAAACTGAGGAGGTGGGCCTCCTCCCTAACTCATTCTATGAAGCCAGCAGAATTCTGATACCCAAACTTGGCAGAGATACAACAAAATAAAGAAAACTCCAGGCCAATATCCCTGATGAACATAGATGCAAAAGTCCTCAACAAAATACTAGGAAACCGAATTCAGCAGCACATCAAAGAACTAATCCTCTACGATCAAATAGGCTTTATTCCTGAGATGAAAGTTTGGCTCAACATATGCAAATCAATAAATGGATTCATCATATAAACAAAAACCACATGATTATCTCAATAGATAGAAACGACTAAAAACAAAAACCACATGATTATCTCAATAGATAGAAAAAAAAATGCTTTGGATAAAATTCTACAATCCCTTCATGTTAAAAACCCTCAACAAACTAGGCTTCAAAGGAACATGCCTCAAAATACTAAAAACCATCTATGACAAACCCATAGCCAACATCATACTGAATGGGCAAAAGCTGGAAGCATTCCCCTTGAGTACCAGAACAAGACAGGGATGCCCATTCTCATCACTGTTATTCAACATAGAACTGTAAGTCTATGTCAGAGCAATCAGGCAAGAGAAAGAAATAAGCATCCAAATAGGAGGAAAGGAAGTCAAACTATCTCTGTTAGCAGATGATATGACTCCATGCCAAGAAAACCCCCATAGTCTCTGCTCAAAGTCTCCTAGACTGATAAATAACTTTAGCAAAGTTTCAGGATACAAAATCAATGTATAAAAATTAGTAGCATTTCTATACATCAATAACATCCAAGCTGAGAGCTGAATAAAACATGCAATTCCATTCACAATAGCCACAAAAAGAATAAAATACCTAGAAGTACCGCTAACCAGATAGATTAGAGATCTCTACAATGAGAATTACAAAACACTGCTGAAAGAAATCAGCAATGGCACAAACCAATGGAAACATATTCCATGCTCATGGTTAAGAAATATCAATATTGTTAAAATGACCATACTGCCCAAAGTAATCTACAGATTCAATGCTATTCCTATCAAACTATTACTAATATTTTTCACAGAATTAGAAAATAAAATTCATATGGAACCAAAAAAAGAGCCCGAATAACCAAAGCAACCCTAAGCAAAAACAATAAAGCCATAGGCATCACACCATCCAACTTCAAACTATACTACAAGGCCACAGTAACCAAAACAGCATGGTACTGTTACAAAAACAGACACGTAAACCAGTGGAACAGGCTAGAGAACCCAGAGATAAAACCACACACCTATAGCCATCTGACCTTCAACAAAGTGGACAAAAAGGGAAAGGACTTATTATTCAATAAATGGTGCTGGGATGACTAGCAAGCCACATGCAGAAGATTGAAATTGGACCACTTCCTTTCACTGTATACAAAAATCAACTCAAGATGGATTAAAGACTTCAATATAAAACCTAAAACTATTAAAAGAAAGCCCAGAAGAAAACATAGTCAATACCATTCTGGACACAGGAACAGGCAAAGATTTCATGACAAAAACTCCAAAAGCAATTTCAACAAAAACAAAAATTGACCAGTGAAACCTAATTAAACTAAAGAGCTTCTGCACAGCAAAAGAAATTGTCAACAGAATATACAGACAAATGACAAAATGGGAAAAAAGGTTTGCAAACTATGCATCTGACAAAGGTCTAAGATCCAGAATCTATAAGGAACTTAAACAAATTAGCAAGTGAAAAGCAAACAATCCCATTAAATAATGTGCAAAGGACATAAACAGACATTTATTTAAAGATGATGTACATATTGCAAGCAAAAAAGTATATATACACACACATATATTTACACATCAGATTGTAAAAATAATAGAAAAAAAACCAGTACTTACAGGTTGAATCAACATCAAAAGCTCCATATCTATGTAAGCATTGAGCACATTCAAAAAATATAATTAAAGTAGGCAAATTAGATTTTGAATTACTTCTCAAAGGAATCAAAGAACACTGACTATTACACACACACTTTGTGTTAGTCCTGTTCCGTGTTCAAATGTTAATTAAAGGCTTAATGGTAGAAATTGGTAGACTGTCTGTATTTTGATGGCATATTTTTTCTGCTTTTCCTAGTGAAAAAAAAAAAAACTCCACTTTCTTGGCTAATCCTTTTTATACAACAGTTAGGATTGTTTACTTCTATCTTTCAATTTTTTATGTAGCCATGTTTTCTATACTAAAGTAATAAAAATCAGATAATTAACATTTTGTTCCTTTAACATATTCAGCCTTCACCTTTGGGTGGGGCTACTTACCTGCTTTTTCTACTGCACATTTATTTTGGATTCAGTTGTATTTAGGATGCCATGGTTCATTCTGTTTGCACATTAGAATCATCTGCAGAGCTTTGGAAAAATATTCAGAAGCTTGCCCTCCCACCAAAAAAATCTGATTTAATTGATCTGGGCTAGAACTCAGATGTTCATACTTTTTAAATTCCTCTGGTAAGATTCTAGTAACTAGAATTTTGAACCATTAGTTTTGAGAAGCCTACCCAACCTCTTCTAGATACCTAGTTATTCAACATGAAGATTGATACATGGCTTACTTCTCAATGACATAAAATAATATTGATCCAGGTGCACACCACTTTGAATCATGAAACAGAAAAAGAGATGGGTCTTGGTATATTGGTAACTCAGAGGTGCCATGTGAAATGTCATTTCACAGAGGGACTTAGGAAAGCTTATGAGATCTTGGTTTCATCAATTGGAAGGATAATGCTGAAAATAAAGAAAATTAAAGTATTCCAAACCAATTAATATTTACTTGTGTTAGTAATACTGCCCAATCATAATCACTACTGTTATTAACTTTCAATGCCAGGTGCCCTCAATTAGTTCCTTGGTTCTATTAATAGATATTGCTTGCCTCTTTAAAAGAGGAAACACTAACTTTCAGAGTTTGATGATATTTAAAATCAAATCGCAAATGCTTCTGCAGATCAGCTTCCCCTCTGCGGAGAAAGTGCTTCCCATGATTATTCTGTTGGGTTTTCTGGAAGCAGACTCCTGGATACACTTGTGGGTACAAAAAGTAATAGTCATATTCACTGTGGAATGAGAAATTTCTCTATACTAGGGAGAGGTCAAGGTCTGAGGTCAGCACTGCTGTCCTATGGCTGAGTCACGGACAGAAGCTGCCATTCTGGGAGAGAGCACAAGTGAAGAATGAGGAATAAAGAGACAAGAGCAGCAGCAAGGAGGAAGCACTTCAGCAAGACCTTCTCTCCCTATTTCACAAGGCAGCTTAAGCATTATAGCCTCTCTTCACCAATTAAGGTATTTCTGAAATTTCCAATCAGTCACACACAAACATTTCATGAATAGAAAAATGTCAATAGAATATTTAAGTGCAAATGTTGCATTTCCACATTTTACAAGAATACACTTTTTAAAATAAACTATTTAATTTTTTATAAATTGGCTCCTCTGAAGAAATGGTTTAGAAGGTAGGAAAACATGAATTGCAGTGTTTTTTAACAAGTGGTAGTATAAAGAAGGTTTTTCAAAATTTTTGTCTATACTTCAGGGAAAAATTAAATTGATATGTTATTTTCTAAAGGGCAGTTCAGCATTTTTCATCTTAATAAAATGAAGCCTTCTCCATTATGACATAATATGAAATGAAAGCTTGAACATCTTCATCATCATCATATGACAAACAGGATTAAAAATGTTTCAAACCATATTTGTGTCAAAGGAAAATGAATACTGGGTGACTCAAAAAATATGGCTTCTAGCACCACAAACCTTTTATACAATTAAACACTGAAAGATGTGATTGTCTATAAAACAAGAAACAAATTAAGGAGGTTTTAAGATATTGAAGTCTACCTGAAGTACAATATATACATTTCTTTCCGCCTTCTTAAATCTCTGTAGAAGAATAAGATTTTGTACTCCTGAAATAGACTGTGAGACAATTAATAGGAATCAGAGAACTGGTATAACTTTTTTCGGTGAAGCCTCTGAAATTAAAGTTAAAACGGATATCTGGCCAGTTAAAGAACTGACCATTCATGTTTTATGATTTCAAATATGTGAATCCTAAAATGGTGTCAGGAACTAGCATTTACCTCTGTACTGTGCAGGCTTCAGTGTGTGATGCTGAGTCACTTAACCCTGTGCTTCAGGGATGTGTTGACTAATAAGCCCTAATAAGAAGTCAAGTGAAAAAAAATGTAAGTGCATTGTATTGCAATATTAAGACAGGATGGAAAAGATGTGAAAAGATGTCATCATGTGAAAAGAATGTTACTAATGATATAGTGGAACAGGCACTGTTCCAAGTGCTTTATCTACATTGTAGTAATTTTAAAACTTTCCAAAATTTCTTTGATACTCCTCCTCATTGAGATTTGAGGTTTATATCCCTCCCTCTTGACTCTGGAGCCACCTTAGCGACTTGCTTATAACCAATAAACTGCAGCAGAAATGTTGCTATGTGACTTTTGAGACTAGATAAGAAAAGACTGTGCAACTTCCTTCTGGTTCTCTTGGGATGTTCACTCTGAGTGAAGTGAGCTGTAAAATGTCAAACCACCCTGAGACTGACACTTAGGAGAGGCCCTGTGTATTCACTGCAGTGGACAGTCCAAGTTGAGCTCCCAGTTGTCAGCCATCATCAACTGAATCATGTGAGTGATTCATCAGCTGTACACGGTCCATTCAAATCTTCAAAATAACAATAGCCCCAGCCACATCTTACTGAAATCGCAGGAGAGACTCTAAACGTCTTGCTGAGATCTCCCAATTTCCTGACCCATAAATCGTGAGCACCACAAAATGGTTGTTTTATGCTGCTAAGATTTAGATGAACAATTTTTTATAAAACAATGGTAACCAAAATAGATTAACTCTAATCCTCATAACAGCCTTACAAAATAGCTACTCTTATTCCCATTTCTTGGATAAGGAAATTGATTCCCATTGATATTAAATGGAATTCCCAAGGTTACATGACTTGTGGGCAGCAATGCTGATATCTGAACCCAGGTAGTCAGGCTCCAGGGTCATTTCTCTTAAGTATCTTGAAATGGATGTTGTCATCTCTGAATTTATGTGCCATTTCAGATCCTTTTGGCCTCACCTGTCTCTGGAGCCAGTCACCACTTCTTTCAGCTGCAGTCACCTCTACAGAGATTAATGCTAAGCAGACTCTTGCCAACTTCATCTTGCCTAATGACCCTGCTACTACTGTCAACTAGTGACCCAGAAATTCCCTATATTGATGCTAAGACATGAGATGCTGTAGTACCCTCTCTGAGCCCACACTGAGTCTAGGCAGTGTGGAGGAGCTAACACCCCATAAAGCAAAATATACCTCCAGAAAGAACTCTTCTCCTTTTCTTCTGTAGACAAACTCTCCTAAGAAGCAGTAGTTCCAAAAGTGGGCTCCTAGAAGGTAGTCTCCAGATCAAGTAATCAATTGCGTTTGATATCAAGTAGTACTCAGTCTGGTAATGCACCATCCTATTAGCTGTGCCTTCTTTCCCACTTCTTCTGCTTTTCTTCACTCCTGCCCCCTTAGATTGTACTCACCAATAAGAACTAACACACAGGCCAGTGTTTCAAGTCCTGCTTTTTGAGAAGCTTTGACCAAGATAATGTCTAAACATGTTTTTATTAAATTATTATGCCTATATATACCTAAAATATATAGCATTGTTTTGCATATTTTAAACTAAAATAAATGTTATTATACCATAAGATCATTTCACAAGTTGTTCACTCAACACTGTATTTTGGAAATTTCCCTGTGTAGCTATATGGAGCTCTAATTCATATGTGTTAAATGTTAAATATTATGTTGTTGTGTGAATATGTTACAGATAATTTATGTATTCTCTTGTATATGAATATGCATAGGATCCCTAGAATTCACTACTAAAATATTAGTGTAATGAACAATTATTGTTCTTCTTTTTTTGTGTGTGCATGTGGTAAGTCCTCCAGGGGCTACTTAGAAAGAGAATTGTTAGATTGAAGTACACAAATGTTGCAATTTTACTAGATATTTTAAAATTTGTTTCCAAATGATTTTATAAAGTAAATCCTTACTGGTACTTCTACAAATTCTTAACAAAACTCGGTATGAGTCTTTTAAAATTCATTTAATTTTGTAGAATTGGAAAATAGTGAATTGTTGGTTTTATTTACCATTCCCAGATTATTATTGAACACACTGATTATTATTGAGGCTACTGATGAGATATGAGCATGTTACCATTTCTCATTTTTTTCACCTTTTGTCTTTGCTTTTCGATTTTGCAATAATTCTTAATATATTCTGGGTCCTAGTTCTCTGTCGATTGAATGTATTGCAAATATCTTTTCCCTGTATAGAATATCTATTTTTATTTATTATGGGTCTTTCATTGTAGAGACTACTTAATATTTTAAAAGATCTATATTTTCTTATGTAGCTTTAACTTTTTTAAGTCTTTTACAAGAAAAACTCAATTTATAAGAAACCAGGAGTTTAAATAATCTATTTATGTTTAAAATTAAGTTTTACTTTTCAAATTTAGGTCTCTAACTCATCTTAAACTTATTATTTGGTACAGTTTCACATAGAAATCTTATTTTTTTCTCAATAGAGACAACACATCCCACTGTGTCACGTGATTTTCTTAGATTTCATTGTTGGACATTTTATTCTTTTCTACACATTAATTTTCTATTCCTATGTTATTGTCACATTGTCTTAATTACTATACAGCATTATAATTCCTCAACTAGTTTCTTCGTTTTCAAACCTATCTTAGCCATTTTTGATTCTGTACTTTCCTGTCTGAATTTTAAGAACAGCTTTTTAAGGTTGCATTAAAAATCACAAAAAAATAGATTTAAAGAATATCAAAATATGTCTGTATTAAAATGAGTCTCCTTCATTTTTGCAAGTCTTTATACCTTTAAACAATTTATTGTATTTTTTCCACAAAGGTATTAAATAATTTTTGTTAGACTTATTCCTGGTTAACTTACAGACTATTATGCTATTCTCTAGGCTTAACATAGCAAACTTTAAAACAAATAAATACGATATATTCAGAGAAAGATGAATTTTATGAAGTAAAACACAGAAGAATGTAATAGAACATTTCTGGAACATGATAGGGTGGACTATTTCAGGCAAATTAAGAAATAGCCTCATATGAGGTGAAGAAGTTATAATTAGACTGGTGCTAAGCCACATGAAGATATGAAAGAAAAAATGCAATACAATGTCCTCAAGAAGCCAATGTGTATACAGCAAAATGGAGCAGAAAGAGATGTATGAAATGACGTCAGAGCATGGAAAGCCTTATCAGCTGTTGTACAGAGCTTACATGAGTATAGGCCACGGGCTTTGCAGCTTTATTCTGGCACTGAGATATTACTGAGACTGTCATCTTTGAACAGATCAACTATTTGGGCTAAGGATGAACAAGACACATGGGATGTATCCACTTCCACATAGTAGGAATGACCCCAAGGTAAGTGTGCCCTTTGTAATCATGCTTCACCTTCAACTTCTAATGGGTTGCCATAGAGTAATCATCATACACTCCTGACTGATGTGTGATACAGCAATCATACTTCACCTTCAACTTCTAATGGATTGCCATAGAGTTATGGTAATGGTAGGCTTTTTTTCAAAAACTGCTTTTATTAACCACTATGACTGTTAATATTATTAGTAGCTTTCATGTACTTACAAAGCATTCCAGATTCTGCCTACTGTAGCAATATTTTCCAAAACCCAGCCAGAGTTCTCCTCTGTTCAGCCTATCTGCCAAGAATATTTTTATACACATCTGGCAACTTGGAATCTGGTCACTATGAAAGTGTGCCCTTCCGTTAAAAAACGAAGATAACCTTGAGGGCTGACATACCTTTAGTTACATCTGTCTAGATCTTAGAGTTTCCTTTCACATGCTTCCTAAGGCCCAGTAACCAGTTTTCTCTCCTGGCTCAAGGTCACTACGTCACTGGGCACTATCACTGGGAAAGATCCACATCCAATCCAATGTCTTGCACAGTGAGATGGTAATAACATGTAGTGATTACCATAGAGCTGGTTCATTGACTGTGGTGGTGTAATTAACCACACAAATTCAGTTCTTAACTTTCCTCCAATAGTGCTTACCTGAATTCAAAATCAGACATATGGCAGAAGGCAGTGTAGATAAAGTATTTAGATAGGACAGGTTTTTTCTTCACACATGAAATATTTGGGGGTTTTCAGTGGGTACATGAGAAGTAAACCACAATGGTAACATTAATTCTTCACTGAAAAGTTATTTTAAAATCTGATATTGACAATGCTTATTATTATAGATTTTCCCTCAAGACTCACTGCCTCAAGGGAATTTGGGAATGGAAGGGGACGTTAGCTCTTCTTTATTTTTTACCATCAATGGAGTAATTCTTTCCTATGTCCTTGAGCAGTTTTCATTCACATGACTTACAGCACTTCGTCCAAACCCTCACAACTAACAATATGCAGTATTGCAGTAGAAAGTAGGAAGAGAGCTTTGAAGTCAGACTTCCCAGTTTCCTTCATTTATTGTATAACCTCAAGCAGGTTATAAAACCTTGCTATGTCTCAGCTTTCTCCTCTTTAAATATTGTTTTAATAGATTGGTGTGCTTAAAACAGACCTTGACATATAAAAAATATTCAATGTAAATTATCTGTACATTATCTATTAATATTTTTCTGAAAAAATGCCCTATTCCTCTGCCTTCAAATCTCACTCTTAGAAAATTACCTTGTCAATTCCTTTACAGTTTATGTAGGACATTAAGCCTGAACTCTTCTATTCTCATCCTTCCCCTTTTCCTGCTAACTTAGCCTCTACCATTATTACTTTTTAATTTCCCATTGTAGGAATTATACCTGCAGCCAAGGATGATCAATCCAACTATGCCTAAAATGTAGTCTCTTTCAGAGTCTTGTTTGTTAATTATTTCCCTCTCTGAATTATTCTTAGCATTCCTTTTTTTAATGACCCTCTATTTCTGGCCCATAAATATGTCCCAGTCTCTTAAAAAAATATGTGGTAGAGCCATTTGGAAGATATTTTGGCATTTTCTACAAAGCTTCTCATAGTCTTAGCCTACAATTCAGCTATTATGCTACTAGGTATTTAACCAAATGAGTTGAGGGAAACTCACATTCACACGAAAACCTGCACATGAACACTTGTAGTAGCTTTATTTATAATTGCCAAAAATTGGAAGCAGCTGAGATGTCCTTCAATAGGTGAATGGATAAATAAACTGTGACATATACATATAATGGAATATTATTCAGCAATAAAAATAAATGAGCTATTAAGCTACCAAAAAACATAGAGGAAACTGAAATGTATGTTGCTCAGTGAAGAAGTCTGTCTGAAAAAGCTACATCCAATATGATTCCAATTACATGATATTCTGGAAATGGCAAAAACTCTTAAGACAGTAAAAAGATCAGTGGTGGCCAGAAGCAGGGAAAGAGACAAGGAAAGGGGTGACTTGATGGAGCATAACAGACTTTTAGGGCAGTGAAACTATGATACCTTCATGATGGATTACATTATTTGGCAAAATGTATAGAATTATATATTACAAAGAGTCAACTCTAACATAAACTATGGACTTTAGTTAATAATAATGCATCAATATTGCTTCATTAATAATAACAAACATACTACACCAGTGCAAAACTGTTAATAACAGAACAGACTATGGCTAGAGGAAAAAGAGTGTTTATATATTGCAAAACTGCCTTAAGAAATAAAGTCTATTAATAATATTATTAATATTTAAAAACTCAAGAAGATTCATATAAATCATTTCCCAGCAGCACCTAAGTTAGCATTTGTTTGAGTAATTGGAGGAAGGTGTGTGCATATAACAGGACATGGGAATCTTGGGGGCCGTCTTAGAATTCAGCCTATCCCACTATCCTATTCTATCCTGTCATCCATCAACAGCATTTTTTGTGACAATAAAGTTGATGTCCCCTACACTTCAAAATGGGGCCTTTCTTTTCTCTTTCCATTTATTTGCCTGGATTATTTTATACACTTCCAAGTTTTTAACTACTTTTTATACAATGTTAACTAAAAAATCATTCTCTTCTACCCAATTAACTCTTTTAAATTCCACACAAATATTTCTAGCTACCTCCATTTCAGATTTCCAAAAAAGACTCAAGGAAGACTCATGAATGCCATTGTATGCACACATAAAATAAGAACACGATTCTTCTTGTCAACTCTTTCTCTTTGAACGAGATCACCACTTACTCAGTTGCTCAAAACAGAAAACTTGGAGCTTTTGCTGATATTTATTGAAAGCTCAGTATAGATCTGAGACTCTTTTAATTTTTTTTAAAATTTTTATTTTAAGTTCAGGGGTACATGTACAGGTTTGTGACATAGGTAAACTTGTATCATGGGGGTTTGTTGTATGGATTTATGTATGTCATCACTCAGGTATTAAGTCTAGTACCCATTAGTTATTTTTCCTGATCCTCTCCCTACTCCCAGCTTCCACCCTTTGAAAGTCACCAGTGTGTGTTGTTCCCTTCTATGTGTCCATGTGTCCTCATCATTTACAAGTATTAACATTCAATCTTCACAACATCTCTATGGGGGAAGATATTCTTTGAAAATCTTAGCAGAGTTTTTTCACTTTCCCAGGATATTATATTTAGTCAATGGTAGGGCTAGAGCCAAAACTATCTGGCTCAAAGCCTAAGCTCTTGACCAATGTGCTATTTTTCTTTTCCTATACCCACTTGGTCATCACGTCCTATTAATTCTACCTCTGCAATATTCTTCAAACTCACTTCCTTGTCTGTAGTTGCTATTATGATCAGAGTTCAGGATCTCATAAAACATTTCTCTAATCTCCATACTGGTGTTCCTTAATACAAGTCTTGCCTGTTTCAAACAATCCCTACATTCCTGTCATGTCATTCACACTTAAATGGATATGAAGTTTCTACTTCTCTGCTTAAAGGTCTTCTAGGCAAACTTTCTAGCCTGTCATAGAAAGTCTCCATCTGATTCCTACACATAATTTCTGCCTTGACCCTTTTTTCATAACTGAGTCTGCATTCATATCTCCCATGATTCTTTTCTCTTTTCATGTCTGTCTTCTCTTAATATTCAGACTTCCTTGTGAGCAAGAGTCCATGTAATTCCATATAGCTATAGGAGTATATAAATTGTACTCAACAAATATGCCTTGAATAAACTATATTTAGAATCTTTCTTTGTTTCAAGATCCATATTTGAGATCATAAGATCCATATTTTTGAGATTCATAATAAAAGATATCTTCAAGAAAGTAAATGAAGAATTTATTTCTATGGTGAAAAATATCAATATATACTATGTTGTTAATTATAGATGAAATATTACATCTGTTGAGATTAGGACTTGGAGTCTGATTCTTCACTTCATCGATTACACAAATATCTTTGCTCTGAAAGATGAGGCCAGGCATGGTGGCTCATGCCTGTAATCCCAGAACTTTGAGAGGCCAAGATTAGAGGATTGCTTGAGTTCAGGAGTTTGAGACTAGCTTGGGCAACATAGTGTGACCCCCCATCTCTACAAAAATAGAAGATTAGCTGGGAGTAGTGGTGCACACCTGTAGTCCCAAACTGTTGGTGAGACTGAGCTGAGAGAATCTCTTGAGCCTGGGAGGTCAAGGCTGCAGTGAGTCGTGATCACACCTCTGCACTACAGCCTAGTTGAAAAGTGAGATTCTGTCGAAGAAGAAGAAAGAAGAAGGAGAAGGAGAAAGAGAAGGAGAAGGAGAAGAGGAGGAGGAGGAGGAAGAAGGAAGGGGAGAAGGAGGAGGAGGACGAGGAATTACAGGTAGTTACTATTCCGATTGCTTCACCCCACCTCACCCTCCTCCCCGGCCTACTTGTTTTACTACTAAATAATATATCTAACAACAATCCAAATATACTATATATATATATATATATATAAACATATAGGCTTTTGACTATTACAACTGAAGGAAAATGGTAGCTATCACTGTGGGCGAACAGGATCACCCAATTGCATTTAATGGACTGTAATAAACCACATTTCCTCACAGCATGATTCAAATGTTCTTCCTCAATTTGCAATTAACTGATATCCACAACTGGTTACTTTGGGAACTTCGTATTCCTGCTTTAAGAAAACAAACAAGGTTTATTTCTTGTGGTTATCATATAAAAATAACTTCTCACATCTGAGATCTTTCAAGCTTCCTCTCACTTGCCAAGCTTGCCTCCCCTTCCTGGTTTACACTTTTAATAATTTTCATGTGTTTGTCTGGCTAAACCCTGGACTCCTGACCTCCTTGCTGGAGGTGAGAATGATGCCAGGGTTAGTGACTGCTCTGCGGTTCCCCAAAGCTCCTCCTACCCAGACGGTGACAGTTTGGATGCTGAGGTTGGAAAGCAGGACAGGGGACACTCCTGAGTGCAGCTCGGAGCGGGGAAAGCCGAATTCCAGGGGCTGAAGAGGCCACGCAGGGGACCAGCGCCTGCGATGCGGAGCGCGGACTTCTTGGGCCATACCCCTGAGGCTCAAGCTGCCCCTGATTCGCTTCTCCGGCTGTGCAGCCCGGCGCGGGCCGCTGTCCACAGTGGGAGGTGCTGAAAGCAGGGAGCGGGTGCGGGGGCGGCGAGGCGGACGGCTGCTCCGAGCGCCCCCCTCCTCGCTCCGCGGCTCCTCCAGCCCTCCCCTCCTCCCGCAGCCATGTTCCACGCGCAGGGAGGGGTGGGGGGAGGGGAGAGGCACGGGGGATCAGGGCGGAGAGAGCCGGCTCTGCCTCGGGGAAGGAGGGGATGAGAGTTGGGGGGAACAACGGGAGGAGGTGGCGGCGGCGGCTAGCGAGGAGACAGAGCTGGGTCCTGCAGTAGGACTCCCGGGAGCCACCATCATGGTGAAGAGGAAGAGCTCCGAGGGCCAGGAGCAGGACGGCGGCCGTGGCATCCCCCTGCCCATCCAGACCTTCCTGTGGCGGCAAACCAGGTGAGGGGCGCAGAGGGCGCGCCGCGGGCCGCCCTGGGCTGGGGGCGCTCCCGGGGCCGCCCGGGTCGCCGCCGCCGCCGCCGCCACTGCTGAGGCCGCGCCACAGCCTGCAGCTCCCTCTCTGGGGCTGGAAAACAAGCCCTCTGCACCCGCTTAAAAACACGCATTAAAATGTGTGTGTGTATATATATATATATTTCAGTGAAGTTTGACGACAAGCAGATTGGCAGTTGTCGAATAAATGTATACATTATTTTAAGGGGTGGGAGGGCAGAGAGCCTGGAAAGAGGGGGCGGGGAACTAGGAAAGATAATTATGACTGGTTGTGCTCCTGCGTCCTATTCCCCCTCCGTCTCCTGCTGTAATTCTAGCCCGGTGACCTGTTGTTTTTCCAGCTCCTGTTTGGCGAATATCTGCTATGCCCACTTGTTAACCATTTTGCTCAGATTAATCTCCCCAGTTAAAGCTCCTGAGGATCTGTGATAAGGGACCCTCCCCCCTAACCCTGGAAAGGCCTCACACCTATTCCAATAAACATAAAAGGTTTTTTTTATTATTGTTATTTTAGAGATTTATCAGGTAAGAAATTAGATTCTAGAAATCGTGACCCACAAGCCGTGTTCAATTTTCAGTTTTTATTATGGCTGTACACGTAAGTAATGCACCACTTCTGACCACTGACGATTTAAAATCTTAAAAGTCTTCAGAATAAGAGTGGATACCAAAAACCGAGATCCACTTCTCTTTCATATATGCAATTACACGCGTAAAAGAAAATGTCATCAGCTGTTCAACACCTGCTCATTAAAAAGCTATAAGGAAGCATGAAATTTGAATTTCATAGCACCCTGTCTTATTCATTGAAAAATATGTCACAAGGATGCTTTAATAATAATTTTACTTATGTTTATTAACAGATATCTATTAATTTTTCAGTGCATTTTTGAGGCCCAAACTGGGGAAGCAATATGAAGCTTCTTGTGTGGTATGTGATTTTCACCATTTAATAATTATTTCCCTATTCTGTGTGGTGGTTTGAACCCAAAGACAGGTTTTAAATCAAATGGACTATATATATTAATTCACTTGGCAAATATTTTTGATCACCCACTGTGTGCCAGGCACAATTCTCTGTGCTGGAACAGAGCAATGATAAAAACAAATAGTGTTTACATCCTAGTAGAAAGGGGACAAGCCACAAACAAATAAGTATATACATAGTAAGCCAGATGGTGGTAAGCACTATGGAGAAAAATTAAGCAAAAAGAGATACTAGGTAGCACTAGGGAGGGGAGTTTTGTAAGCAATGGATAGATAAGGCTTATCTATCTATTAATGTGAACCTTGTCCAAAGACACAAGGGGAAGAGAGGGAAGGACAGCTGAGGGAAGAGCAGAGGAAACATGTTAAAGGAAATTAGCACCTACTGGGGAATAAGTGAAAGGGTGGGGAGGGATCCAGTGGTAGAAGAGAAGGCAGAGAGACAACAGAGAACCAGGTGGTGGAGGGTTTTTTTGCCCCCTGCAAGTGTGAAGTCGAATCCTTAATTAACAAAACTGATACTTATAGTGGAAGTTCATATGATAGAGTACTTGTGAAAGAACTACTTGAACAAAATATATGCGTCTCTGCACTTTTATGTCTTGCATATGTTCTCCAGTTCTAAAAATGAATAATATAAAATAATTGTGAAAATAATACTGCTAATATTTATACAAAATAAAATGCATTTGTCCTGAGATTCTAAGGGAATCTTATATCCCCATAAATTCTCATTTTACAAATTGAGAAAATAAGACATGAAATCATGAAGCAAAATTGAAATGGACTTTGCACAGCCTTCATTAATATTTGGAGCTTACCTAAAAGTCTTTACATTGCATATATTATAACCTAAAAATGGAAATCTACCAATTTGGATATTGCCATGCATATTTACAAATAGCTACGTGGATGACCTTGTGGTAAGGAGCTCTGAGATGTGTTAGGGCAAAAAATTCTGATGGAAGCCAACTGGAAAGTTAAACACATACCTGCCCACTCAACGTAGGAATTTGTTTCATTGCATCTCCTGTCTTTCAATGTTGTCACAAACACATTTTTTTAAAATATAACTTTCTTATAAGGACCTTTTAATGGAATTTGTTGTTGAACTTAGCTTGTTGGAGTAATTTGACACTTGAAATCTCAGACTTTCTTAACCATGCTGACAGTTATACTAGCTTAAAATAATCCTGACTTTTCTCTGTTCTTGGCACAGATATTTCTGACATTTTTAATGTAGTCACACAATATCAAATAGTAAGTTAAATTAATGGATAGATAGATAGGGATAGAGATACATAGAACTCAATATAGAAAACAATTTCCCAAGTTTAAAAAAAATATTAAAAGTTGCATTAGTGACACTTAAGGAGAAACTGACATTACCCAGAACACTCTGAGATTATGAAATGCATAACTCATCCTCTACAGTATAGTCATTAGAGTGTACAGATTCTTTATAATCTTTTAGTCTCTAATATACACACTCTTTACTTAATGAATACTTAGATACCTGAGGACTGGTGAATTTTATAATATTTGTATTTATATCACCAATGTATCTAAAGACCTTTATCTAGTTTCTTAAAGCAAAATATTACATCTCTCATTATGCTCTTTGCCAAAACCTCAGTGTGCCCTTCATTATAAAGGTGAATGTTTTATTTTTCTTTTTTTGAATCAAAAAGTAAAAAGTTTTCTTTGGAAATCTCTGTAGTAAGCCATATTAGGATACCTGTCTTTCTCATAGGTATCGTAATAATTCTAGTAATACAGTTTGAACACTTGGTACTTGTATTGTGATTATTATATAGAACATTTATATAATTTTCTTGACTGGGGTATCAAGTGCCAATCATGTTCTTTCAAGTCAAACGTTTATTAAATTTATTCCAATATTTGGTAACTACATTTTCTCCAACATCTTACAGTGATATTCTCTCCTCCCTCAAAAGAAAAAAAAACAATTGAGTAGGTCAGAGTTGTTACTTGTTCTGGAGTGCTACACTCTCTGATGCTCTCTGAGTATCTCTGGCAAGGATAGAAAGTTTACTAACCAGCAAAGTAAAGATGGCTTATTTTCCTCCTCCTTCCCTCCTTCCTGCTCTCCCTTCCTTTCTTTCTTTATTCCACAGATATATTAAGTATCTTTTATTGTTCCAGGCATTAGGTAGAGAGTGTTCTGTACCAGGTCATTGCTAAGCCATGAGATAAATCAGGGATTCCAAAATCAGAATCCTTGAAAAAGTTGTATCTTAGTTAACACCAGTTGAAGAAATTGACATAAATTCTATTTCTCAAGACACTTTGACAAAAAACTCATTTTGGTCTGCAGTTGTGACAGCCTTTTGGATGACTCAGCAACATTTTATAAAATATACATCCAAAAATCTCATGAGGTTAAATGTTTTCTTCCTATTTGTTAGAGGAAGCTTACTTTAACAGAAATAAAAATCGTTTGTTAATTCAAGCCATTTACTTTGGCTCAAAAGCCTACAAATGGGTAGATAACAGAAAATTATTACTGACCCATTGCACATCAACATATACAAGAAAATACAATGAGTTCTCCCTAAAGAATTTGGTCCAGTAATTTGCACCTTTTAAGGGGTACAGTACCTTGCTGTTCATTTTTTCACTAATCAGAATCTTCAGTTTCTTATTTTACATGGTTTTGGATTTTGGCTTTTCTTATTGTTTTTGTTTTTGAATTTACAGTCCTTTGAGCGAGTGTTGGTAGAAAACAAGCTGCATGGCCTCTCTCCAGCTCTCTCTGAAGCCATTCAGAGCATTTCCAGATGGGAACTGGTGCAAGCTGCTTTGCCTCATGTCCTCCACTGCACTGCAACCCTGCTTTCAAACCGAAATAAGCTAGGTTGGTGCCCTGCATTACTTCTTTATTGCATGTCATTGCCCTTTGTGTTCAACACTCATCATAATAACCTGCATTGAGTAGTTTCTGTTTTCTCAAGCACTGTGCATACATTATCTCATTTAATTATCACAAAATCCTCCTCACACTTGTACTATCATTATTTTCGTTTTACCAATAAAGAAACTGGCTGTCTTGTTTTTAATTTTTTAATTTTACAAGTAATATATGAATATTTTCTCCTCTTAAACATTAAAATATGCTGGATGTGGTGGCTCATACCTGTAATCCCACCACTTTGGGAGGCCGAGGCAGGCGGATCACCTGAGGTTGGGAGTTCAAGACCAGCCTGGTCAACATGGTGAAACCTCGTCTCTACTAAAACTACAAAATTAGCCAGGCGTGGTGGTGCACACCTGTAATCCCAGCTATTCAGGAGGCTGAGGCAGGAGAATCACTTGAATCTGGGAGGTGGAGGTTGCAGTTAGCTGGGATCACACCACTGCATTCCAGCCTAGGCGACAAAGTGAGATTTCGTCTCAAAAACAAACAAACAAACAACAACATCAACAAAATTAAAATATTAGAGGTAAGCTAAGACCTTCACCTGCCCAAGATGAGTCCTAGCCAACGTCATCCTTTTTGTTCTCTCAGTTCCTAAAGCAACCACTCTCATGAACTGGGCATATTTGCCTCAGACATTTTCCAACTTTGTCGTACTGTGTGTGAGTATGTGTGCACATGTGCGTAAGAACTATTTTTTAGAATATTTTACAGATTGCTATTCTCATCTGGCAATGTGTCCTACCCATGTACCCCACGTTAGTGTACATACTCTTCTCCATCCCATTTCCTCCCCTTGTTTGAGCCTCTGCTCAAATATTACTTCGTAGAGGGACCTTTCTAGGTCACATTGTCTAAACTAGGATCGCTTTTTATCTTCAGAGCCTATATTTTTAACCACTATGCTGCCTATTTGGAAATATATTTGGGTACTGAACCGAAGAAAAGTGATTCAGCAGTTTCTGCCCCCATGGTAGCATATCATTCTGCAGAGATTACAGCCAGTAGGGGAGTCCAAAAAACAAGAATGAACCCTGCTAGCAGTGGTTGTAAGAAGTGTAGAGAAAGCAGGGATATTCTTCCCAGACCCAATGTTGACACGTATTGCTCTGGTCACAGAGTTTGCCTTAACCTGCCTGTGTAATTGTCCCATGCAGGCCACCAGGATAAATTGGGTGTTGCTGAGACAAAGCTCCTTCACACTCTACACTGGATGCTTCTGGAGGCCCCCCAGGACTGCAACAATGAGCGATTTGGGGGTACAGACCGAGGTTCCAGCTGGGGTGGAAGCAGCAGTGCTTTCATCCACCAGGTTGAAAACCAGGGTTCTCCAGGGCAGCCTTGCCAAAGCAGCTCTAATGATGAAGAAGAGAACAACCGAAGAAAGATCTTCCAGAACTCCATGGCTACCGTGGAGCTCTTCGTGTTTCTGTTTGCTCCCCTGGTACACAGGATCAAGGTAAGCAGAAACCCAGTGTTAGAGCTGGAGTGGGTGGAGATGTGGTGAGGGTAGACTTCAAATGATATTTCCATATTTGGTTGGGCATGTCTTTATATGACCTTATAGCAAGTCAAGGCATGGAGAACTTCATTTCTGTGTTAAACTACTGAACATTGCTTCAAAAACACAAATTTCCACATAGCTTTTACCTACTTAAAAAATCTTCAGTGGTTCTCCCTCTGCCTCACGATAATGCCCAACATATTAAACAAAAAATAAAAGATAAACTATGACGTAGGGTTTAAATTGCTTTCTCAATTTATAGACTATTGGTCCCTACTGGCCACCTCATGATCCAGCATTTGAAACCATGGCAGCCATTCCCTGAATATGCCCTTGCTGATTGCTGTACTCTGCTTTTGCCCCTCTATTCCTGTCATAGTGTTCAAACTGCAACTTTAATGTCATCTTTAACATGAAGCTATTCCTTAGACCTCACCATCTAGACTTCATTACTACTTCCTTTGCATTTTTATAGCACCTTGTAACTACCTCTCTTATAATACAGTGTCTAAATTTTAGTGGGGTGCCGTGGCTCACGCCTATAATCCTAGAACTTTGGGAGGTGGAGGCAGGTGAATCACTTGAGGTCAGGAGTTCCAGGCCAGCCTGGCCAACATGGCAAAACTCCATCTCTACTAAAAATGCAAAAATTAGCCAGGCGTAGTGGTGCACACCTGCAGCCCCAGCTACTCAGGAGGCTGAGGCAGGAGAATCTCTTGAACCTGGGAGGCACAGGCTGCAGTGAACCTAGAACATGCCACTGCACTCCAGCCTGGATGACAAAGCGAGACTCTCTCAAAACGAAAAAAGTAGGTTTTAACTTGTTATGTTCTATAGACTTTTAGACAGTTGGGTATAGCCTAAGAATTGCTTTTTAAAATATTTTTAAATGCTTAAAATACAAAACATAGGATTACATGGAAACCAGTTATCTCAAAATACAATCATGTCCACTTGGAGGAGACAATATAATTTGAAATCACTGTGCCACCACTTTTTAGCTGTGTGATTTTGTTGATATTACTTAACCCCTCAGTTGCTCTAACACAGGGTGAGTATATGTAAGACACACACTGCAGTTCCAACGCGTGAAAAGAAATCAAGAACTATTTGTTACTTCTGTGAATGAATAAATTAACAAATTTCACTTAAGTGCTAAGATAAGAATTGATATGTTCATCTACTCTTTAATAGAATATTATAATCCAGTAAATGGATCAATTAACTGTGGTTCAAGTTAGCAATGTATTTATGAAGGTGGTTCTGAACATTAACAGTCACCATGAAGGGAACAGACTAGAGAGTATTTTCATTCATTTTTAGTTTCCTAAAAAATTCACTTTCCGTTAACTCTCCCCATTGCTAGGAGAAATAGATTTGAAACTACCTATAAATTCCCAAAATGCAGCACATACACTGACCGCATTGCCCATCAAACATACTAAACTCTTTAGGTGTCAAGTCAAATTAAACTGCCATTTAAAAATCTCTAGCTTTCCGTTTTAAAGTATTTTATACAGGTGATACTTAGTAAGAAGCTCTGCTTTAATAGGGACTGTCCACCTGGCCTGTGAGCCCTGCAGGACCTACCCCTGCACACCTCCTGGGCCTCAACTCCCTCTATCTCACTGGCCTTTCTCTCATTCACTAACCACCTTCAGGCTTGTGGGAGGCTCACGCTCAAATTTGACAAGTGCATTTTTGTGTTCAGATCCTTGCACTGTTTTTTTCAACTTGAAACACTGACCTTACCTTCTACACCCAGATTTTCACATGGCCATGTACTTGTCATTAGTTTACTCACAACTCAAATGGCAACACTTCAGAAAGTACTTTCCTGGCTACTCTTGAGCAACTAGCAAGCTATCCTACATTTTTTTCCTTGTTAGCACTTATCAGAAGCTGGAATTATTTATGTATTTGTCTGCATGTTTGTTGCCCTTCAGCCTCACTGAACAGAGATCCTTGAGTGAAGGGAGTCTGCCTTTCCTGATGACAACTGTATCTCTAGTGTCTCAAATAGTGTCTGTCATATATGAGGCTCTCAATAAATATTTAATGACTGACACACTGAGTAGACTTGTCATTATCAGAAGCTGATCCAACTGCTAAAAACGGCATATTTAGAAATGAAGCCGTTAAAATGGAGAGGACAGGAAAGAAGTCTTCTTAAAAAGTAGCCCCAAAAAGATGTTTATATGTTGACAAATATCACCTGGAAAAATGTGGGAATATAGGAGTGCCCAGGGTGGCTGTAATTTTATTTTTAAGACATGGATGGGGGTCTAAGTTTTGGAAACAGATAAGCCTGTATTTGAATCCAGTGCCTCCTGCGCTCTATAGGAGATTGTGCAAATAATTTCTATAAACCTCCGTTTTCTCAAGTATGAATTGGACCTAAGAATAAATTTATACGGCATTGTGAAGATTGAACAAGTTATAGTATTCAACCTGATACAAAGAAAGTCATTAACAAATGTTAGTTGTCTTTAGTGTTGGTATTTTATTGCTGCTGGTATTATGTATTATTAGTAGAAAAGAAGCAAGGCCTCCTTTCAGGAGAGACTACTCAAATAATTGGAAAAGCTGGCTGAAGATCCTCATGTTTAACTTATAGCTTGGGAATGGAGCATTTATAAAGGAGTAAGACAATTCATACAAAATATGACACAGTGGTTGATATACATAAACAATTATTGTTAGTGGTATTAACATTTTTATCATTTTTATATTATTATATTATCATTATAGTTTCATCATTTTGTCATTGCTGTGAGGAAAGCATTGTTCTTGATGCTGTAGAGAATAAAAAGTATTCATTTGATAATTTTTGCCATAAGGCCTTTTCTGCTTGAGAGATATCTGGTTTTTTCAAGTTGTTGGGGAATGTACAATCTCTAGATCAGGATTTCTCGGCCTTGGCACTGTTGGCATTTGGGGCCAGATAATTCTTCGTTGTGGGACACTGTTCAGTGCATTGTAGGATATTTAGTAGAGTCTCTGGCCTCCATCCATTAGATGCCAGTAACACCCTATTGCCCCTGAGTTGTGCCAACCACAGATGACTCCAAATGTTGCCAAATGCTCACAGGTGGGTGTGTGGAAGGGAATTGGTCCTGACTGAGAGCCACTGCCTTACATCTTTCATTTGCCTGCCGTTATCAGGCTCTGTTGGAGCCTGTTGTCTTTCCCTACCCATGTAAACTTCCCCTCACCAGCATCATTAACATCCTTTTATCCCTATGCTTCTTTGCAGTTGCCTTTCATGACTCCAACTCCAGATCAAGACCAAAATTCACATTTTCTATCCCTACCCAGAAATCTGCATGCTGCTGGGGAAACCACACAGCCACCCAGACTAATGTTTCTGCAACACCGTGGTCTCTAAACCCAGTGTGCTGCGCTGCCCCGCTTGTCAGTCCTTTCCTTGATTTTCCTCCTCAGGTTTCCACTCAGCACTTAGTGTTGCAGGATGGGGCTTGTATAAGACATGGTGCTGTAGGAGGCATGGGAGGCCAAAATTTAATCAAAGCATGAACCCATGCCTCCATATCCTCACCTCCCATTTATTTACTCTTCAATCTCTTATTCTTGCTTCTATTTGCCTCTGTTATGTGACAGAATATTTTCACTATCATTTCTAATTTTTACAGCTACCCACAGGGATGTGTGTATCTTTTCTCCATTTTACCAGAAGGGAAATTGAGGTCCATAGAGATAATAGGAAAGATTGTGAGTAACCAAGATGTAATTCAAACCCAATCCCATCTGATTTTCTATAAAACTACAGTTTTTTAGGTTTCTGTACCAGAGGATTTTTTTGTTTCCTTTTTTTTTTTCACTCAGGTCGTGAACAACCTCTGAGTTGTTGAATCTAATCTCTATTTGCAGCCCTCATTTCATTAAACCTCAGCTGCATTTGAAACTACCATCATCCCCTTTTCTTTCAGTTCGCCTGATGACACCACACCCTTCTGGTTCTTCTTGCATCTCTGACTCTGTCTGCTCTATCTCTATTGAGAGCTCATCTTTTTTGTCTGCCCCTTTAACATTGGGGTTCCCCAGAGATGCATTCTTCACACTTTGTTCTTTTCACTCTCCTTTCTCCTAGGAAGACTTCCTTCGGCTTCATTTACCATGTGTGTCCTACATGCTGAGGTCACCTAATTATACATTTCAAATCCAGGCTCCTATCTTTGCCTGTTAGACTAAATTGTCAAATGACTTTTCCAAACAGATAATCCATGGGAAATTCAAACTGCACCTGTAATGAGCCCCGTCCCTAGTTCTATATTTTAGATAATGGATGTATTCACAAAAACTCAAACTACCTTTCACTATCCCTCTCATCCTTACTTGCACATTCCACTAATCGCAGAGTCCTACTCATTTGTTCTCCTAAATATTTCCCAAATTTATTACATATTTTTCATTCCTACTTAACTACCTTAACCCAAGCTTTTATCATATCTTACATGGACTGTTTACTTGGACCACTTTCTTACTAGATTCAGTCTCCTGGCTTGTCTCATAAAATCTAACCTCAACACCAAGGTGACCTATCAAAAATGTAGACAATATCACCAACATACTTAAAATAATTTGGTGATTTCTCATCATACAGAGAGTACAACTCCAGCTTCTTAGTCTGGTAAACTGGGCCCTCTATGACCTGTCTGACTACTACTCCTGTCTGTGAACTCCAGATGTTTGAAGTCTCTCCAAGAACATAGCATACTTTTTTTCAGATCTTTTCTCATGTTGGTCTTGCTGACTGGAATGCCCTCATACCTCACTTCTCTTTCTAGAAAACTCCTACTTATCCTTTAGGACTTCATTTGAGATCCATCTTTCCCTCTTTCTCTACTTCCGTAATATTCTAGGTACAGGTTTATTTTTATACTTTGTTTATTATCATCTCTTTATGTGGCTCTCTCCCCCATTAGATTCTAAATGGTCTGTTTGTAGGAATTATCATTGCACCCATGATAACTAACATAGTATCTGTGTTTAATAGGTATTTAAATAATATTAAGTGAATAAATTAGTTCACTAATTTGTAAATAAACCTAATATAAATGACTAATGCTTTTGCAATACAGTGTATTATTCAATGCATATTTTATATTCTTTTAATTTATAATTAGCTCAAATAGTTTATATAAAATTCATAGTCTGAAAATCCTGTGAAATATATTATTAATTTTAGATCAAATTTAATTTTATCAGTGAAAAATGATGAATGTTTGTTAAACTAAGGCATCTTCTTTAAATATGGTATCAACGTTGTCATGATTTTGTCATGTTCACTTATTTTTTCAACAAATACTTATCAAGTGCCTGCTATATGCTAACTACTGTTCCATGTACTGGAGAAACAGCAAGAAATAAAACAAAAAGTAAGCCCTTCAGGGGATTTTAACAAAATCCATATGTGTAAAGTAAACAACTTTAAAATGGAACTTAAAATAATAGTTGTTTCTTTAAATCTCTCTAAGCTACTAGTAAATACATTCAGAATTGCTTTATGACGTCATGGAAACAGGTTCTCAGTGAAAGCAAGAAAAGTATCTGAAATGTGGGGATATTACCTCTACATGTGCATACATTTCTGGCTTTTCTCAGGACCTTCTAGACTACCTGCTTCACAACTGTTTGGATGATAAAGAGTGTCCTCTCCAGTTGTTGAGTTACTGCTTGTGTATGTATACATAGCGTTGTGTGTTCCATTAAAAGAAACTCTAGAAGAGACATTAGAGGCCCAGAGTTTATACATTCATCCAAGTTAGGAAGACTTACAAAGGAAGATACCAACACAAGAGAAGGCCACAGGTGCTACAGGCATTCAGGTCTGAAGAGTGATTGGATTTATTTGGAGAAGGTAAAACAAGTTCAATTGATGAACATATTAGTTTGGTATTGTATTGATGTTCGAGGAAATGCACAGAAGAAGGAGATCTCAACTTGTATTCAAGAAATATACAATCTACTTAGAGATGTATCAAGTAAAACAAAATAATGGCCATGACCATCAGTGAGTGCTGTGTCATGCTAATAGATCAGATGTTAAAGCCCAGGATTTCAGTACAAGAGAGATCACTCCCTGCTGCAGTTTCCACTGGAATTTTACTTGTGTTAAGATTTCTCATGAGAAACATGGAAAAGGACTGAGCTCAGAAACTAATAGATCATTAAAACAAAGTCAACTGAGGTTTCGTTTCCTGTATTTGTGGAGACAAATCTAGTAAGATTTGCTTAATGTTAATTTCCTGTTTCTACATACAATACCATGCAGACTTCGTCGTGTCCATTCCAAGGGAATTTGGGTTACTCTCCTCTTAACTTCACAGCTGTCTGTCTAACTGCTTACTTGGTATCTCTAGCTTAATGTTTAACAGAGATCTCAAACTTAACATGTCTAAAACTAGTCTTCTGAAATCCCCAAACCTGCTCCTACTTATCTTACGTATCTTTCTTAATTGCAAATCCAAAAATCCTTGACATCTTTTTCTCTCACACTCCACATCCAGACAATTAGCAATTTCTGTAAGTTGTATCTTCAAAATGCATTGAGAATCTACCACTTATCATTTTGCCCTCTATTAGTACCCCTGTCTAATCATCTTTCACCTAGATGATAACAATAGCTTCCAAAATAGTCTCTTCTTTCACTGTTGCCCTTTCTCAAACTATTTTCAACAGCCTGAGTGAACCTATTAAAATATACATCCAATCATGTCACTCTGCTACTTGAAACCTTCCAGTTGCTTCCCATCTTAATAATTGCTAAAGTCCTTATCAAGACCTATCAGGCAGTATATTATCTGGCACTCAGTGACTTCTCCAATTTGTTTCTACTTTTCTCACATTCACTTGACTCTGGGCACACAGTCTTTTGGCTATTTCTGAACACACTAGGCACATTTAGGGCCTTTGTGTTTGCTGATCCTCTTTTATGGAGTACTTTTCCTGGAGATAGCTACATGACAGCTCCTTCATTTCATTCAGAACTTTACTCAAATGTCACTTTCTCAATAAGGCTTCACCTGATTCTCTGGTCTAAAATGACAACACTTTGTCTGAGACAGCCCTTCACTTCCTCTCTACACTATGAACAGAGATTTTTGTATGCCTTGTTCACTGTTGTATTTAAAACCTAGAATAGTACTGGGTATATGGTAGGTGTTCTATAAATATTTACAGAATATATGCAGAATGAATTTAACCAAATGCTTTATGTGCTTTTCTAATACTTCCACAGGGAATTCTAGAGACTTTCCCATTGTGGGAACTGTGTGGCTCTGTTGCCAAGTGGTGACAGAATCCCAGGCTAGCCTTTAGGTTTCTTTTTACTAGGTACAGAGTTGCTTTTCTTTTTCTATTTTTCCAGTTGCTTCTGAGTTCTTTTCCTTCAATCTCAATGGTTTTCAACCCCAGCTATGTGTGAGAGTCATCAGGGGGATATTAGAAAATCTCACAGGATTCTAATTTAATGGGTCTGGGTAGGAGAGGTAAGTGATACCTAGGCCTCTTAGATTTAAAAGCTCCCCTGGTGATTATAATATGCAAGCTGGGGTTGCAAATCACTGCTGTAAGTGAGTTCCTGGGTCTCAGATGTATTCGTTAATCTGTGATCACATTCTCTACTTCTATCTTTACATTGTTTTGAGAGACTGAGGTGTTTAAGATATAATCTCAGAATGTCACATATTTGTACTTATACAATATGATAGCAGAGGATATGCTCTTGAAAGATACTTTGAATCACAGATAAATTGAGTGAGTATGGGTTATAAAGTCAGCCCTATTCAGCAAGTATTTATTGAGTATCTGTTGTGTACCCAGTTCCTAATGCTATATTAAACATTGTGATGATGCTCGAGGCTGAGAGGGAAGGAGGATGCTTGATTTATCCTTGCCCTCAAGAAATTAAAGGTTGTTAAGAAGACAACATTACAAAATAATACACTATGAAAGGTCAAATTATATGTGCCTAATTCCCTAAAATGTAAGAAAAGAGATGGACTGGATAATAGAATGTCAAAACAGCCAGTATCTGAGTATTTTGCCTTATGAGGGAGAAATAAGGACAACTAAATAATTAAGAGGAATGATAATAATAACCAAAGTGAAGAGATCTGCCAAGACTCTTGAAATAAACAAGTTTCAACCACTACAAACACAAAACTATAGTTTGTGTATTCCATGCTTTGCCCAAAGCTATGTTTTGATTGGTCATTAGTTTTGGATAAAGCAGACAACTGGGATTTTCATAGTAATTGCAGTGATAACTTTGGGTCATTGGTTTACTCTAGAAACATTCATCTGACTGATGAGAGAAGGTTTGGCAGATAAATCCACTCTGAAAATAACCTTATGAATGATATTAATGCTTGCATTGATTGGTCCCTTTAAGCAGTTGTTACATGTCAGTTATTGGACATAGATCTTCTCTTCCGCCCTAGGAATCTGACCTCACCTTCCGTCTGGCCAGTGGGCTTGTCATATGGCAGCCCATGTGGGAACACAGACAGCCTGAAGTCTCTGGCTTCACCGCACTGGTGAAGCCCATCAGGAACATCATTACAGGTTTGTAACTTGGACACTCAGTGGGACAGTTTTAGCAGATTCCCTCACACGTAGTAGTTAGAGTGATGGGATAATTTGCCTCTAAGAAGTCAAAAAGAAGCAAATATCTCCATGGAGTTATTTAAGTGTCCTGATATAGGGCTTATTCACATGAGGAAAAACTACTCTGAATCAAGAGCATGGACTTTGGGCAATTCATTCAGACTTCCTGCGCCTCAGCTTCCTCATCTGTAAACTGAGAATGTAAATATCATATTAATACTACTTACAAGATTGTTACGAGGAATGGAGCTAATATATGTGAAACTGCTTAGAAGAATGTCTGGCACATAGTAAGTGGCAGCTGCGATTATTATTATTATCATTATTATGTTATCATCATCATCATGGTAAATGGAGTAGAGGCTCCTTAACAAAAATCATCTTAGTGTTGTATTGCTATCTAAGCATTTCTCTTTAGGAATTGTCTAATGACATAGTCCCATTGTTCAATTGTAGAAAGAACACAACATGATAGATTGAAAAGTGCATGGCAGGCTCACACTATCTATCTCTAAATCTCTAAATCTGTATCTTACTGTTTATATAACCTAACTTTACTAAGCACTTCCATGTATGTAAAATTGAGGTGATAATGCCACCTTATAGGGCTTTTTAGTAAGAAGTAAATGAGAGTGCATTAAGTGCCTGCTTTATAGTAAGTGCTTAATAAATTCTAGTCTTCTATTCTCAACTCTATTTTTAGCATTAAAAATGAAATTTAAAAAGAAATAAATTGTGTGGAAAATCTACAGAAGCATATATATACATACATATATATTTTTAAAATACACCACACACACACACACATATATAATTTGCTTTATTCATAAGGGTTTTGTGCAGATAATAAACAATCTTTTTTATTAATATATAAGCTGTAATTTAACACATATATAAAAACTACTAAGAAACCATGTCCCTCCATGGAAGTACTTGGGCTATTTACCTCACCCTCCTTTTGTTTCTGGATGATATTCACAGTGGGTTTCCTTTCCCTTTGTCTGATGCCTGTGGACTTGAAGCAGTACCCAGCATCTGAGGGGAAATTAGACTCAGCTTAGACAGCATGGCCAGAAGAAAAAGCAATGGCACGTGGTGACCTTGATAAATCACCTTCCTTCTCAGCACCAGTTTACTCACAGTTTGAATGAGACATTGCCATCTTAGTTTCCCGCTGTTCCTGGTCCTCAGGTAAATATGTAACTGATTTGAATTTTACCTCCAGGACAGCTTAATGTAATAGTTAAAGCATGGACTCTAAAGTCAGTCTGGACTATAACCTTCATGCAAAGGTCAAGTGACCTTGGGCAAGTTTAACTCACTGTATCTTAGTTTCTTCCCCTGTAAAATTGGCATAATAATATGGTAGTATTGTTGAGTTATTTTAAGGGTTAAATGAGTTATAGTTTTGTTCCACATAACGACATTTTGGTCAATGACTGTGTGTATGACAGTGGTCCCATAAAATCATAATGGAGGTGAAAAACTCCTGTCACCTAGTGGTTTCATAGCCCTGGTAACACAGTGCAAGGCATTACTCATGTATTTGTGGTGATGCTGGTTTAAACAAACCTACTGCACTGCCTGTTTTATAAAAGTATAGCCCATACAATTATATGCAGCACATAATACTTTATAATAATAACTGACAACTCTATAACTGGTTTATGTATTTACTATACCATACTTTTAATTGTTATTTTAGAGTATATTTCTTCTACTCCTACTATCCATTTTTATTATTTTAAAAAAGTTAACTGTAAAACAATCTTAGGCAGGTCTTTTAGGAGATGTTCCAGAAGAAGGCATTGTTATCATAAAAGATGACAATTCCATGTGTGTTATTGCCCCTGAAGAGCTTCCTTTGGGACAAGACATGAAGGTGGAAGACAGTGATACAGATGATCTTGATGCCGGGTAGGCCTAGGCTAATGTGTGTGTTTGTGTCTTGTTCTTAACCAAAAATGAGAATGCCTGGCACATAGTGAGTAAGCAGTCGCTGCACTTGTTTTAAAACAAAAAAGTTGGCCGGGTGCAGTGGCTCACGCCTGTAATCCCAGCACTTTGGGAGGCTGAGGTGGGTGGATCACCTGAGGTCGGGAGTTCGAGACCAGACTGACCCACACGGAAAATCCCCATCTGTACTAAAAATACAAAATTAGCCTGGCTTGGTGGTTGGTGCATACCTATAATCCTGGCTACTTGAGAAGGTTGAGGCAGGAGAATTGCTTGAACCCGGGAGGTGGAGGTTGCATTGAGCCGAGATCACGCCATTGCACTCCAGCCTGGGCAACAAGAGCAAAACTCCGTCTCAAAAAAAAAAAAAATTGTTTTAAGTCAAATAAATATATAAGAGTATAAAATAAGTATATAAAAACCATAAAATATACTTTTGTACTTTTTAATACATACTATACATACTACATGCTAGTATATGTAGCAATATATACTATAAAATATATTAAAAGTATAAAAGATAAAAATATATAAATAAAAGTCAAACAAATATACAAATTTATAAATATATGACTATATTAAAAAGCTTATAGAATAGTTAGAAAGAAATTAAATATTTTTGTGCAGCCGTATGATGTATTTATTTTAAGCTTAGTGTTATTACAAAAGAGTCAAAAAGTTTAAAAAACTAAAAAGTTTATAAAGTAAAACAGTTATAGTAAGCTAAAGTTAATTTATTATTAAAGAATAAAAACTTTTTAAAAATAAATTTAGCAAAGCCTTCACATTCACTCACTACTCACTCACTGACTCACCCAGAGCAACACCCATTCTTGCAAGCTCCATTCATGGTAAGTGCTCTATATAGGTGTATAATTTGTTATCTTTTATACCGTATTTTTACTGTATGTTTTCTATATTTAGATACACAAATGCCATTGTGTTATGATTGCCTACAGGATTCAATACAGTAATGTACCGTACAGGTTTGCAGCCTAGAAGCGCTAGGTTATGTAATATAGCCTAGATGTGTGGGTGGCTATACCACCTAGGTTTGTGTAAGTAAACTCTATGATGTTTGCACAATGATGAAATTGCCTAACAACACATTTCTCAGAAAGTATCTTTGTCCTTAAGTGATGCATGACTGTATATGTAAAATGCTTAGAGAACTTTGTATATATAAGTTGCTGAGTAGGTGTTAACTATTATTGATATTTTTAGTATTGCCAACTTTTTAGCACCTTAACTTACTGAGTCACACTGAAGAGATGAATATCTACATTGATAACCAAAAAAATGCTAAGATTTTTGAATTGGTTATTTGAATTTCTCTTACAATATGCATTAATGCCTTCTTTTAAAGTAATAATGTTCTATTAAAATAGATTTTCTATTTGAAAATGAAATGCACTTATGAAATAAAAAGAACTTATAACCTTATAAAACGATGGAACTTCTTCCATCTTTTCAGCTAAGAGAAGTTCTCCTATCAACAGTCAAAACCGGACCTGTGAATCGCCAAATCAAGATGCAAGACACTTAGAGGTTAGTTTATTATAATCATAAGAAGGGAGGCAGTAAGTCCTTGGACATAGTGTAGTGTGAAGGTAAAGACATGAGTTCTAGAATCGTACTACCAGGCTCAAAGCCACTCCTCCTTTCTGAATGTGCAACTTTTAACAGCCTCAGGTTTTTTATCAGTTGTGTATGAAAATTAATTTTCTGTATCTCCCCAAAGCGTGGAGGTGTGGAAACAAGACAATATACGACTAGTATTTTATCTCAGTGCTTAGTGTGTAATGAGTTGTGCTTTATCTCAGTGGCTTACATGTAACACTCAATGTTAGTTATCATTACATCCCAGATTAAATAACATATCACCTTGTTCTCAATTATTGAATCCTCTAATGTTTGTTAAGTAACTCTAATGTAGGTAGAATAATGCTGCCGGAGGTCAGGAAGAGGGAGTTGGAAGGAGTTATAAGATAGTCCTACCCCTTAAGGAATCTTAAAGTTTAATGAGGGGTCAAGACTAACCCACATAAAACAGAAGTTGCAAAATATGATATAAGATGCAGAATATAATTCAGTGCAAATTTGTCATGTTTGATCAAGAAAAGAAAGAAACGAAGGCCAGAGTAATTGAAAGATACATAGACATCAATACTACCATTAACTTGTGGCATTAAATGAACTGCTTTGACTTTCAATTCAACATGTGCAAAGTGAAACTTGCTGCCTTCCATCAAAATTGGATCCTCTTTCCAACTGCTACTACTGCCAGGAAGATTATCACTCTTTTTACCCTCCAACCTGGAAATTTTGGAGTCCTATTACATCTACCATTTACTGAGCAATTACTAAGTACAGACACTGTGATTTATATGCTGTAAGATGTATATATTTTTCACGTTTAACATATTTGAAATTGAGTATTCTTGACAATCTTTGACCTTTTATAATCTCCCTACTGGCAGCTGTCTTGATATGGTTGTAATTCTTGTGCAGCATGAATTTGGTCATTTCCAGCATCTAAATTTGCATCATCACGGTCAGTGGATTATAAGCATATGTCAGAGGGAATAGTGGAGAAGTATTCCAAGAGATAACACTTTTGATATAGAGGAGGTGATTCTTTGGAAAAACTCAAATATTAACAATTCAGGGTTGAAAATTTTAAATGTGAAGTAGTTTTAGGAATACCTACCCCAATTTATTTCACTTATACTTTCCTCTTACATATACACAGGGTGGAAATATAATAAAACAGCTGTGCCTAAATAAATGTAAAATAGCTCTTTCAACAAGTATAAAATTAAAAATCCCCAATGATAGAAGTAAAATGTCCTAGTTTAATTAATAGGGTATTTTTTTCTTAACGTTACATAAAATAATGGTGTGTCTTCTAAATGATGACATCTTAGATACAATGAAATATATACATCTCATATTATGTTATACTTAATCCTCTTGATTTGATTTCCTGCTAAGTCATATTGTCTTCTTTTCTTTATGTTGCTCAGATGTTTTCTTTATTCTTTATGCCCACTGCTATCCTCTAAATCAGGCCCTCATAACTAAATTGCAGTTGAACCTACCTAATTGAATTTTCTACTTCTAGACTGTTCTCCTTTGCATAAACACCACTAATAGTTACTGACTAATTTCCTAATATATCATTTATTTATTAACTCACCATTTCACGTAAGGCATTTTATGCAAGTGCCATCCTTTTATCATGTCCCTTTCTCCTTAGGAACCTATAGTGGATCCTATTGACTGTTGCTGCAAGACCAAATTCCTCTCCCTGTTTTTTGTGCCTCCCACCACTTGGCACCACCTTTGTTAAGTAACCCTGTCTCTGATTATCCCTTCAGTCAGTTATCTATTATCTCTAACTTACAGTGCCTGCTCATTTTAGCCTCCAAATCCTTGCTCAGATTGTTTCCTTTAACTAGAATCTTCTCTTTCCTTCATTTAAATTTTATCCTTTTAAGGACCAATTAAGATCTCAATTTCCCCTAAACTCTTGTCCAATTAGTCTAAGCCTGCACTGTCCAATATGATAGCCTCTAGGCCCGTGTGGCTATTGAACACTTGAAATACAGCTAGTCTGAATTGAGAGTGTAGAATGTACAGCAGATTCTGAAAATGTAGTATAAAATAGAGTGTAGACTTGGCGCAGTGGCTCATACCTGTAATTCCAGCACTTTAGGAGGCTTAGGCAGGCAGATAGCTTGAGCCCAGGAGTTTGAGACCAGCCTGGGCAATATGGCAAAACTGTGTCTCTACTAAAAATAGAAAAATTAGCGGGGCATAGTGGCACACACCTGTAGTCCCAGCTACTTGGGAAGCTAAGTGGAGAGGATCACCCAAACCTGGGACATGGAGGTTGCAAGGAGTCATGATCACACCACTGCACTCTGAATTGGGTAAGCGAGACCCTGTCTTAAAAAAAAAAAAAAAAATTGTAAACATCTTAATAATTTTTGTATTGATTCTATGTTGAAATGATAATTAGGGATCAAAAAGAATATATTATTAAAAACAATTTCACCTGTTCATTTTCACGGTTTTTAATGTGGCCTCTACAGAATTTAAAATCAGATATGTGGCTGTTTGTGGCTTGCATTATATTTATATTGGACATGTTTCTCTGACCTATACTTACCTGTCTTGACACATAACTGTAAGCTCATGAGTTTAAGGGTCAGATTCATCTAATTTTTTAAATCTCTCAAATCACCTAACACGAGGCACAGATAGTATGCTTATGCTAAAGAATTTTATGGTCAAGTTCAGAAGACTTACTTCATGGAATTTCTAGCTGTATTTGTCTCTCTGTCCATCATGGTTGAATAATGCCTTATTTTGGTGTGTAAAAATTAAAATTGTAAGGGCTAACCTTCCAGATAGATTGTTGAGGGTCTTTATACTTTAGTAAAGAATTTCACCCATAATATCTATGGAAAAATACCTCACATTACCTGGGCAGAATTACATTTATCAGCTAAATGTAATTAAAATAAGCTGCCTGGTAACAGAACTGCTGAATGTGTACTTATAAATCAGAATAAAGGTCATTGTGTCGATTAGGAAAGTATATTGCATCTCTCCACTGATGAATGAAGAAAAAAGTTAACCTTGCACTTCTGTTCTCATGTTCTGGCTTCAATTTGATTAGCTCCTACTAACCTAGTGCTTCTATTTTAGCCTCATGCTTCCATTCAGTTCACCTTAGTATGATGAATTCTTGATGTGTAACTCTCCTGTAGATACTGGGTATGGAGATGAAAAAGAAAATAATTAAGAACAAAATGAAACAAAATATATGAAATTACTTTGCCTGATGCTTGAAATGACACAGGTGATCCCTAGAAGTCTGTTTCTATTCTCTCTGAGACAAAATCAAAATCCCTTGACCCATAATATCATAATTAACTATGGTGAAAAAAACCCATGTATGGAACCATGTTGTAGTATGGTAGCTAAGTCTAGAGGATATAGCTACAGGGAAAACAAAAACACAACAACAAAAAACAAAACCTAATCTGCTATCTCTACCTCCAAAAGGGACTCCAGGTGGTTTGTGAAACATTCCAGTCAGATTCCATCTCACCCAAGGCCACCATTTCAGGCTGCCACCGAGGAAACTCCTTTGATGGAAGTCTGTCTTCCCAAACTTCCCAGGAAAGAGGCCCATCACATTCCAGGTACCTGATTGCAATGTTAGGGACAAAATGTGTCACTGGTCACCAAAAATCAAATATGTATTTTTAACTACTTTTATAGCCTCTGTTCCTTACAATATATGTTTGCATAATATGTGTATACATATTCTTGGTCAAGGTATAATTAATAAGTGTAGAAATATGCTATGAATGGCTCCCTTTTAAACAAACTAGGGCAAAAGTGGAAAGAAGCTTCTAATTTAATGAGATGTCTGAATTAGATATTAGTTAAAAAGTTTAAGTGCAGAACTCAAATGATTTTATCAGAAGATTATGTTGCAGAGAAGTTAAAGGATCTGTTTTAATATATAAGGATATTTTATACCACTAGATCCTTGTATTAAAATTAGTGCTTCTAAATTACATAGGAATTTAAAAGTCTATTCTTTGTAAATATTCTAACCCTACCCCTGTTATTTGGTGTACATAGTGAATTTGCTTACAAACACCTTCCCCTAAAACAAGAAATAGTCAATTTATTCTTGTTCCCTGTTGAAATTATGGGCACCTGGAGTCATGAGGTTTGACAGTCCACCTATGGGGCAAGAGCTCCTGAGACCATTTGTATGTCCCTACTTTCAAATAAAATTATAGCCTAGTAATGTATAGTTTTTTAAAAAAGGAACATTTTTAAGACTGGTTTTATTGAGGTGTAACATATATACTATAAAATTAACCTATTTTAAGTTTACAGTTTGATGTGCTTTGGCTGTGCCCCACTAAATCTCAACTTGAATTGTATCTCCCAGAATTCCCATGTGTTGTGGGAGGGACCCAGGGAGAGCTAATTCAATTATGGGGGCTGGTCTTTCCCATGCTATTCTCATGATAATGAGTAAGTCTCACGAAATCTGATGGGTTTATCAGGGGTTTCCGCTTTTGCCTCTTCTTCATTCTTCTTTTGCCACCACCATGTAAGAAGTGCCTTTCACCTCCCACCATGATTCTGAGGCCTTTCCAGCCATGTGGAATGGTAACTCCAATTAAACCTATTTATGTTCCCAGTTTCCCGTATTTATCAGCAGCATGAAAACAAACTAATATAGTAAATTAGTACCAGTAGAGTGGGGCATTACTGAAAAGATACCCAAAAGTGTGGAAGCAACTTTGGAACTGGGTAACAGGCAGAGATTAGAACAGTTTGAAGGGCTCAGAAGAAGACAGGGAAATGTGGGAAAGTTTGGAACTTCCTGGAGACTTGTTGAATGGCTTTGCCCAAAATGCTGATAGCGACATAGACAATAAAACCAGGCTGAGGTGGCCTCAGATGGAGACGAGACACTTGTAGGGACTGGAGCAAAAGTGACTCTTGTTATGTTTTAGCAGAGACTGGTGGCATTTTGCCCCTGCCCTAGAGATTTGTGGAACTTTGAACTTGAGAGAGATGATTTAGGTTATCTGGCGGAAGAAATTTCTAAGCAGCAAAGCATTCAAGAGGTGACTTGGGTACTGTTAAAGGCATTCAGTTTTAAAAGGGAAACAGAGCATAAAAGTTCAGAAAATGTGCAACCTGACTATGCAACAGAAAAGAAAAACCCATTTTATGGGGAGAAATTCAAGCCAACTGCAGAAATTTGCATAAGTAAGGAGCAATGAGCCTAATGTTAATCCCCAAGACCATGGGGAAAATGTCTCCAAGTCATGTGAGAGACCTTCACAGCAGCCCCTCCTATCACAGGCCCAGAGGCCCAGGAGGAAAAAGTAGTCTGGTGGCTGGGCCCAAGGTTCTCATGCTGTGTGCAGCTGAGGGACTTGGTGCCATGGGTTCCAGCTGCTCCAGCTGTGGCTGAAAGTGGCCAATGTGCAGCTCAAGATGTGACTTCAGAGGGTGGAAGCCCCAAGTCTTGGCAGCTTCCATATGGTGTTGAGCCTGCAGGTGCACAGAAGTCAAGAATTGAGGTTTGGGAACCTCCATCTAGATTTCAGAAGATATACAGAAACGCCTGGATGCCCAGGCAAAAGTTTGCTGCAGGTCCAGGGCCCTCATGGAGAACCTCTGCTAGAGCAGTGCGGAAGGGAAAGGTGGGGTTAGAGGCCCCACACAGAGTCCCTAGTGGAGTGCTGCCAGGTGGAGCTGTGAGAAGAGGGCCACCGTCCTCCAGACCCCAGAATGGTAGATCCACTGACAGCTTGGATCATGCGCCTGGAAAAGCCACAGACACTCAACACCAGCCTGTGAAAGCAGCCGGGAGGGAGGCTGTACCCTGCAAAGCCACAGGGTGTAGCTGCCCAAGACCATGGGAACCCACCTCTTACATCAGCATAACCTGGATGTGAGGCCTGGAGTTAAAGGAGATCATTTTGGAGCTTTGAAGTTTGACAGTCCTGCTGGACTTTGGACTTGCATGCCCCCTGTAGCCCCTTTGTTTTGGCCAATTTCTCCCATTTGAAATGGCTATATTTACCCAATACCTGTACCCCCATTGTATCGAGGAAGTAACTAACTTGCTTTTGATTTTATAGGCTCATAAGTAGAAGGGACTTGCCTTGTCTCAGATGAGACTTTCAACTGTGGACTTTTGGGTTAATGCTGAAATGAGTTAAGACTCTGGGGGACTATTGGGAAGGCATGGTCATTTTTGAAATGTGAGGACATGAGACTCAGAGGGGCCAGGGGTGGAATTATATGGTTTGGCTGTGTCCCCACTAAATCTCAACTTGAATTGTATCTCCCAGAATTCCCATGTATTGTGGGAGAGACCCATGGGGAGATAATCGAATCATGGGGGCCGGTTTTTCCCATGCTATTCTCATAATAAGTCTCAGTGAATAAGTCTCACGAGATCTGGATGGGTTTATCAGTGGTTTCCACTTTTGCTGCTTCTTCATTTTTCTCTTGCTGCCACCATGTAAGAAGTGCCTTTCACATCCTGCCATGATTCTGAGGCCTCCATGTGGAACTGTAAGTCCAATTAAACCTCTTTGTATTCCCAGTTTCAGGTATTTCTTTATCAACAGCATGAAAGCGAACTAATATACAGTTTAATGACTTTTAGTAAATTTACAGAATTGTGCAACTACCACTACAATCCAATTTAAGAACATTTTCATTACCCAAAAATGTCCCTTGTGCCCATCCCTTGTGTCACTCCCATTCCCACACCCAGCCCCAGGTAACCACTAATATACTTTTTATTTCTATTGGATTGCATTTCTAGACATTTCATATAAATGGATTCATATAGTCTGTGGCCTTTTGAATCTGTCTTGTTTCACTTAGCATAACGTTTTTGAGATTTACCCCCATTATAGCATGTATTAGTAATTCATTCCTTTCTACTGTTAAATAATATTCTTTTTTTTCTTTATTTCTTCTAAAAAAAAAAAAAAAAACAAATATAAAACCAGACACATGTGCAGAACATGCAGGTTTGTTACATAGCTATATGAGTGCCATGATGGTTTGCTGCACCTGTTGACCTGTCCCCTAAGTTCCCTCACCTCATCCCCAATCCCACAACAGGCCCTGGTGTGTGTTGTTCCTCCTCTGTGTCCATGTGTTCTCAATGTTCAACTCCCACTTATGAATGAGAACATGTGGTGTTTGGTTTTCTGTTCCTGTGTTAGTTTGCTGAAGATGATGGCTTCCAGCTTCATCCATGTCCCTGCAAAGCACATGTTCTCTTTCCTTTTTATGGCTGCATAGTATTCTATGGTATATAGGTACCACATTTTCTTTATCCAGTCTATCATTGATGGGCATTTGGGTTGGTTCCATGTCTTTGATATTGTAAATAGTGCTGCAATAAACATATATGTGTATGTGTCTTTATCTTCCTCTGGGTATACACCCAGTAATGGGATTGCTTGGTCAAATGGTATTTCTGGTTCTAGATCTTTGAGGAATCACCATGCTATCTTCCACAATGGTCACACTAATTTACATTCCTACCAACAGTGTAAAAGCGTTCCTATTTCTCCACAGCCTCACCAGCATCTATTGTTTCCTGACTTTTTGATAATTGCCTTTCTGACTGGCATGAGATGGAATCTCATTGTGGTTTTGATTTGCATTTCTCTGATGATCAGTGATGTTGAGCTTTTTTTCATATGATTGTCAGCTGTGTAAATGTCTTCTTTTGAGAAATGTCTGTTCATATCCTTTGCCCACTTTTTGATGGACTTTTTTTTTTCTTGTAAATATGTTTAACTTCCTTGTAAATTCTGGATATTAGACTTTTGTTAGATGGGTTGATTGGAAAAATTTTCTCCCATTCTGTAGGCTGCCTGTTCACTCTGATGATAGTTTCTTTTGCTATGCAGAAGCCCTTTAGTTTAATTAGATCCCATTTGTCAATATTGGCTTTTGTTGCAATTGCTTTTGGCATTTTAGTCATGAATTATTTGCCCATGCGTGTGTCCCAAATAGTACTGCCTAGGTTTTCTTCTAGGGTTTTTATGGTTTTGGGTTTTACATTTAAGTCTTTAATCGATCTTGAGTTAATTTTTGTATAAGGTACAAGAAAGGAGTCCAGTTGCAGTTTTCTACATTTGGCTAGCCAGTTTTGCCAGCACTATTTACTGAATAGGAGATCCTTTCCCCATAGCTGGTTTTTATAAGGTTTGTCAAGGATCAGATGGTTGTAGATGTGTGATGTTATTTCTGAGGTCTCTGTTCTGCTCCATTGCTCTATATGTCTGTTTTGTTCCATGCTCTTTTGGTTACTGTAACCTTGTAGTATAGTTTGAAGTCAGATAGTCTGATGCCTCCAGCTTTGTTGTTTTTGCACAAGATCGTCTTGGCTATACGGGTCTCCTTTCATGCTTCTTTGATACCATATAAAATTGAAAATAAATTTTAAATTTAATTTATTGTAAACTAATTATTTTATTTTAAAAAAATAAATTAAGTTTTTTTTTCTAATTCTGTGAAGAACGTCAGTGGTAGTTTGATGGTAATAGCATTGAATCTATAAATTACTTTGGGTAGTATGGCCATTTTCATGATATCGATTCTTCCTATTCAGGAGGATGGAATGTTTTTCCACTTGTTTGTGTCCTCTCTTATTTCCCTGAGCAGTGGTTTGTAGTTCACCTTGAAAAGGTCCTTCACATCCCTTGTTAGCTGTATGTCTAGGTATTTTATTATCTTTGTAGCAATTGTGAATGGGAGTTCATTCATGATTTGACTCCCTGCTTGCCTATTGTTGGTGTAAAGGAATGCTTGTCATTTTTGCACATTGATTTTGTAAACCAAGACTTTGCTGAAGTTGCTTATCAGTTCAAGAACTTTTCGGGCTGAGATGATGGGGTTTTCTACATAACAATCATGTTGTCTATAAATTTGAGACAACTTGACTTCTCTCTTCCTATTTTAATACCCTTTATTTCTTTCTCTTGCCTTACTTCCCTGGCTATAACTTCCAATACTATGTTGAATAGGAGTGGTGAGAGAGGGCATCCTTATCTTGTACCGGTTTTCAAAGAGAATGCTTCCAGCTTTTGCTGATTCAATAGGATATTGGCTATGGGTTTGTCATAAACAGCTCTTATTATTTTGACACATATTCCATTAATACCTAGTTATTGAGAATTTTTAACATGAAGGGATGTTGGGTTTTATCAAAGGTCTTTTCTGTGGCTATTCAGATAATCACGTGCTTTTTGTCTTTAGTTCTGTTTATGTGATGAATTATGTTTATTGATTTGCATATGTTGAACCAACCTTGCTTTCCAGGGATGAAGCCAACTTGGTCATGGTAGATACCTTTTTTGATGCGCTGCTGGATTTGGTTTGAGAGTATTTTATTGAGGATTTTTGCATCAATGTTCATCAGGGATATTGGCCTGATATTTTTTATTGTTGTTGTGTCTCTTCCTGGTATTGGTATCAGGATGATGCTGGCTTCATAAAATGAGTTAGGGAGGAATCCCTCCTTTTTAATTGTTTGGAATAGTTTCAGAAAGAATGGTACCAGCTCTTCTTTGTATTTCTGGCAGAATTCAGCTGTGAATCCATCTGGTCCTGGGCTTTTTTTGGTTGGTAGGCTATTAATTACTGCCCCAAGTTCAGAGATTCTTATTGGCCTATTCAGGGATTCAGCTTCTTCCTGGTTTAGTCTTGGTAGGGTATATGCATCCAGGAATTTATCCCTTTCTTCTATATTTTTTAATTTATTTGCATAGATGTGTTTATAGTATTCTCTGATGGTAGTTTGCATTTCTGTGGGGTCATTGGTGATATCCCCTTTATCATTTTTTTCTGTGTCTATTTGATTCTTATCTCTCTTCTTCTTTATTAGTCTAGTTAGTGGTCTATTTGTTTTGTCAATTAAAAAAAAAAAGCTCCTGGATTTATCGATTTTTTTTGGAGAGTTTTTCATGTCCCTATCTCCTTCAATTCTTCCCTGATCTTAGTTATTTCTTGTCTTCTGCTAGCTTTTGGATTAGTTTGTTCTTGCCTCTCTAGCTCTTTTAATTGTGATGTTAGCATGTTGATTTGAGATCTTTTTAGCTTTCTGAAGTGGATATTTAATGCTATAAATTTCCCTCTTAACACTGCTTTAGCTGTGTCCCAGAGATTCTGGTACGTTGTCTCTTTGTTCTCATTGGTTTCAAATAACTTCTTGATTTCTGCCTTAATTTCATTATTTACCCAGGAGTCATTCAGGAGCAATTTTCAATGTTCAGTTTTTATGAAATCATGTGGTTGTGAGTGAGTTTCTTAATCCCAGTTCCTAATTTGATTACACTGTGGTCTGTGAGACTATTTGTTATGATTTCATTTCTATTGCATTTGCTAAGGAGTATTTTACTTCTAATTATGTAGTTGATTTTAGAATGAGTTCCATGTGGCACTGAGAAGAATGTATATTCTGTTGATTTGGGGTAGAGAGTTCTGTAGACGTCTACTAGGTCCACTTGATTTAGAGTTTAGTTCAAGCCCTGAATATCCTTGTTAATTTTCTGTCTCATTGATCTGTCTAATACTGACATTGGGGTGTTAAAGTCTCCCACTATTATTGTTTGGGCATCTAAGTCTCTTTGTAAGTCTCTAAGAACTTGTTTTATGAATCTGAGTGCTCCTGTGTTGGGTGCATATGTATTTAAAATAGCTATTCCTGTTGAATTGTTCCTTTTACCATTATGTAATGTCCTTCTTTGGCTTTGTTGACCTTTGTTGGTTTAAAGTCTGTTTTGTCAGAGATTAGGATTGCAACCCCTGCTTTATTATTATTATTTTTTTTCTTTGACAGAATCTTCCTCTGTTGTCCAGGCTGGAGTGCGGTGGCATAATCTCAGCTCACTGCAATCTCTGACTCTTGGATTCAAGCAATTCTCCTGCCTCAGCCTCCCAAGTAGCTGTGATTACAGGTGCCCCCCACCATGCCTGACTAATTTTTGTATTTTTAGTAGAGACAGGGTTTCACCATGTTGGCCAGGCTGGTCTTGAACTCCAGACCTTGTGATCTGCCCACCTTGGCCTCCCAAAGTGCTGGGATTACAGGTGTGATCCACCATGCCTGGCCAACTCCTGCTTTTTTTTTTTTTTAATTTTATTTATTTATTTATTTTTTGCTTTCCATTTGCTTAGTAAATTTTCCTCCATCCCTGTATTTTGAGCCTATGTGTGTCTTTGCATGTGGGATGGGTCTCTTGAATACAACATCTTGATTTCTTATCTAATTTGTCAGTCTGTGTCTTTTAATTGGGGCATATAGCCCATTTACATTTAAGGTTCGTATTGTTATGTGTGAATTTGATCTTGTGATCATGATGGTACTTGTTTATTTTGCACATTAGTTGATGCAGTTTCTTTGTAGTGTCATTGGTCTTTACATTTTGATGTGTTTTTTTCAGTGGCTGGTACCGGTTTTTCCTTTCCATATTTAGTGCTTCTCTCAGGAGCTCTTGCAGGTCAGGCCTGGTGGTAACTAAATCCCTCAGCATTTGCTTGTCTGGAAAATATTTTATTTCTTCTTCGCTTATTATGCTTAGCTTGGCTGGATATGAAATTTGGGGTTGAAAATTCTTTTAAGAATGTCGAGTATTTGCCCCTGATCTCTTCTGTCTTGTAGGGTTTCTGCTGAGAGGTCCGCTGTTAGTCTGATGGGCCTCCCTTTGTAGGTGAACTGGCCTTTCTCTCTGGCTGCCCTTAACAGTTTTTCCTTCATTTTGACCTTGGGATATCTGATGATGTGTCTTGGGGTTGATCTTCTCATGGAAGATCTTAATGGTGTTCTCTGTATTTCCTGAATTTGCATGTTGGCCTGTCCTGCTAGATTGGGGAAGTTCTCCTGGATAATATCCCGGAGTATGTTTTCCAGCTTCCAGCTTGTTTCCATTCTCCCCATCTCCTTCTGGTACTCCAATCAATCATTAAGTTCAGTCTTTTTATGAAGTCTCGTATTTCTTGGAGGCTTTGTTCATTCCTTTTCATTCTTTTTTTCTCTATTCTTGTCTGCATGTCTTATTTCAGTAAGGTAGTCTTCAAACTCTGATATCATTTCTTCCACTTTGTCGATTCGGCTGTTGATACTTGTGTGTGCTTCATGAGGTTCTCATTTTGTGTTTTTGAGTTCCATCAGGTTGTTTATGTTCCTCTCTAAAGTGGTTATTCTAGTTAGCAATTCCTCCAACCTTTTATCAAGGTTCTTTGCTTCTTTGCATTGCATTAGAACATGCTCCTTTAGCTCAGTGTAGTTTTTTATTACCCATCTTCTGAAGCCTACTTCTGTCAATTCAACCATTTGATCCTCCATCCAGTTCTGTGCCCTTGATGGAGAGATGTTGTGATCATTTGGAGGAGAAGAGGCACTCTGGCTTTTTGGGTTTTCAGCATTTTTTGGTTGATTCTTTCTCATCTTCGTGAGTTTGTCTAGTTTCCGTCTTTGAGTCTGCTGACCCTTGGATGGGGTTTTTGTTGGGGCCTTTTTGTTGTTGTTCTTGTTGATGCTGTTGTTGCTTTCTGCTTGCTTGTTTTTCTTCTTCAATAGTCTGTTCCGGTCCCTCTTCTGTAGGGCTGCTGCAATTTGCTGGGGGTTCGCTTCAGGCTCTGTTCATCTGATTTGCTCCCGTGCCTGGAAATGTCATTCAAGGAGCCTAGAGAGCAGCAAAGATGGTGCCTGCTTCTTCTTCTGGGATCTCTGACCTCAAGGGATACCAACATGATGCCAATAGGATCGCTCCTGTACAGGATGTCTGAAAATCCTGTTGGAGGATCTCACCCAGTTGGGTGGCACAGGGGGCAGGACCTCTTTAACAAAGGACTTTGTCCCTTGGTGGAGAGGGTGTGTTTCACTGGGGAGAAACTCACTCTTCTGGACTTCCCGGATTTCTCAGAACTACCAGGAGGAGAGGCTAAATCTGCTGGTCCACAGAGACTGTGGCCACCACTCCCCCTAGGGGCTTTTCTGCCTAGGGAGATCTGAATTCTGTCCTTGAGCCTCTGTCTAGAATTATTGGAGATCCTGCAGGGAACCCCCACCCAATGAGGATGGATGGGTCAGGTTTAGGCCTGAAGAGGCACTCTTGGCTGCAGACTGCCACAGTCAGTGTGTTAGGCTGTGGGGACAAATCTTGGGACCAAGCCCTCCAGCCACCCTGGCTGCAGCAGGGAAAAAGCACAGCCTGAAGCTGCAGAAATGGGTGGCTCCCTTTCCCTGTTCAGGCAGCTTAGTGTTTTAGGCATTTGCAAGTCCAAGTGCTGGCTGCTGCCCCTTCCGCAAGGAACTCAAATGGCTTAGACAGCAGGCTGCCACAGCTGTGCTGGTTGCCCCTCTCCCCAGGAGTTCCGTAGACTTAAGCAGATTGCAGCTGAGAGGCTGTAAGTATCTGAGTGTTCCGGGGTTAGGACGCTCAGGCCCCAGTGGCATAGGTTCGTGAATGGGATCTTCAGATCCGTGGGTTACACAGTTACACGGAAAAAGCACTGTCTCCCTGGCTAGGTAGCAAGTTCACTCACCACCTCCCTTGGCTGCGGTGAGAGAGTTCTGGAACTTCCCCATGCGTGGCTCTCAGGTGGGCTGCTGCACCACACTATTCTTCCTTCTCTCCATGAGTGATGCCAACCTTCTAGTCAATTTTGATGAGAGAGCCTGGATACCTTGGTTTCCAGTGAAGGATTCACACACTTATTATGGATTTTTTTTCAACGGGAGCCTCCGAGCACCACTGCTTCTAGTCAGTCATCTTGGCCCATATTGTCTTTAAATAATATTCTATTTTATGGATCTATCTTATTTTTTATCCACTCATCTGTCGATAGATATTTGGGTTATATCCACTTTTTATCTGTTATGAAAGATGCTGCTAAAAGTGAGCACTTATGAAATTTTCCGTGGACATAGGTGTTCAATTCCGTTGGTAGATACCTACGAGTAGAATTGGCGGGGTGCATGGCACATTCAGGTTTAATTTTTTTTTTTTTTTTTTTGAGATGGAGTCTCGCTCTGTCGCCCGGGCTGGAGTGCAGTGCCCGGATCTCAGCTCACTGCAAGCTCCGCCTCCCAGGTTTACGCCATTCTCCTGCCTCAGCCTCCCCAGTAGCTGGGACTACAGGCGCCCGCCACCTCGCCCGGCTAGTTTTTTGTATTTTTTAGTAGAGACGGGGTTTCACCGTGTTAGCCAGGATGGTCTCGATCTCCTGACCTGTGATCCGCCCGTCTCGACCTCCCAAAGTGCTGGGATTACAGGCTTGAGCCACCGCGCCCGGCCCAGGTTTAATTTTTTAAGAAATTACCAACCTGTTTTCCAAAATGGCTGCACCATTTTACATTCCCTCTAGTGATATATGAGGGTGTGTTCCTTTATATCCTCAAAAACACTTGTTATTGTCTATCTTTCTTATTTATTTATTTATTTATTTATTTATTTTATTTATGTTTTTGAGACGGAGTCTCGCTGTGTCGTGGCCCAGGCTGGAGCGCAGTGGCCGGATCTCAGCTCACTGCAAGCTCCACCTCCCGGGTTTACGCCATTCTCCTGCCTCAGCCTCCCAAGCGGCTGGGACTACAGGCGCCCGCCACCTCGCCTGGCTAGTTTTTTGTATTTTTTTTAGTAGAGACGGGGTTTCACCATGTTAGCTAGGATGGTCTCGATCTCTTGACCTCGTGATCCGCCCGTCTCGGTCTCCCAAAGTGCTGGGATTACAGGTTTGAGCCACCGCACCCGGCCTATCTTTCTTATTATAGCCATTCTAGTGATTATGAAGTGGGATCCAATTGTGGTTTTAATTTACTTTTCCCTAATGAGTAATGATAAATATATTTTCATGTGATTATTAGCTATTAGAATATCTTCTTTGATGAAATGTCTGTTCAAATATTTTGCCCCTTTTTAACTGAGTTGTCTTATTATTAAATTTTTAAGAATGTTTCGTATATTCTGGATACCGGTCCTTTATCAAAAAAAAAAAAAAAAAAAAGTGTTCACAGATATTTCCTCCTAGTATCTGGCTTACCTTTTCATTTGATAATTTTTAAATGATCTACCTCCAACTGGCACTGGAAGCAGGCTACATGGGTGCATTGTTTTTGAAAGATTTCTTAGAATTGTTGAAAGCACAGTCATATTAACACAATTTTTAACCAAATTACTACTATCTTATGCTTTAAAAAATAATATGTAAGTGATGTATATGTCTTTGTGCCTTTCTTTGGATTTTAAAAGCAAGTGGCCCAGTTGAATAATCTTCTGCTGGCAGAGAATATGAAACTTTGATAGCAATTTTGGTTGTATAAACAGGGTTGTTTGTATTTATCCACTGATTCACTGTCCCAGGTCAATGGTGATAAGCATTTAAAATTATACATGAAATCTTAAAAAGTGTTGAACTCATAGAAGTAGAGTAGAATGGTAGTTGTCAGAAGCTGGGAGGAGGGATGGGTGGGGAAAGGGAGATGTTGATCAAAGGGTATAAAATTTCAGTTAGATGAGAAGAAGGAGCTTTAGTGATCTGGTGCACAGAGCGGTGACTATAATAAACAATAAAGCATTGTGTATTTCAAAGTTACTGAAAGAGCAGGTTTTAAATATTTTTACCACAAAATCGTATGTGAGATGATGATGAATCTGTAACTTAGTTTGAGTTAATCATGCCACAATATAAACATATATTAAAGCATCACATTGTACTTCATAAATATATGTAATATTATCCATCAACTTAAAACAAAAATTTGAAAGTCAAAAATATTAGAAGTAATAGGAAAGGAACTCTGTGAGGATAGCCAATCCAACCTCCTATAACTTAGCTGATGTACTAACAACTTTAAGCAATGATCAACTTAGTGCTCCCTTATGAAGCTTGTTTTATTTTTAGGTAGCTCTGTTTAGTGGAATGTTCTTATAGGTGATCAAAATTTGCTTTTCTGTAGTTTCTATGATTCTTGCATTTTGTTCTTATAGGTGATCAAAATTTGCTTTTCTGTAGTTTCTATGATTCTTGCATTTGTTTTTACTGCTGTGTAACAAATTACAACAAGCTTAGTAAATGAAACTGCACACATTTATTATCTTTCAATTGTAGGGAAAAACCCAGGCCCAACTTAGTTGGGTTCTCTGCTTCAAGGTCTTACCAAGCTGAAATCTAGGTGTTGGCATGGACTGCAGTTGCCTCACAGGCTTAACTGGGGAAATATCCACTTATGGTTCCTCTGAGGTTGTTGACAGAATTCATTTCCTTGCAGTTCTAGGACTAAGATCCTTATTTTCTTGCTGGATATTGGCTGGTGACTGGTCTTAGTTTCTGAAGCCTGCCCACGGTTATTTTCCATGTGGCCCTCTTCATAAGCTAACTCAAAATATGGCAGCTGATTTGTTGAAAACCAGCGAGGGAGAGAAATCCTCTTTAATTCCAGTCTGCTAATACAGTGTTTATAATGTGACATAACCACAGGAGTGATGTCTCATTACCTTTGTCATATAAGGTTACCTAATTATGGGAGTAACATCCCTTTGCCTTTTCCATATTTTATTGGTCATAAATAAGTCACAGGTCCTGCCTACACTCAAGAGAAGATGATAAAGGGTGTGAACACCATCAGATGGGAATCAAGGGTGTCTCTCCTAAAATCTGGCTACACAGTGCTTTTGAAGATGTACAAACTCTTCCCATATTAGCTTTCCACTGATTTAAAAGTAAGCATTATGACCACCACCACCTCCACAAGGGTTTCATTTTATTTGATGATAACAAAGTTATCAGTGACATAATTAAATCAGATTTGGGGAAAGGTAGTTACTTAGGACACAGACTAAGAGAATAACAATAAGAACTACCTTTTTGGATATCTATGTGTGCAAAATTGTGCTAAAGTCTTTACATTTATTGTATTATTTAAATATTCATGCACTCATTTATTTCTATGTCAGTATATGCCACCACTATTGGCCTAGATATTCTAGTCAAAAATGCGAGGTTCACTCCACACCAAGTCCTTTACATTCTGCCTTCTTAGTGTCTGTCAAATCTTTTTTTCTCCAACCTCATAGTCACTGGCTTAGTTCATATCCTTATCATGTCTTACTTGAATTTCTCTTTTTCATTTAATTTTTTGGGGACAGGGTCTCACTCTGTCACTCAGACTGGAGTGCAATGGCATGATCATAGCTCACTGTAACCTCAGACTCCTAGGCTTAAACAATCCTCCTGCCACAGCCTCCCAAGTAGATAATGTGCACCACCAAGTCCCACTATTTTTAAAAACCTTTTTTGTAGAAACATGGTCTTTCTGTGTTGCCCAGACTGGTCTTGAACTCCTGGCTTCAAGTGATCCTCCTGTCTCAGCCTTTCACAGTGCTGGGATTACAGATGTGAGCCGCCATACCCAGCCTTTACTTAGATTTCTACAACTGCTTCCAAACAAGTATTTCTACATTAATCATTACTTCCTACTTCCTATGAGATGTTACCAAAGTGATTTAAAATACTTGTGGACTAAGGAGATACAGTTATCTGCACCAAACATGCCCAATATACAATGGTAAAATAGGCATAGGATACCTGCTCTGGACATGTCTATTCCAAGAGAGAAAATGAGAGACACTGGTCCTTATTAGCTTTTAAATTAAGGTGGAAAAATGTTGGAAGGTCCTTGATTAAAACTCAGTGCTATTCTTGCCCATGGCTCTTGGCTCCACCCTCTGGGCTATTAATTCTATCCTCCAAATCAGCTTTCCTTTTTCAAGAAAGATGGCATGTGTTTACAGCTGAGTAGTTTCCTCAGCTTGCTTCCTGCCAGTAAAATTTTGGGAGTCTAATAGCCTCTTTTTTCCTCTTGTACTGTCTCTGGAAGTGTTTTTGCTGATATAATTATTTTTAAAACTTTGTGGGTTCACTGTGAATATTTTTACAGTCCACTAGAATGGAAAAAATCCACATCTACAAATCTCTTTGAGATAATCTCATTTCTATTTTGTGCTTCTGTTGAACCTCTAAGAAACTTAAGGGCACTTAAGTTTCTTAAAAGTTATATATGTATGATATATACGTAAAAGAAGTGATAACTATTTGGATTTGAATCACACTCTCAACGTTTAATTTAGAGGGCTTTTTTTTTTTTTTTTTTTTTTTTTTTTTTTTTTTGAGATGGAGTCTGGCTCTGTCGCCCAGGCTGGAGTGCAGTGGCGCGGTCTTGGCTCACTGCAAGCTCTGAGAGGGCCTTTGATCTAATGGAACGGCATTCTTGGGTATGGTCTAGGATCATTCTGAAGCCTTAACAAACGACTGTACAACTCCCACCCTTGGCTTCATCTTTAGACCACATTTTTCCAAAAGTTCTTTATATCTGATATTTTATTGGAAGCCATTTCTTAATTATAGCATTATTTGCCATCTGGAGAAGCTGAGATTTTTCAAAATCAAGTTCCAGCTCATTAGTCTTTAACAGTTCTTCCTTTAGTTCATAACTTTTCTCCCTCAACTTACTATAAGCAGCAAGAAGAAATTAGAAGGCACCTTCAACACTTTATTTGGAAGTCTCCTTTGTTAGATCACCCAGTTGGTTAGGCACTTATTTTTTAACTTTCCACATCATAGCTAAGCAACTTTCTGTTAATACATAACAAGGATTCTCCTTCTCCAGTTCCCAGTAGTACACCCCTTACTTCTTGTTAAGAAACCATTTTCAAAATTAGGGTTTTATCTTGGTTCCAAAGTCTGTATTAGTTGTCAATTTCTATATAACAAATTATCCCAAATCCTAGCAGTTTAAAACAAAGGACATTTATTTTTTTGCATAGTTTCTGAGGATCATGAATGCTGAAACAGCTTAGCTGAGTGATTGTGGCGCAGAGTCTCTCAAGCTGTTGGCCAGGCCTGCAGAATCTGAAGGCTTGACTGGTTTGGAGGCTTTGCTTTCAAGCTCACTCAGACGGCCGTTGGCCAGAGGACATAATTCCTCACAATCTGTGTCTCTCCATAGGGCTGCTCGTAACATAGAAGCTGGTTTCCCCAAAATAAATTATTCAAGAAAGAAAGGGAGCATCCACAATGGACGCTTTTATAACCTAATCTTTCATAACCTCATCTTCTATAACCTAATCTTTTATAACCTAATCTCTGAAATGGCATGCCATCACTTCTGCTATACTCTTTGGATCACACCAACTAACTTTAGTGCAGTGTGGGAGGGGACCACACTAGAATGTGAATACCAGGAGGCAGGGATCACTGGGGGCTATGTTGGAGGCTGGCTATAATAATGATAATGTCACCATCATTTAATATATTAAAATGTTTATGGCTATTTCTGTACGTATTTTTTTCACTTTGATTCTTGAGCATTCCTCCTCCACTAATTGTATTTTATACAAATTCCAAAAAGTTTAACTTAATTTCAAATAAGAGTAAGTAATGTTTTACTTCAAACACTATGCCTCTGTCTGACTTTCAAACATATCATAAAAACCAAGATCAGTGTAAAATCCTGAGGTCATAAAAGTATTCATTAGCTAAGCATAGAAATTTAGAAATATAGACATATAGACAGTAAATGATGTTTCTTTTCTCTGTCAAAATCAAATGTTAATGGTTCCATTCTGATTTGCCAGTAAAAACAAAGCCAGCTATAATGTTTAAGACTACTATTTGTGAACATTTTTTTCTTATTCTCTGATATGTCTACACTCAAGCACTATATATGTGTATATATATATATAGATATATATGCACTCCCTGACACATATATGTGCATAGTCACCCACAGCAACATACACTCACGTGTGTTAATTAGAAATGAATCAGTGGCACTTCGGAAAAATGAGTTAGGTTTTTTCTCTCTGCCCAGCTGCAGTGGTTGGTTGCCATGGAAATGATGCACAAAGTAGAACTTTCAGAAAATACAAATGTTAATGTGTCTTTATTGGAAGAGCTCATCTATTGATCAGAAAAGAAGAGAACTTTAATAACAAAGCAATGCAAATATCCTAGTAACAAAAGCTGTCTGCTTGTATCAAATACAATTCATTATCTCTTTTGCTCTGAATTTGAATGAACTACACATCAGTCTTCTCTGCACTCTACAATAAGTAAACAGGTAGCTAGTTTTTAAATTAATGTTAGATTTCATCTTTAATTACTATATGCAGAGAGTTAATTTATGCTTCAGTAAATACTGCATAGAGTCAAGACTGACAGTTCTTTGCTTCCATAGATTGGTATTTCCCAAGTGCTTATCTGCCTTCAATACTTTCTGCTATCAGATCTCAACCCTAATTAACGGTAACTTGACTTTCCAAAGCCATAGTTGCTTGGAAAATAGACTAAAGAAATTCTTGCCAGTTTTGAAATTCTTTTCTGTCATAATATGTTGTTCATTCTATGCATGTAATTTTTGTATAGAATCAATTACAGAAAAAAATGTAAATATATAAAATATTTTTAAAATAAGTGAAAATCATCCATGAGCCATCAGGTACCTATAAACATTATTAACTTTTTATATATTTGCTTTTCTTCATTATTTTTACATATATCATTTAGAAGAAAAGTTGTGTTCATATTCTTTTATAACATTTTTATTTTAAATTTTTTCCAGGAAATAACTTTTAGATTCAGAGAATATTAGAGTTGAAAAGAACTTTTCTATCACATGATCTAAGAAGCTTCCCTCATGTCAATTTTTTTTTTTGAGACGGAGTCTTGCTCTGTTGCCCAGGCTGGAGTGCAGTGGCACTATCTCAGCTCACTGCAAGCTCCATCTCCCAGGTTCACACCATTCTCCTGCCTCAGCCTCCCAAGTAACTGGGACTAGAGGTGCCTGCCACCATGCCTGGCTATTTTTTGTATTTTCAGTAGAGTCAGGGTTTCACCGTGATGGCCACGATGGTCTTGATCTCCTGACCTCGTGATCTGCCTGCCTTGGCCTCCCAAAGTGCTGGGATTACAGGCAGCAGCCCCCTCGCCCGGCCTCCTTCACGTCATTTTTATCCAGTTGTGAAAATGTATTTCTCACATGTTAGTCTGCTGGTTAATTAAAATGACTTTTATTGGATGATGATACTTTGATGATACCTGATAATGCTGTCTTAAATGAAATAAAAGTATTTATTGATAGTTCTTGCTTTTTATTGAATATTAAGTGCAGCACAGCTCACACATTAAGTCAAATAAACTAGGGATTGAATAACACCTTAAAGTGAGGTACTTAAATATTTGCTACCAAACGTCTTGTTAATTTATTGATATTTTCAAATGGAGTCTCTTTCAATATCAAGCAATTGAAATGTGATTTTACTTAACAAATTTTGATTACATAAGATACGGATACGTTTCTACTCTCTGATCACAACCTTAGGTTGTTGGATTCTTGCTGTTCTGCAGCCCATCATTTGCTGAACTAACATGCCCTGTTAGAAAATAGTTAATGCTTATGGGACTCAACAGTACAATTGTTAATTACTTTCAGTCAATAAATTCTGTATATAGAGAAAGATACCAATTTAGTCATCTGTTGCCCTCAGGGACAACACCGTCAGCATATCTTCTCAGTTACAGCACCTCCCTATAGGATTATTAAGAGTATTCAAGGCGGGGCGCAGTGCCTCACGCCTGTAATCCTAGCACTTTGGGAGGCCGAGGCGGGTGGGTCACCTGAAGTCAGGAGTTCGAGACTAGCTTGGCCAACATGAAGAAACCTCATCTCTACTAAAAATACAAAAGTTAGCTAGGCATAGTGGCGGGCACCTGTAATCTCAGCTACTCAGGAGACTGAGGCAGGAGAATCGCTTGAACCCGGAAGGGGAGGTTGTAGTGAGCCGAGACTGCGCCACTGAAAAAAAAAAAAAAGTATTTAAGGAGGGCACGGGCTGCTCCCGTGCGAGCCCAGCCAGGCCCGGCCCACTTGCTCAGAGCGTGGCTTTCGGGGGAGGCGTGCCTCCAGTTGGCGCGAAAGTGATAAAAAGGCGTGGCCGGAAAGGTTCCGCCCTGCTCGCCCCTGGAGTACTTAAGGGACTTGGCGGGGCGGCTGCGCTCATTGCTCCAAAACTCCTCTTAGCGAGTGGGTCGCCTGCACTATTTCTGTGCTACTCAACGACCCCGGTGCCTCGGCCACCATGCCGCGCTCTTTCCTCGTCAGGAAGCCCTCTGACCCTGATCGGAAGCCTAACTACAGCGAACTGCCGGACTCTAATCCAGAGTTTACCTTCCAGCAGCCCTACCACCGGGCCCACCTGCTGGCAGCCATCCCACGTTCGGAGATCCTTAAGCCCTCTGCTTCGCCGCCAGCACTCATCTGGGACGCTTTCCTGGCGCTCCAAGCCCAACCAACTGCCAGGGCCTCCCTCCAACTGGGACTCTCCCAGGGGAGTCCCAAGGTGGCAGAATTGACCTCGCTGTCAGATGAGGACAGCGGGAAAGGCTCCCAGTCCTCCAGCCCACCCTCACAGGCTCCTTCGTCTTTCTCCTCCACTTCAGCTTCTTCCTTGGAGGCGGAGGCCGATGCCACCTCCCCAGGCTTGGGCCAAGTGCCCAAGCAGCTGGCCCAGGTCTCTGAGGCCAAGGATTCCCAGTTTCAAAAAGCCTTCAACTGCCAATACTGCAATAAGGAATGCGTCAGCCTGGGTGTCCTCAAGAGACACATCCGAAGCCACACGCTGCCCTTCGTCTGCGGAACCTGCGGGAAGGCCTTCTCCAGACCCTGGCTGCTGCGGGGCCATGTCCGGACCCACACCGGTGAGAAGCCCTTCTCCTGTCCCCACTGCAGCCGTGCCTTCGCCGACCGCTCCAACCTGCGGGCCCACCTCCAGACCCACTTGGACGTCAAGAAGTATCAGTGCCAGGCGTGCACTCGAACCTTCTCCCGAATGGCCCTGCTCCACAAGCACCAAGAGTCGGGCTGCTCAGGGGCTTCCTGCTGACCCTAGAGGCTCCCACTTCCTCTCCATACCTGACACTCCACCCCGCGCCAACCAACAACCTCCCCAAGCTTCAGAAGGAAGGAGGACACCATGTCCTCATGCCACAGAATTCCCTCTTGAGCGCCCCCATTTCTGGATGCATCAGTCGCACGAGACTTTGATGAAAACCATTTCCTGGTTCTGTTTCCTCTGCCTGGATCCCTCAGTGGACTCTGAAAGAGGCCTTCCCGTGGCCATGTCTGTGGATGGCTGGCGGGAGGGCAGCTGGCAGCCCCAGCTCAGGGGCATTCTTGAATTGGCTTTTCTGCATGTGTTTGTGTATTCAGAACTGTTTGGATGCAGCTGTTTCAGCTACCGGACAAGAGCTGACAGACTGACTGGGAAGTATCCACCCCAGTCAGGGGACCCTCCCCACTCCCTCCTCGAAGGATCCCTCAGGCCACCCTCCACGAGGTGTGACTATGCAATAATCTACCCCCAGATTCAGCCACGGGACCTTCGAAGGCGGTGACTGACACCAGGACGTGTCTAGAGCCTGAGATGCCCTGAGCCTGGACAGCTATTTCAGCTTCCTGTTTGGCGCGGTTGGCACCTGTTTCCCAGGCAATTTAACAATGTCTCAAAAGGGACTGTGAGTAATGGTTGTCACTTGTCGGTGGCCTAAGTGGGGTGCTCTGGTCTGCCTGATGTATCTCCCAAAACTATTTTGGGATCCCAACAGGTAGGCCTGGGAGGAAGATGTTTACATTTTTAAAGGTGCATTGGTACTTATATTTCACACATTTTGTATCAAGGAAACGTTTTGTATAGTTATGTGTGCAGTTTATTGATATCCAATAAAGCAATTTATGTATTTTTTAAAAAAAAGTATTCAAAGAGTACCTGAGAATGTTGTTTAAAATAAAGATTCCAGGACCATGTCCTCTGAAATTCTGGTTTAGGAAGTCTGGGGCAAGACCTGGTGCCTGCGTTTTTAACAACCTCCCTCCTTCATATCCTTCTTGGAAGGAAGGATTCTCATGAACGTGGTTCATGGTCATCTTGTGTGGAGCACTGCTCTAGGGATTTGAAGTAATTTATGGAACTTCCTGATCTAATTTACTAACTAGAAACATTTGGGGACTTTAAAGTGTGGGGCAGAGGGTAACGGGTGAAGAATAACTACCAGCTATTCCAGTGGGGAGGAAATAATTTGGTTGAACTAGTAATAACTGTCTTAACCATAGCAGCCTAGTCAAGAAAACAACAGTTTCACAGGCTCTTATAATAAACCAAATGATTGTCACAAAGCCTTGAGGACCTAAAATTACCCAGCTGGTAGCCAGCCAACCCTATACTTTGTCTTTTGTTTGTAAATCCAAGATTACTGCATGGAGGTGGGGGGAAAGAAATCCTATCATCTGAGGTATAAATGATAGGCTGAGAGGAGTGGGTTGCCTCATGAATCTTTAAGGAGAAATAGGATGGGTGGGGGAAGGGAAGAGCAGTGAAAGCCTTTTAGGAAATGGATAGAAATGAAAAGGTTTTTAGTTTCCTTCAAACTGGGTCACAGGAGTAAACAAGTAGCACTCAGGGTCTCAGGAGTAAACAAGTGGCATACTGGACAATTTGAGAAAATATTAAAACAGGACTTTTTACCAAAAAATGTATTTGGGGCTGAAAGGCAATAAATCAATAACTGGCACACCAGGGCAAGCATAATAGAGAATGAGTTTGGAGTGGTAAACCCAGCCAGACTGTTCAGGCCTGGTTCACTGCTGTAAGGGAGCTTGCATTTTATTCTAAGGGGATTGAATAATGTATTGAAAGGGTTTGAGCCAGGGAGTGGAGGTATAAGAGGAGAAGCTAGTAGATTAGTAGGAAGTAATTGCAATAAGCCTGATGAGAGAGAGATGTTAGTGGCTAGGACTAGGGTGGTGTCTGTGGAACTGATGAGAAGTGGTTGGAAGGAGATTCTATGAGACTTTATGATAGATTGAAAGTTGTCACAAAACTGATGTCCAAAGAATATTCTAGGTCTCTGGGAAAAGGATAAACTCTGGCATAGCACATATGGGAATTTAGGGATTGTAGAAGGCTTCTTTTCATATAACTGCCAACTCACTCTTGTGTTTAAACTTCAATTTATATTTATTTCCTACTTGTCAAAATATTCAAGAATATTAGACTGTAAGATAGCTTTGAAATTCAAAACCATTGTGTACGTAGGCAGTTGCACCTCAACCCATCAGACAATGCTATTAACGAGAAAAAAATAATAAAGTATGGTATGTGCTTCAATAGGGAAGTGGAAAAGCTGTAAAAATAATTTGCAAGGCACAGATATGGTTTGGGTTTGTATTTTTGAACTTTTTACTGAAACCCACAGTCAGAAATGTATTTTATCAATGACTCATAACAAACGTATCAAGTGAGACAAAAGTTTCACCAAACATCCAAGTCCTTACTCCATAGTTTTGATTCTAGTTGATAGGTTAAAATAGTAGCTGTGTCCTATGGAATTATTTTCTTGAACTACTAGTGAGCCGTAGACTTTTTGATTAAAAGAAATATGAGCCTAAGAAGTTTAGGAAAATCCCTACTCACTCTCTGTGGCTGCGTCTTTTGTGAGAGCACTTTGTGTGTGGGTAGCATTATTTGCTAGTTTATGGGAGGGTACAAACATCTCTCTTTTGCATCACCTAAATCCGAAGGAAATTTTGCTTGGGAGTTAAGTTTAGATTTTAGATTTAGGATACCATCTTGGATCCCAGAAGTTCTAAGTTTATATTTTGTTATTTATTTCCTGTCTTTCTCACCAGACCATATGTTCTTCAAGGTGAGGAAGTTAAATTTACCTTTAAATCTGAATTTTTTGGGACACAAATTTTCAATTTGTTGCACCTAAGATACATAGGATGATGTATTAATCTGAGTAATTTCTTAAAACTACTCTATAGTATAATTAAATTGAATACTAGGTAGTGAATATATTATGTGTTTAAATTGAATAATAGAATCCCAGGAACTTGAGATTTTTAAAAAATTAGTCTTGCTGTCTTGCAAGGATATATAACTTTAGAATTCTCAAAATTATTTTATTTATTTTCCTCGTAGAAAAACTTCTGTTTCTTATCATTTTGTAGCTTTTCTTTAGTTATTTTACATAGTATTTTCAAAACTGAACTTAAAATAGCTCAATGAAGTAGGCAAGGCAAATATCATTTCTATTTCTATCGGGGTAAAAGTCATACCTTATCTTAGCATAAAGGAAGCATTGTAATCTGACCCTCATCTATTTCTATAGCTCTCACTCTCATCATTGTCCATCACCCAGATTACTCACCAATTACTTAGGTGAGTAATTAATCAAACTCATGATTTTAAAAATTCATCCCTTTGTAGGCAATGTTCCCTCTGACAGAAATGCCAATCCTCCCTCCTTCCCAAACCTCAATTTTGCCTGGCTAATTCCTATCCATCCTTCAAAATTCTCTCAGTATCTCTACTTTCAGGAGATGTTTAGTGAAAATGCAATGAGAGAGACCAGTTGGAAGGATATTAGAGTAAACCACATAAGAAACAAGTAAATGAATAACTAAACAAATGAGAAAAGTAGAGCTATAAGCCATGCTGTGCTGCCCCTCTGAAAGCTTGATTGCCAGTATAATTATCTTCTTTCTGCCATTGGGAACAGGGCCTCTCTTGTGATACCTCCGTGCCAAAGGTCCCGCTATGCCACCTACTTTGACGTTGCTGTTCTGCGCTGCCTACTTCAGCCCCATTGGTCTGAGGAAGGCACTCAGTGGTCTCTGATGTACTATCTACAAAGGCTGCGACATATGTTGGAAGAGAAGCCAGAAAAGCCTCCAGAGCCAGATATTCCTCTCCTGCCCAGACCCAGGAGTAGCTCCATGGTGGCGGCAGCTCCCTCACTAGTGAACACCCACAAAACGCAAGTAAGAAAAACTCAGTTCATTGTCATTCAAACCAGCAACTTTGCCATAATGGATTCTTTTTTTCTCTGTGCATCCAACTCTTATGTACTCTAGTGCTGACTTTTTGGTTGGTGGGTTACACTGTTGCTCTTATCTTTTCCCTTCCATCTTGCATGCTTGACCCTTTGCTGCCCTTTAGCACTTAATCATTTGAAGAAGTGCACCTCTTACACATGCTAATTTAGTATAAGTCTTTGTTTATCTAGAATAGTGGAAAATTGGGTCTAATGGATAATCAAAGTAGTAATTAACAGAGTTCTGACATTTAATCTGTTGATTACCAATATCATAAAATCTGTGACATACGATTTTACTAAACATGATGTAACCTCTTTTGCATAACTCAACATTTTTTAGTGTCTTAATGTCATCATTAGGAATACTGCATTTTGATAGTCTTGCTATTTATTATAAATGTTTGGAGAAGTAAACTGAATGTGTACTGATATGGTGATATCTTCATGACAATTGCTTTTTGATAAATGAATGACCTACTATCAGCTTGAACACTTGTTCTTGCCCTCTTTCTCATCAACACCAGGTGTTGAAAATATAGAGAAAAATGTGACTTGTAGTGTGCTCCAGTTGTTTGGATTTACTTAAATGTGAATTGGCTGAGTCTGAAATTTGTTTCTGCATATTCTGAAAACAAATGTGAGCAATAGCAGAGTTAAAAAGAAATATAATCTGTTTAGTAGTAGACATTCTGCCTAGGTGGATCTCTGCTTTACTGAATCATTCAATGGAAAAAAAAAAACACTCTTTTTAATTAAAAAAAAAAAAAAAAAAAGAGAGAGATCCATCTTCTCTCTATTTTCTTAGCATTCTAGATCTGGGGCTACATGACCTCACTGCTGAAAACTCCAAACAGGAATTACAATTAATATGAAATACATATTCTCACTAGCAGAATTTGGATTCCAGAAGTCCAGACATACAAGTTCAATTGTTCAAAGGTATCAAAGCAGTAGCGCATCCCTATTAAAAATGTGACATTTCAATAAGAAAAGTATTTGGATGTAAAGTCCTAAGTCCTTGATCATTGTCTTCCTTTATTAAGGATCTCACCATGAAATGTAATGAGGAGGAAAAATCTCTTAGCTCTGAGGCCTTTTCCAAGGTTTCACTGACCAATCTGCGTAGGTCTGCAGTCCCAGATCTTTCTTCAGACCTGGGCATGAATATTTTTAAAAAGGTGAGTAGAAATGCTTATGTTCTTTGATATTTTGGTAAATAAAAAATGTCAGTGGGACATGAGATGTTTCTGATCATACTGCGGTATGGAGTGGGGTGGGAAAGGGACCTTAGAAACCAAAGTCAGCTCCTAGATGTAACACTGACTTGCAGCATACCCCTGTGCAAGTCCCTCTGTGTGTATGAGTTAACTTCCTATTCTAAACGCTCCACAGGGTTGTCGTGAAGCTCAATCCTGATCATATGCATAAAGCAGTGTAAAGCAGTGTGGTGGTGGAAATAATTGTGGTAACATTGATGGTAACTTTCATTTGTATGGTTCAACTCATTTTTATCAAGTACTTTATATAAATAGTTCTCATTTAATCCAATGACATCCTTATTCTCTTCATTTGCAGGTAAGAAATTGACCCTTAGAAATTTTAGGTAGCTTGCCCAAGATTGAGTCCAAACTCAAAAGTAGGTCTTCTAGTTAAATACTTCATATTTTTCTGCCATTACTCTGCCTCTTTTTTATAAGTATATGGAGATAAACAGAAAATAATATGTGTAGACCTATGTATATGTATATATATAGTGGTTTGCTTTCTCTTTTCCAAAACTGTTACTTTAATTATGCCGACGAAGAACAAATAACACGATATTGACCTATTATGAGCTGAAAGTGTTGCTAAGTAAGCAGTTTCCTGACTTTGTTAATGATGCAACTAAAGACAACGGCCATCAATTTTCTTAAAACACTGATTATTTGAAAGGAAAAAATAGTTTTCAATACTGGCTGCATATGATAATTTTTAAGGAGCTTTAAAACATCTTCAGGCTCAATCCCAGACCAATTAAGCCAGAATTGCTGAAGGTAGGCTAAGGAATTGTTATATTTTAAAAGCTTCCCTAGCAATTCTAAACTTTTAGTTGCACTTGGTTTTGAACTTGTTTGGTAGGAGTAATGAGTTTGTGGCAATGTATGGTCTGTATCTTCTTTGACTCTTTATTAGTTAGTTTCTGTTATTAAACTAACAGTTTTGGAAAAGAGAAAGCAAACCACTATATATACACATATACGTAGGTCTACACATATTATTTGCTGTTTATCTCCATATACTTACAAAAAAGAGAGGCAAAGTAATGGCAGAAAAATATGAAGTATTTAACAAGAAGACCTACTTTTGAGTTTGGACTCAATCTTGGGCAAACTACCTAAAATTTCTAAGGGTCAATTTCTTACCTGCAAAATGAGGAGAAATTACAAACAGTGGCACACATTTAAAGTTGGCTAACTGGAACAATGGATCACTATCATGAAAAATGGAACAGAAAAAGACAGGCTGGTTCAAGTAGTGACTCTAACCGTGTGATTTGCAAACTTTAGTGTGCATCAGAATTACCTACCAGACATGTTAAAACACACATTGCTGGACCTCACCTGCCGAGGGTCTGATACAATATGTCTGAGAATTTGCATTTCTAATAAGTTCCCAAGTGATGCTGATGCTGCTGGTCCAGGAACCACACTTTGCAAACCACTAGTCTAACCCAACCCAGGAGAAAGACCCATGGAATAAGTGACCTTTTACTTAGTTTCTTTCACTCTTTTAACGTGAAATTTCTCCAATTTCTATTGGATGATATTCAGTGACTTTCTGGGTCTCCTCTTCCTGGAACATTTCTTGTATTTTATTGCAGATCATGGAGCCCCTTGGGAAGCAGATTGTAATGTTTTCTTTGCCCTGTCCCTAATTCTACACGTTTCATCACTATAGTTCAAGAGCCGCAAAGAAGACCGAGAGAGGAAAGGCTCCATTCCATTCCACCACACAGGCAAGAGGAGGCCACGGAGAATGGGAGTGCCCTTCCTGCTTCACGAGGACCACCTGGATGTGTCCCCCACGCGCAGCGCATTCTCCTTTGGAAGTTTCTCTGGGCTGGGAGAAGACAGGCGAGGAATTGAGAAAGGAGGCTGGCAAACCACCATTTTAGGTGACCACGAGGCCTTCCCAAAATAGGGCAGAGTTTAAGTGGCCTGTTTAGAACTGGATCTAGGGCTCCTGGGCAAATTTGAATCTTTCTTGAACAGTTCAGCCAAGAAATTTGGGGCTCAAATGCAGGTTCTCCAGTACCAAAATAATGCTGTGTTTTCACAGCCGAATAAATCCAGATACTTGAAGTAATTATGCAAGAGTTCTGTGAAATTAGACAGGGAACAATCTTATTTCTTATATTATTCTAGACAAAGAAACATGGCCTTAGGGCGCTCTGTGCATTGATTTCCATTGTGAATCTAGACAGCAGATGTTTATTAAACTTGGATTTTTTTTTTCAAAAAAGCAGCAAAGAGATATATATATATATCTATATATATAGATATATATATATATAGATACATCTATATATATAGATATATAGATATCTATATATATCTTTTTTTTTTTTCCCTTTCTGGATTGCATATTAAATAGGCCAGTTTAAAGTTGGGAGCCGACAGCTAGCTGGGCCGCAACAGATGTTTTCTGACATTTGGCTAAGATTGGGGCTGACCTTTATCACAGGCAGCTTCATCAATCATCCTGACCCTGAATATCCCATGGCAAGTTCAGTTCTTGCTTTGTTGTCTGTGTTTCACACTTTTCCTAACTGCCCCACACTCTCCCTGCTGTCCTTGGGAAAGACAATATCTTGGCAGAAAACCTTTCAGATTTTAAAACTCTCTTGTGGGGTGCTCTTATTTATCCCAGGGAAATTGACCCGGCGAGGCAGTTCAGATGCAGCCACTGAGATGGAGAGTCTCAGCGCCAGGCATTCCCACTCGCATCACACCCTGGTAAGCGACCTGCCAGACCCCTCCAACAGCCATGGAGAAAACACCGTCAAGGAAGGTGGGTAGGAGGTGAGGCCTACGGGCAGAAGTTCAGATTTCTTTTCTTGTTTTCTGTCCTTACACCATGTTACTTTCCCATTGTAGTCCGCTTCCTGTGTTTTCTGAAAACTGGCATTCTTATGCTGTATTGCTTGGTAATTTACTTGTTAGCCATTCTTAGCATATCCTTAGTAGCAAGAGCTATTTAACACCGCACTGTAAACACCATACCTCTCAGAGGGATAGCAAGGACAAGCCATTCATATTTGTTTTCAAAAGATCATAGACTCACAGGGCTGAAAGAGACCTTGGAAGACATCTAGATTCAGTGCTTCAATCCCGTCTATGAGATCCCTCTGAAGGGCTTGTATACCTTCAGCAGGAGGAAAGTCACTGCCTTCCAAGGCCACCAATTTTTTTTTTTTTTTCAGACAGCTTCTATTTTAGATAAGTTCTTGTGTGTTTTATGTGGAACAAACATGTGTCTCTGGGTGTAATCCAAGACAGGTTCACATTCTGTACTTTTAACAGAATAATTGATTTTTTTCTTATGTTCTCATGGAAGCATACATTTAGTCCCTCTTTGATCTGCACTGTATTTCAAGTATTCAATGACATCTGTTAGTTACCATGACAAATTTATATTCAGTTACTTTTAGCCAAAGGAGAAAAAAATTATTCATGTTTGTTGTTCCTTAATATACTAGATAAAAATGCTATAAACAAATAGTTTATATCAGTATGATCTATCATCTAACAGTGGGTAAAATTCATCTATTCTGATCAACTAAACTAAGTCAGTGTTAGCAGAAGTTAAATCCTAATCTCAACCTTAAGGAAGCTAGTTATAATTCACATTTTTCTACAACCTTTAATATTTTCCACACATCATATGGCCTTAGTAACTTCAGTAGTCCCATGAGAGTTGAGAATAACTTTGAGACTATAAGTTAAATATTTTCAAAAGCTCAGCTGTTATTGTGGTCATGATTGAAGTAATAGTATAAATGTCTAACTGATATTGTAGGTTAATGTAGGAAGAACTAAGACATTGCTTTCATTTTATTAGTGCGATCTCAGATCTCCACCATCACAGTTGCGACCTTCAATACCACTTTGGCGTCATTTAACGTAGGCTACGCAGACTTTTTCAGTGAGCACATGAGGAAACTCTGCAACCAGGTGCCTATCCCCGAGATGCCACATGAACCTCTGGCATGTGCTAACCTACCTCGAAGCCTCACAGACTCCTGCATAAACTACAGCTACCTAGAGGACACAGAACATATTGATGGGACCAATAACTTTGTCCACAAGAATGGAATGCTTGATCTTTCTGTAAGAAGCAAGAATTTTTCTTACCAAAGTTAGACAGATACTAATTATTTGGTGCATTTTTGCAACATTGTATAAAATGGGCATATAGATTCTTAGAAATTATCAAACCTTGAAATGAAAAAGCCACCCATTGAAAAAATTCACCAGTGTGTCAGCCATCATAGGTGTACCTTACTTTTTTTTCAAGCATTGCATTACATTTGATCAGATCTCAGAATATTTTTTATAATCCAAAACCGTTAGTGAATACTGAATATACATGTATAAATACGCATACATGTGTGTGTTTAATAAGTCTCTTTTGTCTAGAATGAGGGCAAAAAAATTCTTCACTTATTTTATTTTGATATCAACAGGACTACAAACCTCCTGTGTAGCCAGAAAAAAATGAATAAAAGTTCTTAAAAGATTTAAGCTTGCAGTCTCAAGAGTGCCTGTCTTGAGTATAGTTATTAGCAAATGAGGGGGTTGTTATATTTTACAATTATATTTCACAAAATTTTTATTGCACATTAGGAATCCTGGCTTAGCAAATAATTTACATTTTATGTTCCAATAAAGGAACATAATTTAAACATGCAAATATTTTGTACTTTAAATGAAGTATGAATAATGATACAGTCATGAATGAGCAAAAGGAAATCATTGTTCTTTATCCATTATTAGTAATGAATGAAAAGCAGGGGATTAAAACACTTTTATTTTAAAAAATCAATAGAACAAGTTTCCATTTGGACAAATAATTACTCTCCCATTAACTCACTATGCTTCAATATCCTCATTAATTGTTGATATCATAGCATGTTTTGGAAAGTTTATATGAGATAATACATGTATATGTTCTTAATACTTTGGGTGACTTATACTCTCTATTAAGAAAATACACAAGATTCCATAGCAACTTTTATAGGAAAATTTGACAATTGTCTAAATTATTTCTACCCAATTTCATAGACTAGCCTAAGGAAATGGATTAAACATAATAACCAAATCTCTTTAGGAAGAGGGAGTGCAGGTAACTTAATCATGCCGTGTTTATATTGTCTTCCTCAGGTAGTTCTGAAGGCTGTTTATCTTGTCCTTAATCATGACATCAGCTCTCGTATCTGTGACGTGGCGCTAAACATTGTGGAATGCTTGCTTCAACTTGGTGTGGTGCCCTGTGTAGAAAAGAATAGAAAGAAGAGTGAAAACAAGGAAAATGAGACTTTGGAAAAGAGACCAAGTGAGGGAGCTTTCCAATTCAAAGGAGTATCTGGAAGTTCCACCTGTGGATTTGGAGGCCCTGCTGTTAGTGGAGCTGGAGATGGTGGAGGAGAAGAAGGAGGAGGTGGAGATGGAGGAGGCGGAGGAGGTGATGGAGGAGGAGGTGGAGGAGGTGGAGGCGGCCCTTATGAGAAGAATGATAAGAACCAAGAGAAGGTATGACTGAACCACCTTATGTGTCCTCATGAAATGTCATACTAATTTCTTTCTAAAGCTTGCTTGCCAGCAGTCTGTTGACTCTGAACAGCACCTAGTCACTAGAGCAAAAAAGTAGAGAGTGGAGAAATCTCTTCATTAGGTTCTCAGTAGGCATTAGTAGAAACAGTTCGATGAAACTGTACTCTAAATCCAATATCTATTGCAATCCAAGCAGTGTTAGAGCTAATTCTCTAATCATGTTATTTCTGCAAGAGAACATTTCAGTTATGCTATATTGCCATAATTGTCAGTCTGACATCAAGTATAACCTTTCTCAAAACTTTTAGACTCTGACCTAATTGAGGAATGTCTTAGTTTTCTCAAGCTGCCATAACAAAATACCATAGACTGAGTGACTTAAACAGTAGAAATTTCTTTCTTATGGTTCTGGAGGCTGGGAAGTCCAAGTGCTGTCAGGTTTAATTTTATTCTGAAGCCTCTTCTCGTGCTTTAGAGGTGACCACTGTCTTATTGTGTGCTCACATGGCCTCTTCTTTGTGCATACAGAGAAAGCAAAAGAGAGAGAGCAAAAGAGCTTTCTTGTGTCTCTTCTTATATGGGCCCAATCCTACTAGACCAGGCCCCACCATCATGACCTCACTTAACCCTAATTACCTCCCAAAGACCCATCTTCAAATACCATCAGTTTGAGGGGTTACAGCTTCAACATGTAAATTTTGTGAATGCACAAATATTCAGCCCACAACAAGCAGTATAATTTTTCCTCAATACAAAGTTTTTTCTTTTAAGTAACACATTTATGGCAGCCAGCTTCAACCACAGTTAAGGGGAAAGCAAGGGAAGAATTTTGCTTGATTAGTTGGTGTTGGTTTGAAGTGGCAATAACTCTCTTAGTCTCACTCAGTCCTCTCATGTCTCAATGTGGCACATCCTGGTGGCTTTAGTCTTTCTATTATTAATTGTTCCTAAATTTAATTTCCTCTGCCTTGTCAACATCTGGTATATGATTTCTTAACATCAATAATTGGTTTTCTTCTTTAATTTTTAAATACAAATTACTACAGCTTAAATTCATATAACTTACACTAATCTCAATTTGTGGATTTAGCTAGAAAATGATATTCAGATATTGAAATCAACAAGAGATTTTAATCTCTAACAAATACTGTACACATCATGTCAAGTGTTTACACATGTGAAGTTACACTGTGTAGAGTTCTAGATATATACCATCTAGATATATATTGTATAAACTATAAATTGTCCATTTTTCTTACATGCGATCAGATTTTCACATCTGAGCAAGCGTTGCAATACTACTTCCTCTTTCACAATTTCTTCCTCATTTCTTTTGAGTCCCACTTGACACATGTTTAATATGCATTTATCATCTGGTTTCTTCATTTTGTTGTTTACTCCTGTCTTCCCAATATTCATGGACTCTGATCCAAATATTCTTGCTCTGATAATCTTGGTTGTTGAACCTTTTCTTTAGGATTTTCTTCTCCTGCCTTAATCATATTAATCATAAGGCAATTCTAATAAACTTTATTGGTTTTTAAGTTTCCCAATACCTTAGCACCTTATCCATCACTGAGGACAATGCGAGGAACCTCAGATCTGACTGTAAATGAAAATTATCTAAATAATGGTACAGATCACAAGAGATTTGATTGGAGATGCTAAGATCTAAAGAATCATTCAGTGATCAATTACTTAGGAATTAGCAAACAAATACAAATTATAAGAACCAAATTTACAAACACAGAAACTGGTGAGATTTCTACTGAATTTCCATTCTTTACCTATCAACTCTGCCTCGACAAAGAAATTAGAAATGGTATTTTGCCCATTATAATATTCAAGGGAAATTAAAAAGAAAAAAAGAGAATATTATGAAATATTGATAAGCTTTTATCAGCAAAGCTTAGATGTTCCAACTAAACTGATGAGGTTTTGTATGTATGCTAAAGATCTCTGAGGTTCATAATTAGTGTTTCGTTTTCATTTGTGCTTTTCCTTTATTAGTTTTGAAATTTTATCCAAGTGGCATTTTAACCACATGTTTATTGAAAACCTACAAGTATTTTGACTATTTAGAACCTATATATTATCTAGAATCTATAGCTTGATGTAATAGATGTTATTCTGACCAAAGTTATCACTTTTCATCAGTACGGGATTTTTAAAGTCAGATTATGTGGTCTCCAATACAGCCACCAAGATATATATGTTTCATAGTTAGTTCCCAAAATAATATTCTTTTTAGTACAAATAGTTTATAAAATAAAACCTGATGGTGGGTCAAGTGCCTTCTGTTGGTGATTCACAAAGGTCTGTTCTGCCCCAAACCCATCTGTTATCTTCAGTGGAATCAGAAGGTTTATCTAATTTTGCAACTTAATAATAACAGAAGCATAGGAATTGATTAAGACAGAAAGGAAGATCTAATTTCCATTTCTATATTTGCCACAACTTGTACTGAGTGCTTGGAATGTTATTTAATATCTTCAGTTTTTTTGCCTGTAAGTTGCTATGTCTTTCTGAATGTATCCTATGAAAGCAATCTGAATCCCAAGGACATCTGAAGGTCTAAAGAAATAAAAACCTGGATGGATATTTACCAAGAGCTTTTAGAGCTAGAAAATTTTTAAAGGAGCTTGTAATAATTTTAAAATATGTGTAAATCAGTCTTCCAAATAAGCCCTTGCTCAGGATGACCTTTTCTGAGGCACTGCTGCGTAAGGCTTTGTAGCCTGTACAGAGCCCTGTACACAAAGTCCCTTGACTAAATAGGCCAATGAGGATTGAAATCCAGTCCAACCTCCGCTTTTGGAACCGCTCACCAAAGGATTGCATCCATTCAGAGGGCTCATCTTCTAATTCTCCACCTAGAGGGGTACCTTTTCTAATTTGCATAAAGGTGCTCCAGAGGAAAGCAGTGCCCCATACTTTTATTATTATTTTTAATTAATGTTATTTATTAAAATAATATTAATATTAAAATAATATTAATAATATTATTCATTAAAATAATATTATTTTAATTAATAATTAGTTTTGCTATTATTAATAATTAATAATAATTAGTTTTGCTATTATGTGTCTTTCATGTTTTGACTCAAATTCTCACCACTCTATGAAATAGATATTATTATTCCAATTTTGTAAGTCACAGGTAGGTTAAGTTAGTTTGTCCAAGGTTATATAGTTAGTAAATGTTGAAACTAAAATCAGAATTCAAACTAAAAATCCAAAAATCTGAAATCTAAAATGCTCCAAGATCTGAAACTTTTTGAGCTCCAACATAAAGCCACAAGTAGAAAATTCCATACCTGACCTCATGTGACAAGTCACAGATAAAATGCAGTCAAAACTTTATTTCATGCACAAAATTATTAAATTATACAAAATTATCTTCAGCTTGTGTATATAAGGCCTATATGAAGCATAAATGAATTCTGTGTTTAGACTTGAGTCCTATTCCCATCTCATATATATGCAAATATTCCAAAATCTGAAAAAATCTGAAATCCAAAATATTTCTAGTCCAAGCATTTTGAATAAGGATAGTCAACCTATATACATACAGTTCTGCTGATAAGTTTGAGTCTTCTATTTGCAACCTTCTAAGCTGTCTGAAGTAGGGCTCCCTGGAAACAGACTCCAACATGAAGATATGTGTGCGGGCAATTTACGGGAGTGTCCTCACAGGATTAACTTCTGTTAGATATGAAGAAGCAGGATGGGGCATAGGGAGAAATTGAACTGCAGTGTAGTTGTAATAGAGGCCTAAGCTAATCACAGAGAGCTCTGAAGCTGGGATGGCTCTTTAAGTAGTCCCCAGGTGATGCAAAGAGACCTTTTTAGCAAACACATCTGGGGTCCCTTTATGGCCCTGTCCAGTCATTAGAGGTAGACTGCCTCCAGGAAGAGAGTATAATGTTGGGTGAGGCAGCTCTCCAGCTGTGGCCTTCAGAGGCACTCATCTGAGGGCAGTCAGCCATCAGTACTTGGAACAGCTCAGAGGATGAATGCTGCGGTGCCAAGGGGAATATCTGGAGTTCAGTACCACCTCCACTACAGAAGCTTACAGATAAGAAAAGGGGGACCAACTGGATAACATTAGGGAAGGAGAAAGTCAACCTTATCATAGTAAAGCCCATGCTAATGTATAGATAAGCCCCTATTCCTTCCATACCACACGCACATTTGAGTACTTATATCTGGTTCCAAAGTTTATGCGTCAACCCAATCATGTGGCTATGGAAAAGTCCCTTACAATTTGCAAAACAATTCTCATCCATTGTTTAGTTTGCTCTGCATAGTAAACCTATGAAGTAGGAAAGGCAGCTATTAGAATCCTTAATTCATAGGTAAGGAAACAAAAACACAAAGAGATTAGTTAACTTATCTAACATCACGTGCAGTTAAGGACCAAGTGCTGGAATCCAGGTTTATGGTGTACATGCTGATGATAGAATGTGGCAGAAGGACTGAGACAGGCTGCAGCTTCCTAAAGAAAGTGACTGTTCCACACTGGGCTCTGCATCATTCCTTGGCAACTGCTTCCTTATACTTCTTTGGAAATAATTCAAGGAAGTTCCTTTTATGGAAGCCATGTTCTCCACTAACAACAAAGATTAAATTGGGCAAAAGAGAGGATGATATCAATTCTCATGACTTGTCTCAGGGAGTCTTCCTATTTATCCTCAAGGGAAGAATCAAGCTGAAAGTGTTTATAAAGTTCTGTATATTCTCACTTTGCTTGTGCATGTGTATTATAATACAGTAAAGTATACAATTAGAAAAAAAAAGCCCTCAAAAATGTCAGAAGTTACCATGAAATTTCAAAGTTCCAGACTTTGATCAGTTCCAGAAACTTGGCAGTAATCCTTGCCTGGTGTATGAGAAGCCTGCCGATGAGGATAGTTTCTAATAAAACTTAATTGCTTTCATCACTGATCATCTTCACTGTCTCTCTTTAGGTGGTTGTCTGACAGCAGTCAAGGATATAAAAAGCATGTCTTCTAACAAAGAGGTCTCTACTGATATTCTCTAGCAACAGGGGGTGTTCAAAATACATAGATATTTTTTCTTTTAAATCATATGCTAAATTTTAGAAAACGGAGCGTGTTTGTTGAGCCCATTACAATTCTGTTTTCCGAATTGCAGGTGCTCCCTGTAAAACATATAAACTTGATTTAATCATACAATAGAATCTTAGTGAAATGACCTCAGTGACAAAGTAAACAGACTTTTCTTTCTTTCTTATTCGTGGGTACCAGGATGAAAGTACACCTGTAAGCAACCATAGGCTTGCTCTAACAATGCTCATCAAAATAGTGAAGTCTTTGGGATGTGCCTATGGTTGTGGAGAAGGACACCGAGGGCTCTCCGGAGACCGTCTGAGACACCAGGTATTCCGAGAGAATGTAAGAGAATTAAAGTAGACTCCATTTCCTCTCCCTCTTCCTTCCCTTCTGTTTAAGAATGAGTCCTTTGACAATGAGGGTCAGTGTTCCCTGAAAAATATTATATTTTGTAGGGGTAATTAATGCTGTTTTGGTGTGAGGAGATTCTCATGAGATATCTCAAGATATCTAAAACCCAGGCTTAGGAAAGTTTAATTGGGAAAACATTTCTGCTTCCTGCCTAGGGCAGACCAAATCCCAATTAGCGAAAGTATATATAATTGGAATGTGTGAATTGCAGCTTGAAAGAACTTTTGCGCAGATGAACACTATTTAGCAAGCTTTTGATGGCCTGTAACAAATGACTTTTTAATCATCTGCCTGGGTACTGTAGAAGCATATTGCATATTGGAGAAAGGGGTCAAAGTTTTAGGACCTGGTTTGCTGTCCTTCCTAAGACATGGAAAATGGCCCTTATTGGGACAAAACAGGACTGTAAAAGTAGCCAGTCATTTTCTGGCTGCTTTATTTGAGAATGAACCTTGCCTTCTGAATATTTGAGATCGTGTCCTTGTCAACTGTGTGAAACTTGAAACTCTGCATTTGTGCTTGCCAAACGTAATTCTGTACTGGAAATGGTCTTCCAGCTCATTTTTATTTGCCTCTTCTGACTGTTAATTTTCTTTTTCAGTTTGAACAATAACCTACTTCCACAGTCTGAGCTGGGATGGTTGCTTCATATGTATGTTTGAATTAAAATCATAAGAAAATATTCTCTTAAAAATGAGAGTTTGATGCAAATTTGAGTCCTGGAAATCCTTTGGCATATCTTGGCAGAGTTTTAGGATCATGTCAAAATCTAATGCCAGCCCATTTTTCCTTGATATTAGGTTTTGTCATGAAATGTTCACACAATATTAGCATGCTGACTTTCTTGCTTAATGTATCATCTCTCATCTTTCCATCTATCTATCCTTTTCTGTTTTGCTCTTTTATATTATGTTATGTTATTTTCATTTATTATGTGTATATGGGGGTTATATTTGCACTATTAGCTTCTAAATTTTGAAACTTGAAAATTTTGACCAAGATCTAGATTTTGAGGCCAAAAATTGAAAATAATAATTAATAAGGCTATAGAAAGCTGACATCTTCCCCATCTTTGCACATGTGTATATGATTTTTTATCTTTGATTTTCAATTCTATTACAGTATGAATAAATGCCTTGAAAGACAAATAAACCACATTACTCCCCATACAGAAGACCAATTTCATGACATGAAACACTAAAACATAATAAATAAACATAATAAAAAGTGTCGTGCTTTAGTTGGAAGTATAAACTGGCTCTGATATCCAAAATTTGTCTTTCTGGATTCACAGAAAGCAGGGTGAGTTGGATCAGAAGCCATTTGAGGAGTTGTTGTTATCACTTAGTTCATCATACTTTCCTCCCCTCAACACTTCCTCTGAGGACATCCAGCCAGTGTCCTACCTAATTGATTTGACTTATGGGACAATTCCTCTCTTATCTTATTCTGTTCAATGCTCATTATCAATATTATATTTGCTTATTTATGTTCAGCAAACACATTGTCCAAAAGATAGAAATTTGGGAAATTTTCCTTGAGAAATGTCCAGTTCCAGAAGCTAAATATTTTCAGATTTCTCTACCATTGGCCTTTCAGAAACGACTTAACTTTTAAGATACTAAGAATATTTCTCACCTTTACCAGACAAGGTCCTCTCCCTAGCCTTTTTTCTTCCAAGAAACAGAAGGTTATTCTAGCGATATTCATCAAAGTGCCCAGCAATTTCATCATATAATGCCTCAACGTATCTTAGAGTATTAATCTAATCATTAGCTGGTAGTCCCCAATTATTGAAAAGGAATTCATTTCTTAAAAGTTTTATATCTTTTGAAGAAATTCAGGATATTCTTTCAGAATTTAAGTATTTAAAGTCTGATATTCTTATGCTTGCTTAAACTTCCAACTGAACTCATACAGACCATACAAACATTTTAATATCCTCTAAAGAGAAGATCTGAAATTATGCCTTTTTTGGTGTATTTTGTAGAAAACGCAGAATAATTTGTACTTCAGGGCCTGCCAACTCAGGGTTTTAAAGAGCTTTATAAATGCTACAATAAACATCTTCACAAATTCTTTATGGAATGACAATTAAATACCTCTTCATGCAAAATATATTTTACCTAAGTGCTTTGCAAACTTCATTTTATAGCTAGCAGCATTTATTTTGCAATAAAAAATGAGTTTGTTCATTATCTGGAAACTTGTAAACTCCCTGGGAATAAAAATACCTAATTTCAAATCTAGGACATAATAAAGGAAAAGTGAAAAACATATCAATCCTTCTGACTTTGCAATGCAGATGGAGAGATTATAACAAGGTTATACCAAGAAGCCTATTGCTAATTCCAAATTTCAGTCTTTTTTTTCTCTCTCAAAATTTCCAAGACTTTTCCTGGGCCTTGATTTGTCAAAATGATGATATAAATAAATTTTCTTCTGGACCACACTTAAGGGCACTAATAAAATCCCAATTCTCAGAAATTGCTTTCCCTAATCTGACTTCAGTGCCAGTGCCTGGTTGTCCAAAGTTCTCCATCCGTAATTAAGGTGGCCCTCACTAAGCCACCCCTTCTTTCTTGATCCTTATCCCTTTTCCCCTCAACCCAGAGACTTCAGTCATTGCCCCATTTCATTCCATTGTATAGACATTCTTCTATCTCTTTTATTCAGATGTAGGGTGGCACACATCTTCCCATTGCACAAAGCCTTTGAGGTTTTCTAAACATGGCTTGTCAATTCTATCACTTACCTAAATTTCAAACTTTGAGGTTTTTTTCATTAAGATCTTAAAATCTCGATCTTGGTGAAAATACTGAAATATTTCTGGGACCAGCATTAGACCTTAGTTTTGAGCTTTGGGGTTTTTCCTATGGAGCAGTTGTTCTCAATGTAAACACCCTCAGACTTCTCAGTCTGTCTCTGCTCACATCTTACTCAGACAAGAGGGGCTAGCAGAGTTGCCTGTCACTGGCCAGTGGGGATGGTTGGAAACCCTTGCCTTCTGAAGGCTTCTGTCTCAGATTACCAGTATCCATAGCTTAAGCTGGTACTTGTGACTTTTTCACTTTTCTTCCTTCATTGCAGGCCCAGAACTGCCTCACTAAGCTATACAAGCTAGATAAGATGCAGTTCCGACAAACCATGAGGGACTATGTGAACAAGGACTCTCTCAATAATGTAGTGGACTTCTTGCATGCTTTGCTAGGATTTTGTATGGAGCCAGTCACTGACAGTAAGTAAAGCTGCACCGAAGTTCTAGGAGAAGTCATTGTGAGGTGAAGTAGGTAGTATTTCAAGGGGATACTAAATTTGTGGAGGTAGAATTTAGAGGAAAAGATATGTTTGTGTCTATGCATGTGTGTGGGTGTGTGTATAGCGTATAAACAAGAAAAGCTTGCACATTATCTCTGATGACACATTTTGGAGGCTCTCTGAGGACAACTTACCACAGTAAATGAAAGTTTGGTAAAGCTTGTGGAGTTCTCATCTAGCCCCTCAATGTTTATACTATCCCTTATGGGACTCCTTTCTCTCATATAACCTTCTGTTGTATGATCTCTGAGGCAGTGATCATATTCATTAGTTCAACGGATGTGAAGTGAGTATCTATAACGTACAGGCATTGTAGTGGCACAGTGCTTGACAATTTTTTCACAAAGTAGTATGGGAGAAAAACCTTTTGATTGCAGTAAACATAGTAGTAACACAGTTTTGACACACACATACTTAATTTTTTTAAAAAGACAAATGGATCCAGAGATAAACCTACAAGCTATTTTATAACTTAATGGTTTTCAGAAAACTCTAGTATGAAGACCTAAGTTACAGGGGGAGACCAATAAGTGTCAATTGCATTTATAGTAAACCAAAGACCACCAGTCCAATGTGAATACAAATGCAGCAATGCAAAGAAAATAATGTATGAAGCCTGAGTTTCATTTTATTCAAAATACATATTTTAATTAGCATTTGGGAAGGATAGCATTGTAGTATAGGCTTTTATTGTTTATATAACAAATGTATGATAGTAGTTGATTAGTTTATAATGAAAATATATTTGCTAGATTTAGAAGCAGTTTTCCTGGTTGTAACCCAGGAATACTGTTTAGTTTCATATTAAAATAAAATATTGCTCCTCTACAGAACCCCCTAAAACAATCTATTAGCAGAGTTGTTTTAAACCAAACACAATATAAATTAAAAAGACAATAAATTAGCATGGTAGTTGAGACAATGCAAGAGAAATTCTTGATTACAAATGATTTTTTTCTCCTTTTTAAACTATTTGAGACAGAAATTATAAGCATAGACTAAAAGAAATCCTTCAGCAATGTGAAATCTAGAGATCATCCCCTGTCAATTGGCATAGACAGTGAGAGGTTGGTAATAAAGTATATTACGTTAAGGTGATAAATTCCTCCTGCATTGCTTGAGACGTGGGAGTGGATCACAGTGAATCAGCCAGGCAGACATAGGTCCCCATCTGGTGAATCTTGGAGCTGCCCATACTCTTCGTCACATTTCACAGGGGGTTCACAGGCCATGAGAAATCCTCTGGCACGGGCACTGGATACTTATGTGTTGCCTATGAAAGATCCAGTTTTCTGTGAAAAAAGGGCATAAAATGCCGTGGAGGTTGAAGGCTTCCATTCACGGGCATTTCACATGTGTGTGAGCAAGAAGGAGGTGGCTCTGAGAAAGGTGGGAGGTTTCCCCTCTCCACCTGCCCAAGAAATCTCTGGAAGACCTCTGAAATTCTTGGCAGGACTCTGTCTTTCCCAGGGCCTATGTGAGCTTCCCTGCAGGGCTCCCGCCTGACTCTTCCTTCTCCCTTCCCAGCTACCTGGTTGGCCCTACCTTATTCCACTTCAGACAGACTGAACAATTTCCATCGAGAAAGTAGCATTTCTCACCACCAGAAAGCTTGAAAATGAACTCTCCATTGAGGGGTCATTTAGGAGCTTTTTTTTTGTAAGTAATCACCTATTTAAAAACTACTCTAAGCCTAAAAGTCTTTCCTAAAGTTAAGAGTTGGTTTCCTTTCCTTTGCTAAGATTTATCAACAACACCATTCTGGAAATGCAATTGGTTGTATCATAGTAAAGGCTCTGAAGGAGACTGTGAATCATTTATTTCCAGGTCTGCCTATAGATTATTAAACCAGGGTCATCTTTAATTCCTTGTTTCTGTATTTCATGTAGCACTTCACTAATTCCTGGGTGTCAAGCACTGCCTTACTCCTACCCATAGTGTAGCTTAAAGGAAACATTGTCTTTAATTTGTGCCTTTGCATTCCAGACAAGGCTGGGTTTGGAAATAACTTCACCACAGTGGACAACAAATCCACAGCCCAAAATGTGGAAGGCATTATCGTCAGTGCCATGTTTAAATCCCTCATCACACGCTGCGCTTCAACCACACATGAATTGCACAGCCCTGAGAATCTGGTGAGAAGCTCTCCTCTCTTCCCACAGGAGGTCTCAGTCTCTGCCCTGAGAAAAGTAGTCATTGTCACGGCCATCAGTAAGAGAAGTTGAAATCGCCGGGCGCGGTGGCTCAAGCCTGTAATCCCAGCACTTTGGGAGGCCGAGACGGGCGGATCACGAGGTCAGGAGATCGAGACCATCCTGGCTAACACTGTGAAACCCCGTCTCTACTAAAAAAATATAAAAAAACTAGCCGGGCGAGGTGGCAGGCGCCTGTAGTCCCAGCTACTCGGGAGGCTGAGGCAGGAGAATGGCGTAAACCCGGGAGGCGGAGCTAGCAGTGAGCTGAGATCCGGCCACTGCACTCCAGCCCAGGTGACAGAGCGAGACTCCGTCTCAAAAAAAAAAAAAAAAAAAAAGAGAAGTTGAAATCTAAAAGTCAACACCTTAAAGTTTAAATATCTATTTTCCCTGGTGTCACCAGTAAGTCATAATGGAGCCATAACAACACTTTTCTTCTCCTTGTTACTCATTATCCTATTTGTAAATTAACCTATCTTCCTCTGCCATCTCAAAGGTTATGGAGTGTTTGGTGAAATAATTGTGAAGTATGTTGAGCCCTTCAGAAAGAAGGTTCTAGAGCACAGTTTGTTGGCTCATAAAATACTGAAGAATGTTATCCCAAGCATTATTTGAAACCATATTTACTTTAAAAATTAATGCAAATATGTTGCTGAAATTGGTTTTGTTTTCTTTCATTAAGCACTGTCTGTAATCTTTTAGCTACTTGTCTTGAAAGACTGTTAATTAAACCACTAAAGTCACAATAGGATAGAGAAGAACCAGGTTATAAAAGGCTAGCGCTAAAGGCATAAGAATGACACAACGGACTTTGGGGATTCAGGGGGAGGGTGGGAAGGAGTTGAGGGATAAAAGACTACAAATCTAGTTCAGTTTTTACTGCTTGGGGGATGGGTGCACTAAAATCTCACAAATCACCACTAACGAACTTACTTATGTAACTAAATACCATCTGTTCCCCAAAACCTATAGAAATAAAAAAATTAAAAGGCTAGTGCTTAATTACCACCAAGAAGATTGTGGTTTGGGATACTAAAATGTAGATTAAAGCTGAAAAACCTGACACAAACAGGTGAATTCAGGTATCTTTGGGAGGCAAAGTAGCATTTCTCTATCCTACCAGTCTGTTAGATATTATGACTCGTATGCAGAAATCAGCCCATTTGCACATGTGGACCCTATCAGCTAATGTACCCAAATCAAGGAAATTATTTTAAACTATTATAACTATTGAAACAATTCATTTAACTTGAGATAAACAGGATAAAATCCCAAACTAAAGGAATTGAACTTTGCTGACAGCCAAAGCCAACCCAGCAAGTTTCTTGGAGCTTGGGTATAACACAGGTACCATCCATGCATGCAATTTGGTCATAGCAAAAGTAATTTAACAGGTTGAGTATGATATACATGACTGCTTATACATCTTTTTTTTACGAACTCATGTATAGAAAAATACTCTATTTCTTAATTTTTTAAAAAAGGAATCTTCTTAAGTTTGACTTTGAACTCCCATCCCATAAGAATAGTGGGACATCAAACTTCTGTTATTCTAGGGGTTTCCCCACTTCACAGTGTTGTGTAAAGACCCCCAAGTCTCACTTCACAGTGTTGTGTAAAGACCCCCAAGTCTTAGGTAGCATCTAGAGCCTGAGGAGGTTCCACAGGTCTCAATTATTAGTCTACACCTCTGATTTCACATAATACTCTTCGCTGTGTGCTTAGGGCTGTGCACTCTCTGGTGAGTTTGGAAGCTTTCCTTTTTGGAGTCTTGCCCCATTCCTAGAGGAACTACTGCAGAGCAGAGTGAGGAGCACAGGGCCCTGCTTCCCACCGAACCCAAAGGGTTCTCCATCCATGTTTTCCCCAAGGGTCCTACCTTCTACTTTCCTAAAAATTATGGACGTAATTGTCCCAGTGGTCTTAGGTTTTGAAAACCAAAACTATCAAGGTAAGTGTTCTTTAGGCTTCTGCATTCTGCCTTGCCATGAACTTTTCCTAAGGCAAAAAAATACAGTAACTGCCTTCTTAATGAGCAGAGAGAGAGGGGAAATGCTGGATGCAAAGCTTAATTTCTCAAGTAAAAGTCCAGCATATATTTTAAAATATTGATTCACCAATATATTGGTTTTAATAGCCCTACATCACCTTGAGTTTGTAGTCAAGTTCATGTTCAAATGGGCTACAACATATATGTAATTTGCTAAATCTGTTCAGCAAAACGCATCATCTTTTGAATAATCTGTCTTTGGCAGAAGTGTCTAAAGGACTTAATATATTTTGTCATAATGATGCAGAAAATTTGGAGAAGCTGAACAGGGACCAAAATCTCTAATGTAAACAAATTTTTGACTACCTTTTTCTTTGCAGGCATCTCTTCAGAGGTTATAATTAAAAGAGAAAATTAAAGCTTGGGAATCCAGTGGTTTAAAATGTAAATTAATGTATTTCTAATGATGCAGCCAACTTTCTGAATGAAGCATGATAACCATCCTTTTTCATACCAAGGATGACCAGCAAAGGCCTTGGTAATGTTCTTCTATAGGAACATTGTAGAGGGAGTATACCACCAGCTTCACCAGTAGTATACTGTCCTGTCTTAATGATTCCAATGCTCATCTAAGCCTAAGGAATTACTTTCTTCCTCTCTACCTGGAAAAACTATTTAATCGCACAGCTATCTTTCTTTCCCCAACTTCCTTCTTGCCTCCGAACAGGGACTGTATTGTGACATTCGTCAGCTGGTCCAGTTTATCAAAGAGGCTCATGGGAATGTCTTCAGGAGAGTGGCCCTCAGTGCTTTGCTTGATAGTGCGGAGAAGTTAGCACCAGGGAAAAAGGTGGAGGAGAATGAACAGGAATCTAAGCCTGCAGGCAGTAAAAGGTTAGAAGCTTGAACTCTCTGAATATGAGTGTTTGCCTGATGTCAGTAGAATAGAATCTGCTGTTGTACTGTCTGTGTGGTTCCTGTGGTGAAACTTCAGTATAGGAATGGTAAAATTATCTTGCATAAGTGGTTTCACTGGTGTGCTGCAGCTGCAGCTTAGAAAGTGAATGAATTTACTGTCAAATAAATGCCGCCTGTAATATGAATTAGAGCTCAGTTGTTCTTGAATTTTCATATACTTGAACTTCACGTCATAGCTCTTAATTAAATGGTAAAATGCTACCTGTTTTAGTCTCTTCTGTACATAATTTACACTTTTATTCAGAAAGGAAAAGCAATTACTGATACCATATGATCCTGTTCAGTAAATTCTGTTCTAAATGTGGCAAAAGACAAATGGCTAAGTAATAGCCTGTTGTTTTTCGTTCTAGTAAACATATTTATTTTATGCCTATCGTATATTAACTCCTACCTAAAAATTAAAATAAACTCCTAAACTTAAAATCCTGTTTGCAGTTAATGACTTTGTTTGCAATAATGGTGATATTGTGAAGTAAAAAGGCTGCTAAGTCATGAGTTAATGGTGCGGTATAAATTCTAAACAACATAGATTCCTGGTGACATAAAGTTCACAAGCGGCAAAGTTGTCTACAACAGAATGTTTTTGTTTATGAAGTGTATGAAGTATTAAGAGTTGCTATCCTGCTCTGCTGTAATTGTTGGAATGCACCATTTGCATAGGTCAGAGGCGGGAAGCATTGTGGATAAAGGCCAGGTATCCTCTGCACCTGAGGAATGTCGCAGCTTCATGTCCGGTCGCCCCTCACAGACTCCAGAGCAGTAAGTAGTGTTGGCTTTGTCTCCATTGCAAAGGGCTATGCACTTCACTCTGAAAGAATTTCTGTTTTCCGAACTGCTATTTCTTTGTTTTTCCATCTCCTTTGAACTTTGCCTTGTTTCTACCCTTTACATTTCATTCCCAATGCCACTAACCTCTCCAGGCCAAATCACAAATAACCAGTCTGTACCTATGAGAAGCCTCCCTAACTACATTTCCCATCTCCAGTCTCTCCCTTGCTTCTGCTTTTCATGCACACTACTGAAGATACACCTTGAAAAATGGTATATATATCAGGTGGGCTGGGAGTGTCCTCCAGTTTCTTGCTTAAAATCACTTATACTTTTTAAAAAAATTAAATGCATGAATGGCTGTCAATATACTTAATGAAGCTTTTCTTAAAAGAAGTAACAAAAACTTCTCCAATGCTCACGTTTAGCTGAAGCATAGACTGTACCCCATTGTACCTTGGTCCTCTCTTGAGATCTATTCCAGTGTCCTCTGACATCAGTTAATCTACACTTTTCGTAATGGAAAAATAAAAAATATCTTTAAATTAGTGTCCCTGGAAAATATAAGGGTTACTGTAGACACTAATTTTACAGCCTAGTTCTATGCAAGTTTTATTTGTATTTTTTCTCTTTTTGAGAACTACTAATCCACAAGTGGAGTGAAAACATGTACTTCGTTTAAGGTATACCATTCTGCTTCCCAAAACCTTACTCAGTATTAAGTGATTTTTCTTCTAGGGATCCTACAGTATATTCTAGGTATTATGGTATCCTTTCTTCACAGTCAGGGAAATCAAAGTGAGAAGCAAACAGCCATCAGATAGAACCTTAGTAATCCATAGCAAGTGAACAAAATCTTCAAAGAAAAAATGCCCACGCAGTTCTTGGAGCACTTCAAAATCTTAGAGATTTTGTAGTAAACACAAATTTGTGATAAACACAGTTTTGTATTTATTCAGTGTTCAAGTAGATCAAGGAACATGTGAGTTTTTGCATATGGCTATAGCCCCAGTGTGGAGACTGGGCTTGCTCATAGTAGGCACTTAATCTATATTTCATGATTGAATGAATGAATGATTCAATCAATCAATGAAAGGATAAAAGTGTCAGATTATTATTAAGCTTTTGTTTTCTTAATCTTCCTTTCTTAAAATTCAGTTTTAGTTTTTTCTTTAAGGTAGCCTTTAAAGACATGGTAAAAAATCAAACATAAGCCCTAAGGAAAAAAAAATTAATGTGAAAGACAAAGTTCTGTGACTGAATAGCCATGAGACTAGTTAAAAGGCTTTATACACAGAAAGTCTGCCCAAAAAAGAAGAGATGATTTTCTTTTCAGATAACACCAGCAACTATTGAGCTAATCTGGTCAATGAGAATGATCAACTAGGCAAATTGGATTTAAAAAATAAAGCCATCGACTGTATATTTCTAGGTTATTAAGTTTTCTAGATTCCAAAATATTCTCTTTGTTCAGTGTTCTGTAAATACCACCTAATTTCTTAGCATTTAACACATCTATTCTTTCTTCTTATGTGAAGATACATGTTTTAATATGCCTCTACATAAATATTTCCACTTAGAGTGATATCATACAATGTCAAACATGGAAATTTTCATGATCCCAATAGGCCCAAAAGGTAACCATGTCAAATGTCCCCTAGTTAGCACTGGAGAAAGATGGGTGGTTACTTCAGATGACACTGGCTCCTCCTCTAGCTTCTCTTTCTGTTTCCTTCTCTCCCCTTGTGGCCCTGTGTCTTCTTCCTTCTTAAGTAATAGTCACATTCCCTGAGTCATATTAAAGCAGTTTTATGTACTCATTTCTCTGAAACTCAATATTGATACACACCATTGGACAAAGCCAATGTAACATTTTATTGAGGAAACTGAGAAATTATAACCTCCCCAGATGTTTTTACAGCCAGACCACATAGTCATACACATATCATTATGCCATGCATTTACCAAAAGTCAGAAATGCTTCATACCCTGTGATTGTTTGATAAAAAGTAGCTGAGAAATCAAATTTTAGAAAACTAATTTAAATCCATACCATATTTGATAAACAGAATGCCCTATTTTTAAAAAAAGAATTTAAAAATATTTAGTACTCTGATGAGATTTAAAGAAATTCTGGATACCCATATAAATATCTGTAGAAAAGAATTGCTGTACAGGGTTGATTCAGCCCCAAAGCTTGTAAGAAAATCAATGTGTAAAACCCCATACATAAGTTTCGTTATGTATTTTCTATACCTTTTCCTTTCCAAATTACTGGAGTAATACATGTTGCTCAAGCTGACAAATGTAGAAAACACAGAAAAACATAAAAGGAAAGTAGTTTAAAAACGGAAATACCACCAACTAGGGATAACCTCTGTAAACTCTTTGTGTATTATGTTGGAGATATTTTTGAGCATGTGTGCACACAAAACCACACTCAGACACGTGGTCACTTGTGTACTTTCTTTCCCAATTAACCTGGTGATGTTATTTTAAAACCAGTTGATTGTTGCCTTTTCACTTTGCAGTATATAGTGAATATTTTTCATATAATAGTCCTCTAAAATAAAAGTATAATGACTACAGAGTATACCACCATATGGAAATCCCATAATCTATTCAACTGTTTTCCTGGTGTTGAATATTTAGATTGTTTCCTCCTTTTTTAAGTTGACCAATAATAACTCAGTGAGTATTTGACCTTCTAGTACCTACATCTTAGTATGTTGTCCCATAATTTCCATGAGATTACTTTCTGGAAATTGAATTTCTCTGTTAAGGGCAGTGATATAAGCATCGGATAACGTATTGCCAAATTACTTTAAAGAAAGGTTGGATCATTTTACCTCCCCACTGGGAGTATGATAGTAACTATTGCTTTCTCTCCTCCCCACCACCGCCCCCGCCCTATGAACTCCCTTAATCATTGCTAATTTATTGAGTAAAAATAAAGATCTTACTTCAGCTACCTGCTTTTTAATTTCTCGTGAGATTAAATTCTGCATGTTATTGACCACTGGTCTTTCTCCTGTTGTGGAATGCCCTAATCAAAAATCCCCTTGCAGGTGTTCCTGTTTGCCCTACTGAGTTGTACTTATTTTTTTACTTTCAAGCCCTGCCTAAGTTTCTTTGACTTACTGGTTGTAGGATGATGCATTTCCTGGGTATGGTGTGATGACATTCCATTGATTTAAATATTTTTTGTAAGTTTATTTGGTGTTCAAGTATGATACTATACTGGGGTGATGGGTGGGGAATGAGGAACAGTACTGCACAAACCTCAGGGGTCTTTAATAAAAAGTTAAATATTGGCTGGGCGCGGTGGCTCACGCCTGTAATCCCAGCACTTTGGGAGGCTGAGGCGGGGAGGTCAGGAGGTCAGGAGATCGAGACCATCCTGGCTAACACAGTGAAACCCCATCTGTACTAAAAATACAAAAAATTAGCTGGGAGTGGTGGTGGGTGCCTGCAGTCCCAGCTACTCAGGAGGCTGAGGCAGGAGAATCACTTGAATCCGGGAGGCGGAGGTTGCAGTGAGCAGAGATTGTGCCACTGCACTCCAGCCCAGGCGATAGAGCAAGACTCCATCTTAAAAAAAAAAAAAAAAAAGTTAAATATTTACTGAAATTGTAAGTGCTTCTGGTATTATGACTCACACCTGCAGATGAATACCTGAAGTAATATTTAATGTTTTTATTAAAGTTGAAAAAAACCGACCACCTCAAGTTATAGCTGAGACATGACTATTTTCAGGAAGAGCTCAGAAGATCAACCTTGATCTCTTTCCTCCCACTTCAGTGCCCACTCTTCCCACATTTCAGTCCATCAAAGATCGTTTTGCATGATTTACCTAAATATCATTGACAGGAAGTTAAAAGAAATTTAGGAGAATTTCTCAAGTGTTGTCAGAAGTTTAACCCTATCCTCTGCTTGCTTACAGTGATGAGCAAATGCAAGGAGCCAACCTGGGGCGGAAAGATTTCTGGCGTAAGATGTTCAAGTCCCAGAGTGCAGCAAGTGACACCAGCAGCCAGTCTGAGCAGGACACTTCAGAATGCACCACTGCCCACTCAGGGACCACCTCTGACCGACGTGCCCGCTCACGATCCCGCAGAATTTCCCTCCGGAAGAAGCTTAAACTCCCCATAGGTAAAAGTATGTCTGTATTTGTTTATGGATTATCTTATTACCAACCATGTCCTCAGATCAATTCAGTAATGCATAGTAGGGCTGAAAAAGAAGATCTTCACATCATAAGACCTAAAATGACTTCATTCATTCATTCCTTTTTATGCCTCTTCTGTGCGCAGTCACTACACTAGCCATGAAGCATTAAATAGCCAGCAAATACACACAGCCTCCCAACTTTGCTAAACTTGCAATATAGTAGGAGCCCCAGTAATTAAAGCAGATAATCATACAACTAAGTATAATTGCAAACTATGAATTTTATGAAGGAAATATACATAGTTCTGTGAAAGCATGCAACAATGAGACCTGACCCAAATGTGGGGGAGGAGGCAGAAATCAGGGAAGGCTTCCTAGTGATAGTGGCATTAAGATCTCCAGGATACTTGGGAGAAGGAAGGAGAGCACTCCAAGTAGCCATTATATGCAAAGATATTAGGAGGCCTGAGGGAAGTGAAGGAACTGAAACAAGGGGACAAGTGGCTGTATGACTGTAGTAGAATGATAGAGGCCAGGTCAGGTTGACTCCTCATTCTAGATCCCTGGATAGCCAAGATGGGATGTTGAACAGGAGAGTAATTCAAGCAAGTAAACCTTTTCCAAAACATCACTGCATGGAAATCATACTGGAGGGAGCATGAGTAGATAAGGGAGACTAGATGGAAAGTTAGCTAGTAGGTTAGGTATAAGTAAATGGAAGCTTGAACTGGGTGGTGGCCATGTAGGCAGAGATAAATGAACACATGTGAGAAATATTTAGGAGGCAAAATTCACAATCTTTAATGAGAGATGTGAAGCTGGATAGATGATAGTTTCATCTCAACCCAGATTCTTTTTGTCCTGGCCCCACATGCTCATGTAATTTTGTAGTCTAACACTGAACATTTTTATTCAAAGCGTGTACATTGAAAACACTTTGTTTTTCTATTTGTACCAAGTCATGTAACTTTCATCGCTTGTTGGGCTTTTGTTGACATTTCTGTTTAATTGATTGGGTAGAAAATGCTACATTGATCTAAATGATTTAACTATTAAATAGGGAACTGGCTGAAAAGATCATCCCTCTCAGGCCTGGCAGATGGTGTGGAGGACCTCCTAGACATTAGCTCTGTGGACCGACTCTCTTTCATCAGACAAAGCTCCAAGGTAAACAGGACATAACTTGTGTAAGCGAATGTTGAAGTCGCTAATAGAAACATGTGAAGGCTGAGAAATAGCAAACACCTGCAGGAACCAAATAAGGAAAAGCTGAAGAAACTCTCCAGATGAACTAACTTTGGAAACTTAGATAAGCAATGGAAACTAAAATGTTTAAGTAGTAGGCTATCATAGGAAAGGAAAAAGGAAAAGTGTAGTCAAAAATTATGTAAAATTGTAATGCAGATATGGAGATGTATATAGACATTTTTCCCAGCCGTTTTTAACTTTTGACACACCTATGAAATGACTGACATTTCAAACTCCTATCCAAGAATCCGGTAATTTTATAGTGATTCCTTTTTTTTTTTTTTTTTTTTTTTTGAGACGGAGTCTCACTCTGTCACCCAGGCTGGAGTACAGTGGCCAGATCTCAGCTCACTGCAAGCTCCGCCTCCTGGGTTCACGCCATTCTCCTGCCTCAGCCTCCGGAGTAGCTGGGACTACAGGCGCCCGCCACCTCGCCAGGCTAGTTTTTTGTATTTTTAGTAGAGACGGGGTTTCACTGTGTTAGCCAGGATGGTCTCGATCTCCTGACCTCATGATCCGCCCGTCTCAGCCTCCCAAAGTGCTGGGATTACAGGCTTGAGCCACCGCACCCGGCTTCCTTTTACATATTAAGACACACATAATCCATTTTTTTTCCACTACTTTTGGCACCATATGAACCATTTTCTGTATTGAAAAGAAGAAAAAAACTCAGGATGACTGTTTTCACTACACTCCTCCTTCGTAATACTGTGAAGCATTGGAGTAGCGTAAGATTTCTTCCAGGAGTCTTCTCTGTGGATGCTCCATGGCCTGGTCATTTGTATGCCTAATTTTCAGCATATGTAAGAGTTGCGTTTCCTTATATGTATACAAATTATTTGCTTACATTCTTATGTTTTCTAATCTCAGTAAAACCAGGGTTTTTGTTTTGTTTTGTTGTGGGTTTTTTGTTGTTGTTGCTGTTGTTTTTGTTTTTGTTTTCTTTTTGACAGAGACTCTATCTGTCGCCAGGCTGGAGTGTAATAGGTGATCTTGGCTCACTGCAACCTCCACTTCCCGGGTTAAAGCGATTCTCCTGCCTCAGCCTCCCAAGTAGCTGCTGCTAGTGTGTGCCACCATACTCAGCTAATTTTTGTATTTTTAGTAGAGGCGGAGTTTCACCATGTTGACCAGGATGGTCTCGATCTCTTGACCTCATGATCCGCATGCCTCAACCTCCCAAAGTGCTAGGATTACAGGCGTGAGCCACCGCGCCCAGCCAAACCATTTTCTTTTATCTAGTCTGTTTTAAAAGTGATATTTTGAAATTATACAAATAATATGTAAGACTATTGGATATTTGGAAAATATATGTATCATTCCTTCCTTACCTTCTATTTGCTAAAAAAGCATAAGTCAAATATTTGAGTTTGTGTGGCCCATAGCTTCCTTGCTATGCGAAAAATTTTGAGTACTGCTGACCTAAAAGCAAGATGAAGAACATATTTTAATTCTTAGAAAGAGAAACATGTTATTACATTTTCATTATAATGCACTCTATAAATTAATTTACACTGATTATTTCAGAGATTTAAAGTATTCTATTTGGCTATCTTTAACTTTGGTCTGATTCTCAATTGTGGTATTTGTAAAGAATGACTATGTCTTGCTATTCATTAATTTCAGTTTGGACTTTACCAGATTTAAACTCTAAGAATATCTCGATTATTTTTATAGCACCAGATTATTTAGCTTTAGTTATCTGGGACATGGTTCCTTCTTGTAGTTACAGTGATGTCTTTTTTGGCACATGGGAATGAACTACAATGATGACTAAACTAACCAGATGTGGAACCTAGAATAGCAAAGTAATCATATAAAAATGAGTAAACAACTCATTTTCAAGTCAAGGATTGATCTAACCACAAAGATTTACCTTTGAATCTTGTTATGTCTCTACTTTCTTTCTTTCTTTTTTTTTTTCAGGTCAAATTCACCAGTGCTGTGAAGCTTTCTGAAGGTGGGCCAGGAGGTGGAATGGAAAATGGAAGAGATGAAGAGGAGAATTTCTTCAAGCGTCTTGGTAAATGTCATGCATCCTAAGAATTCTATTTAACTTTCATCAAACAGAACAAAAACTTGGTTAGATTAAGTGCTCCATTTTCTATTTTCATTGGTTTTTCATTCATTTCTTTCTCATACATGCCTGCTACCACTATCTATAGCTTCTCTTTTTGCAATTTGATTCAACAGACATTTATGGAAGCCTTACTATGTTCCTCACTCTGTGATGGGCATTGGGTTTGCAAAGAGTAAGATCCAGCCTCTTCTGCTATTCTATCCTTTATTAAAATCTGAGAACTTTACAAAACTTCCAGAGATCCTTTTATCCACCCACCTATCTACTTACAAATTCTGCCAGCCGCCCTCTACACACTTTCACTGAGGGGGAGTTTATAACTTTACAAAGCAACCTGTTCCACAGCAAGAGAGCCTTAATTATTAGAGAATTTTTCTTTACATTCTGAAGACATACTTATCCACAAATTTGCTTCATTTGTCCTAGTTATGACTCCTGTACCAAGATGCACACACATACACATCACATACACTCTCACACACACATGCCATGCAAGCTCCATATGTTATCCATTTCATGTTTTCTCTTTTGATCTCACTGCTGCTAGTAAACAACTTTGATTTCTTTACTTTTCCTTACGTGGAAGTGTCTCTAGATCCGTCACCATTCTGATTCCTTTTTATTATGTGTTTTAGTTAGATGATATGCTTTTTTACAAAATGTGGAACTTAGGATGGAATGCAGTATGCCATATTTAAAATTAATTAGTATAGTGGATAGTGTAACTATTCAGCTTGGGGACCACAGGAAGTATATGAACACAATTTAATATTACATTTTCTATTTTCACATTATGTAATTGGTTTGTATTGATTAATTTTTTGCTAGCTTTTTTTCACATGGATGAATATCATGGTATATTTTGATGTAGCCATTATTTGTTCTTCATTTCAAAAATGATGAAAATTTATTATTTCATTAATTTAGGAGGTAGTTAAGTCACTTCCCCAGGAAGGAAATTAAGAGACAGAATCCATAATTTTGAGAAGTATCCATTTTCAATCCTCTTACACTCTTTCCACTCTTTATAATCCATAATATTTGAGATTAAAATATAAATAAATAAGCAAATGAATGGAAAGAGAATCAAAACTAAATCGAGTTCTGTCTTTTCTTCTTTGTACAATAAAGATCTGTCTGCAAAGACATGCACATATCCCTGTTCTCGTCCAAGTTGTTCATACTATTTCTGAACAGGACACATGCAAAGATATAACTCTAAGAATACTTCTACTTGACTTTGATTAATTAATAATTTGTGGGTACAGATTTTTAGTGAACCATGCACGTAATTTTCTAGTGATCAGAGAACTTTCCCATATCACTACAGAAACATCATCAGAATTTTCCAGAACATGCCTATGATATTCTTACAACTCTATCAAAAAGAACGTGACTTAGTTCAGCATAATGAAGTTACAGTGACTCCTATGATTACTTCTCTTTTGAAAATGTTCCTATCTATTTAATTATCTCTTATAGAATTTGGATAGGGCAAACATCAAGTTTATTAGTCTCTGTGGTTTTAAGAATCTTCCTAATAACCAGGACATTCATAATTTTCAATCCTTGTACACTCTTTCCACTCCTCACAATATTTTGGAGACAATATGTCTCACGTTCAGACATCAGTATTATAAAGAAATTTTTGTTGTGCTTTTTTGAGAATGAAGTGTGGAGCTAAAGTGTGTTCTCTAGGTATGTGTCATGCTAACTGGATGTCATTTGACTGGAGCTGCAATCACATCTTTAAGTTCTCTTTATGCACTAAAGTATAACTGAAGCTTAAACTCAAAGAATGTAGGGTCTCTCACATTTGGTGAATATTTCTTCTTTTTTCAAAATTCATTCCTTCCTCCCTTCCTTCCTTCCTTCCTTCCTTCCTTCCTTCCTTCCTTCCTTCCTTCCCTCCTTTCTCCCTCCCTCCCTCCCTCCCTCCCTTCTTTCTTCTCTTTCTTTCTCTCTCTCTTTCTTTCTTTTCTTTCTTTCCTCTCTTTCTTTCTTTCCTTTCTTTCCTTTCTTCCTTCTTTCTTTTTGAGACAGGGTCTTCCCCTGTCACCCATGCTGGAGTGCAATGGTACTATCATAGTTCACTGCAGCCTCAAACTCCCAGGCTCAAATGATACTCCTGCCTCAACCTTGCAAATAGCTAGGATTACGGACATGCACCACCGTGCCCCACTAAATTTGTTTTACATTTTTTGTAGAGATGGGTGGGGGGTGGGGTGTCTTGCTATGTTGCCCAGGCTGGTCTTGAACTCTTGGCCTCAAGTGATCCTCCTACCTCAGCTTCCCAAAGTGCTGGGATTACAGGCATGAACCACCATGCCTACCCAAATATTTCTTCTTAAGTGAACTTTTTCTGTCTACTGCGAACTGAATGTGTATATCCCCCAAAAATTTGTCTCAAAGTTCTAATCCCCAAAGTGATAGTATTTAGAGGCGGAGGCTTTGGGAGGTGATTAGGTTTAGATAAGATCATAAGGGGGACACTTGTGATGGGATTTTAATGCCGTTATTAAAAAAAAAAAAAAAAAGAGGAGGCATAAGGTCTCTCTGCATGCATACACCAAGGAAAAGCCACGTGAGGACATAACCAGGAAGAGAGCCATCACCAAGAACCTGACCATGAGGACACCCTGATCTCAGACTTCCAGCCTTCAGAACTGTGAGAAATAAATGTTTGTTGTTTTAAGTCACCCAGTCTATGGCATTTCCTTATAGCTGACCTAACTGATTACAGCACTATACTTCCCCATTTGTAGATTTTTCTTCTTGGTGGAAAAGATAAAAAGCATAATTGACTTGTTTACATTCTCCTAATTCTCTTACATTCTCTTCTTATTCATGTTCCAAACATGTTATCATTAGCATTTCTTACAAACATTAGTTCATTCTGGACTTTGTGTTTTTCTTACCATGATTCCTGTGGATTTTAGCCATTGCTTCGTATATTCTTTGTATTCCATTCACAGATTCAAAAGATCTGATATGGAATATTCATAGAGCCAGATTCTACAATGAGTTTGTGTCAACAATACCTGAAATATTGGCAGTTTATTTTTGCATGTCTGGAAAAGAAAGCCAGAGTATTTGAGATTGTTATCTGGAATATTGTATGTGCTTTGGGCTGGCAAGAGAATATAGCTTATATATCACTATTCTTTGCCGATGTTCTCTTGCTTGTTAAAAATTATAAAACATATGCTGTGAGATGATTCCTTTGGAATTGCTTGCAGAAAATGAGAATCTCCAGCTTAAACAACATTATCTGCTAATCTAAGTACATCGTATTTTGCAACAACTACTTCCCTTAATCGTGCAAACATCATTCTATTTTTGAGCCTGCTTTTTTCTTTACTTCCTTTTCTCCTTCCTTCCTTTCTTTCCTTCTCTTTTCTTTCTCTTGCTTTCTTTCTTGCTCTCTTCCTTCTTTCTTTCTTTTCTTTCTTCCCTTCTTTCTTTCTTTTTCTTTCTTTCTTTTGCGATCTATGTGTATAAATGATTTGTACCCAACCATGATAGATGTGTTGTCTTTTCTCATCTAAATTATCTTAATTACAGAATTTGTTTCTTTATTTAAAGTTGTTAAAGAGAACAAACATCAAACCTTCTTACCCTCAGTTTAAATGCATTACTTCAACTTCAGTGATTTGAAATGAAATGCCAATAGAATTTCTTTAAAATTTAAAAGTTATTCAGTAAATGAAAACTGTATCTGGTGAACATGAAATAGAATTGAAATTACATTCAGAAATCAGCTATCTTTTTCTTTTGTGTTTTCATATTCACTGAAATTATTTCATTTTAAAAATCATGTTGTCTCTATTTGAGGGAAGGTGTTTAATTAAAACAAATTTTTTCAACTAATCAACACGTTTACTGCATATCTTCTATGTTCTCAGCTGTGCCATCAACACAATGGGAAATGCTTCTTAAAGAAATACTAGATTTTATATGTCTGAAACTTCGTACCCATAAATGTATATGATAATGATTTGCCAATTAAAAATAATATTAAAAAACAAGTAGGATATTTTTATACATCCCTTCTTGGATTTAAAAGCTTATAAAAATGCATTCTATGTAAATAGAATTATAATTACACCTCAATATACACTTCAACATAAAAAATAAATATTAAACAAATGCAACTAAAATATACTGAGGCTAAAAAAGTAATCATTATGTCTAAGGAAGCCAAGAGGCATTCTTACATCCTAGTGTATTGCTATAAAAAGTTGATAAAAAGTACATTTTGCAGCCAAATTACTTTTTGACATTTCTTTTAGTAGTACAATATGGAATGCCAGCAGGATACAATTTTATCATCAGTTTATCATTAAAGATACAGGCGAAAACCCAAGAAATATAACATGTACAATGAGGAATTATTTCTCACATTAAGTTTTTCTAACATGATCACTATCTTCAGCAGAGTATAAAAGTCTGAACTTCTTTCATATAAACATTTGGTATTTTAGAGATTACATTGTGGCATAGTGGTAAGAGTGCAGGTTTGTCGTCAGTAGATCTGGATTTAAATCTTGCCTTTATAACTGTCCATTGTATAAACAGATTGGCCTGCTTAACCTGTTCCTTCACCTGTTCCTTCTTTATTCTCTGTCTTTGTCCACCACTCTCTCCTCGCCAACAGACCCATACATTCCAAAAATACATTCTCTTTTAAAATCATTTGTAAAAACTTATCTTACAGGGCTATTGCAAAAAATAAAGAAAATTAATTATAAAACATTTCATACAGTACTTGGTATCTACTAAGTGCTCAAAACAGTACCAAAATTACATCAAAAATATATTATTATCTATTAATGCTATATAAATACAATGGAAAATTTCCATTATAATTAGCTTTTATTAATAACATGACTCTTATGTCCTGTGCTTATAGGATTCTGCTTATCTTCTCACCTGCAATAAATATATATTATTCTGTGAAGCAAAGAATATAGGTTCTTGCTGTCAGTGAGTGCTTTGATGGCTTCTGTCTTCGTTATTTTACTTACGTTCCTTAACTGCATTATTTTTGAAATTCTTGCAATTAAAATGGCACTTCTTTTAGCAGTATTGAATACAATTCTTTTGAAATTAGTAATCTTGTCAAATAAAAGTTGAAGAAAACTGTGAAATACATATTCTTAATGCTTCCTTAAATAAAATGATGGCAACTGTTCTTAATAAATTTGATAAATAAGAATAACTTCATTGATCATCTATCTGGTCTCATGTATTAATTCCATTGCAAATTTTAGGTAGTTATTACCTGATGAATTTTAAATCTTAATTATAGTAACAAATAATAAAACAACTGGATTCACAAAGAAGAAAAATCTTATTATTTGGGATGTCTCTTCAATTCAAAGTTTAAGGGACTGTTTATACTTTTTAACAGATGAGAATCCTTTGGCATACATATTAGTATACTTTATATACTATTAAAAGGGTATATATAAATGATTAATGAAGTGACATATAGTTATAAAAAATAACAGGAATATACCTGTTCTAGTAGCTTTGGTGGTGTCTGGTGAGGAAATAGAGTAGCATTTTGAAAGGGAGCTGCCTGAAAACAGGGCTCTCCTGGAATTGTTTGTTCCTCATCTATAGCTTCTCTTCTTTGTATCATTTGAGATTTTGTCTTTTGAATTTTTTCCACCATCAAATTCTTCTCATGGTAGTTCTTTTTGCATATGATAAAAAAAATGCTATACTAACTGGCAAAAAACACTGAAGGTATTGAATTTTGAATTTTTGAATTTGGAATATTTGTATCTGAAAAAGAAACATACCCATAAAGAATGAAATATAGGAAATTTCACTAATGATACTTTATCTTCTGAGCCATTTTTGAGCTTATGAAAATAGGCAAAAAGTAAAGAGAATGGTTCAATGGATCCAAAATATTCATCACCCACTGGCAAAAATACTTTAGAAATTGCCATATTTGCTTCATCTATCTTTCATGCTCTTTTAAATGTATTGTAAAACAAATCCCAGACATCATGTTATTTCGTACTGACATAGGTCAATATGTTTGAGTCATTGTGAAAGTTGTAGACCAAGGCTGGTAATTATTTTTATGCCTTGCCATAATTTTTAAATCTGGTGATAATAAAGTCTAAGTGAATCTGTGTCCCAGACTTAAACTGCTTCCAAATGACGTGTTCCCTGATAGAGTAGGTTCCCGCATTTTTCCATTAGTGGATATGGTGGCTGACATCTTTGTGTGTGGTGTACTGTCATGGTAAACCCAGGCCCATAACTGTAAACACCCCCTTTTATCTACTATGAATGCAAATTGTTAGAGTGGTAACCCTAATTCTGGACCTCCAGTAGCCAGTGATTCTTTGCACTGTAACTGATAAAAGGTTTCTCCTTTCACTACAATGCTTTCACCACACCAAAATGTACCAATTTGTACAGCATGCTGTACACAATGTACACATTATATGCAATGCTGTACCAATGCTGTATCAATTTGTTGTAACAGATTGGAAATTGCACAGTGACTGCAACTTCCATAAAAACAGAAGTTGTTCATTACAGGAAGAATAATTTTAAATACACCAAAAGCTCTTGCTAGTATTCAAAAGAAGACCTGCAAATAAAATGATCAAACACTATATTTAAATATTTAGGTAAAATCTTACATTTTCATATATCACGTGTTACCAGATTCCCAAAAGTCAGGATGTGTTTAAATCAAACATTAGGGTGGAGAGCAAGGAAGTGGAGTGAAGGAGAAAGTTTTCTGGCCAACACTGTAGTAAACACACTGTTGTATCTTTGAAACTCTTGTTAAACCTGTGATCCATTACATTCTCTCTCTTTCGTTCCTCCACCATGGCACCACTCCTATAGGTTGCCACAGTTTTGATGATCATCTCTCTCCCAACCAAGATGGTGGAAAAAGCAAAAACGTGGTGAATCTTGGAGCAATCCGACAAGGCATGAAACGCTTCCAATTTCTCTTGAACTGCTGTGAGCCAGGGACCATTCCTGATGCCTCCATCCTAGCAGCCGCCTTGGATCTAGTAAGTTGGTGAAAGAATTTTCCCACCCTACCCCACATCCCAAGTAATACTATTAACAGAGGTAAGCATGAATCCCCAATTGTAATCCTCCTGTGTTTGTTTGTTTGCTTTTTCAGAATTAGTGATAAAAGGGGGAAGAAAGATGGTGAGGTGAGAGAAAAGAAAGGGAGAAACATCCTAATTAATATGCCCTTGGAAATAGACTGTCTAAATATGTGAGGGCTCTGGAGTCAGACTGACTGAGTTAAAATCACTCTGACATTTACCACCTGAACCTCTGTAAAATGAGTGTAAGAGCAATAACAATACTATAGCTACCTTCTAGGGCTAGTGTGAAAACTAAACGAGGTATTAGATATAAAGCCCTCGTCACAGTGCCTGAAATATAGGAACTACACAATAAAGTGGGCCATTATCATTATATTATTGGTCCTATGTCTGCCATGTATTAGTCCTTCGAACTCGCCAAGCCTTGATTTCATTATCCATCAATTGGAGGAAAAATATGAAGCAAGGATCAGTTGAAATGAATTGCACAAAAGCACATTGAACATTGTATGGTATTATACACATGTAAGGGATTAAAGAGTATGAAGTGGATCTTGGTTAGAAAGTGTTTTTGTCAGGTAAATTAGGCCCACATGTGAATTTTGGACTCAGCCTCTCAATTTATTTATCTTTATTTATAAAGTCTTCATATGCTGCATAAACACGGTACAAAATACCAAGTAAACATCAATAAATAAAAGTATTTTATTTTAACCTTTTAAAAAGACAAACTGAAATAGATTTTTATTAGAACAAAAAACTTTAAGCCTGCCAATAAATGATCTTTTTTTCAGGTTTTATGACACACAAATGAGTGACCAGTGGTCACTCGTATTTTACCTTGGAAAATAATACAAACCTTATAATGTAATTCATGAAATTTCTCTGTGACATTTGCAGCTTTTGCTCTCAGGATATTTAGTGACCAGCAAGGTATGTGGCTTCACTTAAGGCTGAAATATTAGTATCACTTATAATCATCCAAAATGATTGCTTTCCATTATATAAGATTTTTTCAGGCTGGGTGCGGTGGCTCATGCCTGCAATCCCAGCACTTTGGGAGGCTGAGGTGGGCAGATCACGAGATCAGGAGATCGAGACCATCCTGGCTAACACGGTGAAACCCCGTCTCTATTAGAAATGCAAAATATTAGCCGGGTGTGGTGGCGGGTGCCTGTAGTCCCAGCTACTTGGGAGGCTGAGGCAGGAGAATGGCGTGAACCCGGGAGGCGGAGCTTGCAGTGAGCCAAGATCGCACCACTGCACTTCAGTCTGGATGACAGAACAAGACTCCGTCTCAAAAAAAAAAAGATGCTTTTTTCAGTCAGTTTCTCATTATTGGGTAGTGACCTTTGAGATTTTTTTAAAAATTGCAGCATGTTCAGTGTGTATTGATATGTGCCATGGTGACTGTAAAATGTAGAGAATCACAGGTCTCCAGGAGAGCTGAAGTTTGTGGCAATTAAACAATCAAAGTACAGTGAGATGTCTGCCTAAAGCAGGAGAGCTTAACAAGGCAAGGAGCCAATCCCTTGTTTTCTAGGTGGGACAGTGGAAGCTTAGGTGTCACTCTTTTGAGTCATGCATGGTTTGTCTTAATCACATCTTGCTCTGTTCCCTAAGGAGCAGATTAAAATAAATAAATGCAACAAATTCATTAGAAAAGAACAAACAATCAAACTCTTAAACAATGGAAAAGTGTATGAACAGCCAGTCACCAAAAATACTGATAGTCAGTTAACTATACCTCATCTTACTTGAACTTAAGAAATGCTCTGTTAATTTACAAGTTTAAAAAAAAGTAAAAGAAATGCCTATTAAAATATCCAAGATTCCTACTTTATAACCCTCAGGTTGGCAATGATTTGAAAGTGCTGATATGAATAGAAAATATCAAACACCACATGCAGGGTCAGTAGTGGTGTAAGCAGCAGGATTTGATTAGGGAACAGAAGGAATTCTTGGACTAACTGGGTGATAATGAGAGCAGTGATGGTAAGTGGAACACTCCTCAACTCCTCTGTGAGTAGTAAGTAATTTTGGACTGTGTATAGTCAGGCAGGAAGAGTTAGTAATTCTTTACATACCAAATACATCAAATGGAAAGGGTGGTGGTATTAAAAAGCCCAGAGTCAATGTGAGTTATAAGATACTCACCATATAATAATTAATTAACTCAGCAAATGTCTTCTGAGGGATTCGTATGTGCCAGGCATCGTTCTGTTAATGATAACACAACAAAACTCAACTGGAGGACTGCACCTATTTTTCACTTTTTCCAATGAAGATTGTGTTTGTATAGTGATCTTTTTTCCAGATGTCTTAGTCTACAGCATTCTAAGGTTGATTAATGAATGATTAGTATTTATTGTATGCCCACCCTGTTGCCAAAGGGAAAAACTGAAGCTCAGAAAGACCAATTAATAGGCAGGGCTACTAAGTCAGCAAAGGATGGAGCCAGATTGGAACCTGGGTCTATCTTCCAAGGCCTTCTATTTTGTATTCTACCATACTGACTCTCTTATTAAAATATTATGTGAGACCACTTACTTTAAAGCATGCAATAATAATAAATTCCGTATTTTATACCCAATAGCTTAAATGTGGTTAGGAAAGTGAAGGTGACAGAAGCTGATTGAACAATTATTCAATACACAGTAATATTTGCCGCTTTACACATGGTTGAAGCTGAAGTGCTCCAAGGGTACTATCATGTCCATCGTTGTCTCAATCCTAAAGTCACAGCTATTTTTGGAAAATTTTTAGACAAGTGAGGCGTCAGAATTTTCAGGTGACTGACTAATGAAATTAAGGACAATTGTAACGAGTCATCTTATTTCAACTTGTTGAAAAACTGAGTGAAAAATATAGGCACAGCTTGCTGTAGAAATTGGAAAATGATGGAATAATAGTAGAGGATAATAATAGTAATAATAGGTCAAGTAATTTTCATTATACTTGACCATTTATAAAGTAAAATAAGCACCTGATGAGAGTTGACAGATTGTGCTTCATTCACTGGAAAGGTCTAGGCCTCGCATTCTTTCAGAGGTCCTGAGCTGAAATTTCTGCATAAATATGGATCATGCCGTGTTAGGGGCTCTATCAAGTGGTCTTTTCATTTGCTTGTTTTCCATATGAGGGAACAAAAGCCCCAAGAGCTGAGGTGAGTTTGCTCAAGGTCACATGAATTAGTTGTTGCAAAAACTGGCATCAGAGCAGATTCTTCTGCTTCCATTCAGGACTCTTTTAGCAATGCCATATGCTACCACTGTAAAAAAAGATGATTTGAATAAATCAGAATGGGTATCTCTTTGACATACTGAAAATGTGCTTAAATGTATATGGCCTCCTATAATAAAAAACATTGTGAATGACTTTTAATGATCACAAAGCATTTGAATCCTTAAAAGTGTTCCTTATCATATGAACACATGATGAATTAATAATAGAAAAATGTAAGATTTTCAACCTTAAAGATTCATACCACACATTCACTCTCTAAACTGGTGACTCTTAACATTTAGGGACATAGATTCCTTCAAAATTGGATAAAGTTATGGAAATTCTCTCAAGAAAAGTACATTTATAGACAAAATTTAATTTATAATATTAGAAAGTTTATGGAGTCCCCCAAAACCCACCCATGAACCCCAAAATATTGAGAATTCAACCTCAATGAATGCATGATCACTGTCAAAAAGAGACTCTTTCATTAAGTAATGGAAATTACTTTATTAATATTCATTGGTGATATAGAAACAGAAGGAAGCCTGTCATAATTACTTCCTACATGGAAAGCTTTTAGACTTTATGTAAGATATATGAGCATGGGAGAAACAAAAGCCTTGTCATAAAGAGAGCAACACACTTAGAGATTTAAAAAATAATCCCAATAAAACAAATTAATACTGGCTTTATGGGGGTTATTTTAAGAAAAATATTGATGAACAGTTTGATAATCAGGTATCTTGGGTATCAGGACTTCATTCCCTCTCATCAAACGATTTTATACCTATCTGATATCCAACTGCTATACTGCTTAGAGTTTGTGATATGATGTCATACCAGAGTTCCCAGCTCTAAGTACACTCTGTTTCTGACTGAGGCTTGACTTCTACCATTAAATTGGGCTGGATCATGTAGAAAACTTAAATTTCTTTTTAACTTCACCAAAATAAGGCTGTAACTAGATGGTTACCACAGTGCTAGATTCTTCTTTCTTCCTTTCCTGTGGAAGCTATTCTGGCCCTGCTTGGCCTTCTCGATCTCCTAAGTCTCATGGTAAGAAAGAAAATGAAGGAGCGCTGGAGCTTATAAGCAGTGTCTTTTGAGCCATCAAGTATAGAGGCATTTTCTCATTAACATACATGTCCACTGACTGAGTAGCCTGTGTCTGGAAATACCAAGGTCTTTGTCACTAGACTGGATCCAGTGGGGGTGAATGTACAGGAGGATCAAGCAGTATGTGGGTAGTAGGAGTTCCTTTCATACCTGACAGTCTTTGATTCGAGGTCAAGGTCAAGCTGTGTGTAGCATTCAGAGGTCAAAATTCCAGAGGTCAGAATCAATCAAGGGTTAAAGGAGCTCAGTAGTTTCCATTATGAGGCAAAAACAGAGAGAATCTGGGTAGACATGATTGGTTGGATAAAAGGCATAGGTGATGATGGTGGTGGTGGTGGTTGGCAGAGGTGTTGGTAGAGAATAATAATCGTAACATTTTCATTATGCTTGATGGTTTATAAAGCACCTTCACATTCATTATCTTATTTGTTGGTATGAGAGCAAAAGGATTAAGCCAAGAGATGAACCCCAAATAAGGACACTCTTACAATCAGTTTCTCAGCTATGGAAAGTGAAGGAACTAAAGGGGCTGGTCAATTCTGACAGACTGAGAGGAAGGTAACGCAGCTCCGTGTTGTATGTGCTTGAATCAAAGTAGCATTTGGTGTTTACTGTCATTTGTACAGATGTGACAACTGCAATTGCTCGTACCTGTTGATATGGGTTAGGAGTTCCTCAGGGTTATGCTAACTTTCACCGATGTTTTCTGCTAAAGGTATTTTTAGCTTTTGTTTCCTCTATATTTGGTTTCATCCAATATCTGATTCACCTGCTTCCAATCTTTCAAGATGCCTAGTTTTTAAATATGTTTTATGTGTTTTCCAATGCATTGTGGTTTCATGTAGATATATGTATATAATATAAATAGATATAAACATAGAAATAAACACAGATGTAGATATGCTAGGTAGATATGTAAATGAGGAACAGATGTGGATCTAGATATAGGCACAGATACAGATACAGATAGATATAGATATATAGAGATAGATAGAAACATATTATAGATTCCACCATTTCATCAAATAGAATTTGGAGGAGGAGGGGAAAAATAAATGTGCTCAATTTATCATCATATTTCAATCCTGCATTTTCTCCAACCTCTCTTTTATTGTTTTGCTTTGTTATATTTATTTTTAAGTGCAGCTTAAATATAAGTTTTGCATTTTGACATAATTTTTATTTTACAATAGTTTCATTGTTTTATGTCCTTAATAATAGAATTTAAATGTAATTTTTTAAGATTGTAATTTTCTTCAGAATTAAAAAGTATTATTAGATGGAATAAATATTGGAAATATTAGTGTTCAAAGTTTTGCTGACCTATTTTTCTGTTGGTTCTAAACAATCCTACTTTTATTATTGCTACGACCACTAAATGTAGGGATAATTGATTCAATTTTAAGTCCAACACAGCTTTTCCTCATAATCTTTCTCCTTAGGGTTAATTTAGCAGATGCAACTGTAAGGCATTTTTTAAAAGACATGTTTTAGAAAGGATTCATTTCATCTCTAGGTTTATATAATCTACAAATACAAAACTAAAACAAAAATAAAAAGAAAAATTAAACAGTTCAAGCAAAAAGTATTTCCATTTCCTTTATTTTTCAAGTGAAATAGTCTATCCTTATTTATCCAGGTGAATTTGTCACATGCACAAGCAGTGATTTCTAATTTACTGGTAATTTATTACCATGAAAAACACTAATAATAATGCCAGTTTGCTTTAAGAACAATTCCATAAATATAAGACTATCCATAAGATCATAGAATTCTCCCTAGTCTATGGATGGAGGAAATCTAATGTTAAATTGTTTAGCCCCATAAATAGACAGCTGTAGAAGAAGTGAATATATAATTCTTTTTCAAAATAGGACACTTTCAAGAGTGAAAGAGTTTTCAATAATTATGTGAGGAAAACAGACATAAACTGGGACTCTCCTAGGAAAAGACCTTCAGTTACCATAGGTCTAATTCACACTTACTTCCAGGCTTATTGCATGAAGTATAATTCATATTGGGGCTTAACATCCAATATATTTAATAATCAATGCAAATTAGGTCCTTTCAAGGAGACAGGAATGCATGAAAGAGGAAATATCTTATGATTCTCTTTAGAATCATAAGAAAATTAGAAATAATTTAGTAATAACAAAACTAAACTATCAAATTATCCTCTTAATCTAGTGGTAATGAATGTTGTATGTGCCACATTTTCTTTTTAGTTTTACAATAAAATAATTTTTTTGGCCGGGCGCGGTGGCTCAAGCCTGTAATCCCAGCACTTTGGGAGGCCCAGACGGGCGGATCACGAGGTCAGGAGATAGAGACCATCCTAGCTAACACTGTGAAACCCCGTCTCTACTAAAAAATACAAAAAACTAGCCGGGTAAGGTGGCCGGCGCCTGTGGTCCCAGCTGCTCGGGAGGCTGAGGCAGGAGAATGGCGTGAACCCGGGAGGCGGAGCTTACAGTGAGCTGAGATCCGGCCACTGTACTCCAGCCCGGGGCCACAGAGTGAGACTCCGTCTCAAAAAAAATAATAATAAAATAAATAAATAAATAATTTTTTTATTATACTTTAAGTTCTAGGGTACATGTACACAACATGCAGGTTTGTTACACATGTGTACATGTGCCATGTTGGTGTGCTGCACCCATTAACTCGTCATTTACATTAGGTATATCTCCTAATGCTATCCTTCCCCCTCCCCCCACCCCACGACAGGTATGTGATGTTCCCCTGCCTGTGTCCAAGTGTTCTCATTGTTCAATTTCCACTTATGAGTGAGAACATGTGATGTTTGGTTTTTTGTCCTTGCAATAGTTTGCTGAGAATGATGGTTTCCAGCTTCATCCACGTCCCTAAAAAGGACGTGAATCATTATTTTTTATGACTGCATAGTATTCTGTGGTATATATGTGCCACATTTTCTTAATCCAGTCTATCATTGATGGACATTTGGGTTGGTCCCAAGTCTTTGCTATTGTGAATAGTGCCGCAATAAACATACGTGTGCATGTGTCTTTATACCAGCATGATTTATAATCCTTTGGGTATATACCCAGTAATAGGATGGCTAGGTCAAATGGTATTTCTAGTTCTAGATCCTTGAGGAATCGCCACACTGTCTTCCACAATGGTTGAATTAGTTTACAGTCCCACCAACAGTGTAAAAGTGTTCCCATTTCTTCACATCCTCTCCAGCACCTGATGTTTCCTGACTTTTTAGTGATCGCCATTCTAACTGGTGTGAGATGGTATCTCATTGTGATTTTGATTTGCATTTCTCTGATGGCCAGTGATGATGAGCATTTTTTCATGTGTCTGTTGGCTGCATAAATGTCTTCTTTTGAGAAGTGTCTGTTCATATCCTTTGCCCACTTTTTGATGGGGTTGTTTTTTTTTCTTTTTTTGTGTGTAAATTTGTTTGAGTTCTTTGTAGAATCTGGATATTAGCCCTTTGTCAGATGAGTAGATTGCAAAATTTTTCTCCCATTCTGTAGGTTGCCTGTTCACTCTGATGGTAGTTTCTTTTGCTGTGCAGAAGCTCTTTAGTTTAATTAGATCTCATTTGTCAGTTTTGGCTTTTGTTGCCATTGCTTTTGGTGTTTTAGACATGAAGTCCTTGCCCATGCCTATGTCCTGAATGGTATTATCTAGGTTTTCTTCTAGGGTTTTTATGGTTTTAGGTCTAACATTTAAGTCTCTAATCCATCTTGAATTAATTTTTGTATAAGGTGTAAGGAAGGGATCCAGTTTCAGCTTTCTACATATGGCAAGCCAGTTTTCCCAGCACCGTTTATTAAATAGGGAACTCTTTCCCCATTTCTTGTTTTTGTCAGGTTTGTCAAAGATCAGATGGTTGTAGATGTGTGGTATTATTTCTGAGGGTTCTGTTCTGTTCCATTGGTCTATATCTCTGTTTGGCACCAGTACCATGCTCTTTTGGTTACTGTAGCCTTGTAGTATAGTTTAAAGTCAGGTAGCATGATGCCTCCAGCTTTGTTCTTTTGACTTAGGGTTGACTTGACAATGTGGGCTCTTTTTTGGTTCCATTTGAACTTTAAAGTAGTTTTTTCCAATTCTGTGGAGAAAATCTTTGGTAGCTTGATGGGGATGGCATTAAATCTATAAATTACCTTGGGCAGTATGGCCATTTTCACGATACTGATTCTTCCTATCCATGAGCTTGGAATGTTCTTCCATTTGTTCGTGTCTTATTTTATTTCATTGAACAGTGGTTTGTAGTTCTCCCTGAAGAGGTCCGTCACACCCCTAGTAAGTTGGATTCCTAGGTATTTTATTCTCTTTGAAGCAATTGTGAGTGGGAGTTCACTCTGTTTGTCTGTTATTGGTGTATAAGAATGCTTGTGATTTTTGCACATCGATTTTGTATCCTGAGACTTTGTTGAAGTTGCTTATCAGCTTAAGGAGATTTTGGGCTGAGGCGATGGGGTTTTCTAAATATACAGTCATGTCATCTGCAAATAGGGACAATTTGACTTCCTCTTTTCCTAATTGAATACCCTTTATTTCTTTCTCCTGCCTGATTGCCCTGGCTAGAACTTCCAACATTGTGTTGAATAGGAGTGGTGAGAGAGGGCATCCCTGTCTTGTGCCACTTTTCAAAGGGAATGTTTCCAGTTTTTGCTCATTCAGTGTGATATTGGCTGTGGGTTTGCGATAAATAGCTCTTATTATTTTGAGATACGTCCCATCAATACCTAATTTATTAGCGTGAAGGGCTGTTGAATTTTGTCAAAGGCCTTTTCTGCATCTATTGAGATAGTCGTATGGTTTTTGTCTTTGGTTCTGTTTATATGCTGGATTACATTCATTGATTTGCATATGTTGAACCAGCCTTGCATCCCAGGGATGAAGCCCACTTGGTCACGGTGGATAAGCTGTTTGATGTGCTGCTGGATTTTGGTTTGCCAGTATTTTACTGAGGATTTTTGCATCAATGTTCATCAGGGACATTGGTCTAAAATTCTCTTTTTTTGTTGTTTCTCTGCCAGGCTTTGATATCAGGATGATGCTGGCCTCATAAAATGAATTAGGGAGGAGTCCCTCTTTTTCTATTGATTGCAATAGTTTCAGAAGGAAAGGTACCAGCTCCTCCTTGTACCTCTGGTAGAATTCAGCTGTGAGTCCTGGTCTGGTCCTGGACTTTTTTTGGTTGGTAGGCTATTAATTATTGCCTCAATTTCAGAGCCTGTTATTGGGCTATTCAGGAATTCAACTTCTTCCTGGTTTAATCTTGGGAGGGAGTATGCGTCCAGGAATTTATCCATTTCTTCTAGATTTTCTAGTTTATTTTTATTTTATTTATTTATTTTTTGAGACGGAGTCTCACTCTGTTGTCCGGGCTGGAGTGCAGTGGCTGGATCTCAGCTCACTGCAAGCTCCACCTCCGGGTTTCCGCCATTCTCCTGCCTCAGCCTCCCGAGTAGCTGGGACTACAGGCGCCCGCCACCTCGCCCGGCTAGCTTTTTGTATTTTTTAGTAGAGACGGGGTTTCATCGTGTTAGTCAGGATGGTCTCGATCTCCTGACCTCGTGATCCGCCCGTCTCGGCCTCCCAAAGTGCTGGGATTACAGGCTTGAGCCACTGCGCCCGGCCAATTTTCTAGTTTATTTGCGTAGAGGTGTTTATAGTATTCTCTGATGGTAGTTTGTATTTCTGTGGGATCAGTGGTGATATCCCCTTTATCATTTTTATTGCATCTTTCTGATTCTTCTCTCTTTTCTTCTTTATTAGCCTTGCTAGCAGTCTATCAATTTTGTTGATCATTTCAATAAACCAGCTCCTGGGTGCATTGATTTTTTGAAGGGATTTTTGTGTCTCTATTCTTTAGAACTAATTTAGACTTCCTTTATGACCTAGAATATTATCAGTTTTTATAAATGTTCCATGTGTTGTCAAAAAGAATTTGTATTCTTCAGTTGTAGAACACAGTGATTAATATACATATGATAAAACTTGTTAATTGGGTTATTTGAATCTATATCCTTATTGTTTTATCACTGTTTGATCTGTCAATTGCTGTTAGTTGTGTTGAAATCCCTCAAAATGATGGCAAATACATTCATTTACATTTACAGTGATGACATTTTTTGTTTTATTTATATGGAAGCAAACAGATATAGAAATATGACAAGTTTCTAATGATTTGAACCTTTTATTATCATCAAGTGGCATGCTGATTTTTAGTAATACTTTCTACCTTAAGATATGTTTTTCTACAATGCTAATATAGCTACAACAATTTCATTAGGTTAGTATTGGCTGAGCCTGTCTTTTTGTCAATCCTTTGCTTTCAACTTTTCTGTTTGTTACTTAGGTGTATGTCTTATTAAAAGGAAATATTTGGGCTCGGCATGGTGGTTCAGACCTGTAATCACAGCACTTTGGGAGGCCAAGGTGGGCAGATCACTTGAGATCAGGAGTTCAAGACGAGCCTGGCCAACATGGCGAAACCCCGTTTCTATTAAAAATACAAAAATTAGCCATGTGTGGTGGCACATGCCTGTAATCCCAGCTTCTTGGGAGGCAGAGGCACAAGAATAGTTGAACCCAGGAAACAGAGGTCGCAGTGAGCCCAGATCGCACAACTACACTCCAATCTGGGCCACAGAATGAAACCCTGTTTCCAAGGAAGGAAGGAAGGAAGATTGTATTTAATTTTGTTCACCATTTAAACAATTTTTTCTAGAAAATTTAGTCTATTTGTACAGATTGTGATTTCTGATGTATATAGATTCACTTCTGTCATTTTTGCTTATTTATTGTACTTTTTGTTATTTCGTTGTGTGTGTGTGTGTGTGTTTGTTTCAATTTCATGCCTTCTTTTAGATTGTGTTAGGGTTTATTTCTCTTGCTTTGGTATAGTTTCACATTTTAAAAGTTATTTTCCCTTACTAGTTTGTAGATTATTATATTCCTTTTGTGTTTATAGAAATCACATACATATTTAACTAAAAGTCTAAAATCAACGAATTTCTTTTTTAAATTTTTTTCTTAAAAAAAAGGGATACATGTGCAGAACATACAGGTGTGTTACATAGGTATATGTGTGCCATGGTGGTTTGCTGCACCTATTGACTCATCCTCTAAGTTTCCTCCCCTCACCCCCCACCCCCCAACAGGCTCTGGTGTGTGCTGCTTACCTCTCTGTGCCCATGTGTCTTCATTGTTCACCTCCCACTTATAAGTGAGAACGTGCAGTGTTTGATTATCTGTTCATTGTTAGTTTGCTGAGGATGATGGCTTCCAGCTTTATCCATATACCTGCAAAGGACATTATCTCATTTTTTATGGCTATATACTATTCCTTGGTGTATACGTACCACATTTTCTTTATCTAATCTATCAGTGATGAGCATTTGGGTTGGTTCCATGTCTTTGCTATTGTAAATAGTGCTGCAATAAATATACGTGTGCATGTGTCTTTATAGTAGAATGATTTATATTCCTTTGGGTATATACCCAGTAATTTGAATCCTGGGTCAAATGATATTTCTGGTTCTAGATCCTTGAGGAATCGCCATACTATCTTCCACAATTGTTGAACTAATTTACATTTCCATCAATAGTGTAAAAGTGTTCCTATTTCTTCACATCCTCTCCAGCACCTGATGTTTCCTGACTTTTTAATAATCTCCACTCTGACCAGCATGAGATGGTATCTCATTGTGGTTTTGATTTGCATTTCTCTGATGATCAGTGATGTTGAGCTTTATTTCATGTTTGTTGCCTGTATAGTGTCTCCTTTTGAGAAGTGTCTGTTCATATTCTTTTCTCACTTTTTGATGGGGTTGTTTTTTTTCCTGTAAATTTGTTTAAGTTCCTTGTAAATTCTGGAAATTAGACCTTTGTCAACTGGGTAGATTGCAAAAGTTTTCTCCCATTCTGTATGTGGCTTGTTCACTCTGATGATAGTTTCTTTTGCTGTGCAGAAGCTCTTTAGTTTAATTAGATCCCATTTGTCAATTTTTGCTTTCATTGCAATTGCTTTTGGCACTTTTGTCATGAAGTATTTTTTTGTCATGAAGCCTGTGTCCTAAATGGTATTGCCTAGGTTTTCTTCTAGAGTTTTTATGGTTTGGGATTTTACATTTAAGTCTTTAATCCATCCTGAGTTAATTTTTGTGTAAGGTGTAAGGAAGGGGTCCAGTTTCAGTTTTCTGCATATGGCTAGCCAGTTTTCCCAGCACCATTTACTGAATAGGAAATCCTTTACCCATTGCTTGTTTTCAGCAGGTTTGTCAAAGATTATATGGTTGTAGATGTGTGTTGTTATTTCCGAGGTCTCTGCTCTGCTCCATTGGTCTATAAGTCTGTTTTAGTACCAGTACCATGCTGTTTTGGTTATTGTAGCTTTGTAGTTTGAAGTCAGTCAGCCTTGTAGTTTGAAGTCAGGTAGCATGATGCCCCCAGTTTTGTTCTTTTTGCTTAGGATTGTCTTGGCTGTATGAGGTCTCCTTTGATTCCATATAAAATTTAGAATAGTTTTTTCTAATTCTGTGAAGAATGTCAATGGTCATTTGATGGGAACAGCACTGAATCTATAAATCATTTTAGGCAGTATGGCCATTTTCACGACATTGATTCTTCCTGTCCATGAGGCTAGAATGTTTTTCCATTTGTTTGTGTCCTTTCTTATTTCCTTGAGCAGTGGTTTGTAGTTCTCCTTGAAGAGGTTCTTCACATCCCTTGTTAGCTGTATTCCTAGGTATTTTATTCTCTTTGTAGTGATTGTGAATGGGAGTTCATTCGTGATTTGGCTCTCCGCTTGTCTATCATTGCTGTAAAGGAATGTTTGTGATTTTTGCACATTGATTTTCTATCCTGAGACTTTACTGAAATAGCTTGTCAGTTTAAGGAGTTTTGGTGCTGAGTTGATGGTGTTTTCTATATATAAAATCATGTCATCAAACAAAGACAAGTTGACTTCCTCTTTTCCTATTTTAATACCCCTTATTTCTTTATTTTTATTTTTATTTATTTATTTATTTTTTGAGACGGAGTCTTGCTCTGTCGCCCAGACTGGAGTGCAGTGGCCGGATCTCAGCTCACTGCAAGCTCCGCTTCCCAGGTTCACGCCATTCTCCTGGCTCAGCCTCCCGAGTAGCTGGGAGTACAGGCACCCGCCATCTCGCCCGGCTAGTTTTTTGTATTTTTTAGTAGAGATGGGGTTTCACCGTGTTCGCCAGGATGGTCTTGATCTCCTGACCTCGTGATCCACCCGTCTCGGCCTCCCAAAGTGCTGGGATTACAGGCTTGAGCCACCGCGCCCGGCCTAATACCCCTTATTTCTTTATTTGCCTGATTGCCCTGGCCAGAACTTCTGTGTTAGCTAGGAGTGGTGAGAGAGGGCATCCCTGTCTTGTACTGGTTTTCAAAGGAAATGCTTCCAGCTTTTGCCCATTAAATATGACATTGGCTGTGGGTTTGTCATCGATAACTCTTATTATTTTAAGATATGTTCCTTCAATACCTAGTTTATTGAGAGTTTCTAACATAAAGGGATGATGAATTTTATCAAAGGCCTTTTCTGCACCTGTTGAGATAATCATGTGGTTTTGGTCTTTGGTTCTGCTTATGTGATGGATTACATTTATTGATTTGTGTATGTTTAACCAGCCTTGCATCCCAGGGATGAAGCAGACTTGATCATGATGGATAAGTTTTTTGATGTGCTGCTGGCTTTGATTTGCCAGTATTTTATTGAAGATTTTCACACTGATGTTCATCAGGCACATTCTTTTTATATTGTCTCTTCCAGGTTTTGGTATCAGGATGATGCTGGCTTCATAAAATGAGTTAGGAAGAAGTCCCTCCTTCTCAATTTTTTGGAATAGTTTCAGAAGAAATGGTACCAGCTCCTCTTTGTATTTCTGGTAGAATTCAGCTGTGAATCCAACTGGTCCTGGGCTTTTTTTGGTTGGTAGGCTATTAATACTGCTGCAATTTCAGAACTTGTTATCGTTCTATACAGGGATTCAACTTCTTCGTGGTTTAGTCTTGGGAGGGTGTGTGCATCCAGGAATGTATCCATTTCTTCTAGATTTTCTAGTTTATTTGCATAGAGGGGTTTATAGTATTCTCTGATGGTAGTTTGTATTTCTGTGGGGTCAGTGGTGATATCCCCTTTATCATTTTTTATTGTGTCTATTTGATTCTTCTGTCTTCTTCTTCTTCATTAGTCTAGCCAGTGATCTATTTTGCTTATTTTTTCAAAACACCAGCTCCTGGATTCACTGATTTTTTTGGAGCATTTTTCATGTCTTTATCACCTTCAATTCTTCTCTGACCTTACTTATTTCTTTTCTTCTGCTAACTTTTGGATTAATTTCTTCTTGTCTCTCTAACTCTTTTAATTGTGATGTTAAAGTGTTGATTTGAGATCTTCCTAGCTTCCTGATGTAGGCATTTACTGCTATAAATTTCCCTCTTAACACTGCTTTAGCTGTGTCCCAGAGATTCTGGTACATCGTCTCTTAGTTCTTACTGGTTTCAAAGAACCTCTTGCTATGTGGTGCTGAGAAGAATGTATATTCTGTTGATTTGGGATGGAGAGTTCTGTAGGTGTCTATTAGGTCTGCTTGGTCCAGAGCTGAGTTCAATTCCTGAATATCCTTGTTAATTTTCTGTCTCATTGATCTGTCTAATATTGACAGTGGTGTGTTAAAGTCTCCCACTATTATTGTTTGGGAGTCTAAGTCTCTTTGTAGGTCTCTAAGAACTTGCTTTATGAATCAGACACCTGGAGACATTATCAATCTAAGAACATTTTTAAAAATTATTTTTGGGGGGTGGGGGGGAAATGGAATTAGCCCATTCCTGGTGTACCAAACTTGTACGAGAATGTGGGATTTTGTTAAGCATTCTCATGAAAGACTTTTTCCTTTTATTCCCCTCCTCTGTCCTACCCAGAGCCAAACCTTGTCAGGCAAACCAACTTCTTTGGGGCAGATTTTTTTCTTATTCATCCACTGTGGGTGGTTCCTACCTGAGATCCTGGCTTTATGTCAGATGAGTACATGATCTGACCACCAACCCACTTGTGCCAACTTTTAACTTGTAGCCCATTGGAAACCCATCTGGTCTTTCTACAGTCAGCAGAAACCTTCAGGACAAATATTTCTATCTAGTTTATCCCTACCCCCACCTCCAGAATTGCACTTTCTTGTAATTTCTACTTTCCAGTTGTCTTCAATCTCCCTTTAGAAATAAAAGCAAAATAAAAATAGACATTTTTTGATATTTTACCCACCATTTCAGGTGTTCTAAATCAAATGAATTCTTCACTCTTAATTCATCATATTGTCAGAAACAGAAGTCCTCATTTGGTTTTTAAAATACCCAAAATATTAGCATGATCTGAGTAAGTGCTAAAATGACTAGCCTTCCAGATCTTGTGCTAACCTGTAATGTTGGTCTTCAGCCTACCCACAGCTACTGTAGAAATGGGCAGGGATGGAGGCAGCCTGTTAGCTAGCGAGTCAGTTATTTATTGATCCAAGTCAGGCAGAGAATTCAATACAAACTAAGTAATAAATACTGACTCAGAAGTATATGTCCCCTAGCAAAGAACTTTCCAATGCTTACTAAGACCCAAAATAACTGCTTATTCCCATTGGTTGTAGATAAACAGGTATCCTGCACCAGCAACAGCTTTATATTTTATTTTGTAAGGCAATAAAAAAAAATATGTAATTCCCTAGGGGCCCACGTAAAATATTTAGTCTTTAAAAATAGTTAGTTTCTATCCAGTGTTATATGAGTTTTCAGGAGCAGTCAAGGTTTCTTTGCACATCATAAGCTTAGATATAGTTCTCCAGGGAAAGAAATGTATTGCAATTATAAGCTTCAATTAACCATCATATCTTGGCAACAGTATTTTTTAGGTCCCCAGGCAAAATAAAGCACAGCTGTCGAAATTAGTATCTCAATTCTCTGCCTCACTTTCATAAAGGAAGTATTCAATATACATAATGATCTTATAAAATTCAAGGAAAAAATGGCAAAGAAGTCAAGGAAAGTAGCCAGACTCCTGACGTTTTCTAGCTGTAGACTGTTAGAGACCCCCATGCTGTGCATCGACATTCATTAACTTTTTGTAATTTCAACTGGACTAGCCTGTAACCCATGCAGAGAACACCTCATACAAGATTGAACTATATGGAATTGCTGATATGACTATTTCTGACCTTCACATTTAGAAATTTCATAGGTTCAATCTAATATTTTGCCTTCTCAGTTAAAATCGATTCTTGCTTGTCTGGAAACTACAAAGTTATAATATAATGGAATAGAAGCCTTTCTGTGACATTATGGCGCATAAAAAGAGATCTGGGCAGACATGTTAATAAGAAAGAAGAAATTTAAATATGCTTACTTTTCTTTTAGGACCACCAGCAAATTCTCTGTGGTATGCCAATGGTGTCAAATTTTGTTTAGATGTTCACCTGTAACTATGCTTCTGATACTCTGTGGTTCTTTTCAGCCATGCAGCATTCTTCTGATTCATTTTTCTCCATTTGTGCTGTTTTTCTCTGTGATGTGAATCCATCCCTATCCATTATGTCATGCCTCCATCTTTTGCTGCTTCTTCAGATTGCACTGAGCCATAAGAGGTAAGCTCCATCAAAAGAGAGAAAATTGACTTTCCTTTATGCTCAGCAGGAATCCTTTGTCCAAGGTATTCCATAACCCTGCCCCTGAAATCAATACTTTCTAAATTACATTTTAAAAGGAACTGAATGAAAACGATTCCTCATAGCCACACTCACACCAGAATTCCTTGAATGCTGTTGCACACACATTGCAAATTTAGCAAACTTAATTAGCTGCTGCTGACTAATGATCGTGGACATCAGTGCCCTTGGCTTTGAACCTTAGCATCACCCTCAATTTTCGGTATAGTAATATATATACTAAAATACCCCATAAATTAGTATTATTTACTGCCATCTTGAATATAGAATTTCTGAGACTGCCATCATCCACTAGGCTAGTAATGATTATAATAAAAAGGCAATATTTGAATGACTCTGTCATCTTCCTTGATGCAAACAGTGACATTTCCAAACATTAATGGGTTTGGCTATTTACATGCATAAAATTCATCAGACAATAACCAACCTCCCCCTTAATATTTTACCATATAGTTAATGAGAATTACTTTTACGTTAATCTCAATTTTATTTCCAAACTTGGATTCGAATTTCCCACAGCCTGTAACTCATAATATCTCAGTTTTATCATGAGAAGTTTTTGAGAGCAGGAGAATTGAAGTTGGTTTAGATTCAAAAATGCCTTGGGCTTCTTAAGCAGCTAAAATATTTTTAAGCAATATTTTTTAAGAATTATTTTATCTAAAGTAGGCAAACTAATCTATATAGGAAGCCTCACATATCACTATTTAGATTGTTCATTCATCTATTGTTAATCCTCTCAGTTGCCATCTAACACTTAGAGGCAATAAAATGATCCTCTACCCCATACATACGGTCCACGTTAAATTTCACCCTTGTTAATCCTGAAGGAGCCAGGGTTCACAATATAATGCTATTTCAGCAGTGTTACTTATATCTTCCTGTCATTAAGCTTTGAATCCACATTGCTTTATATTGGGAATGTGTCATATTGTGACAGGCTAAGAATAAATTTTTATCACTTGCCTGACCTCTAAACTGACATTCTGTTTTAGAGACAAATGTTCCAACCTTTACCAGACACAGATTTGCATATCTGAACTGTTTAGTGAAATGAATACCTAATACAAGAAAGAATATAGATATTTAGTCTATATGGTATGACACTGCAATACTATTGGGTTTGATGCAGAAGGTCATCTGACTCCTTGCAATCTCAAGTTTTTCTATCCCTGTGACCTGCTTCCTAGTCTTGACCCCATGCAGTTGATGAGATAGACTCTCATCATTAGTATCCAGCTTTTGTTAAGGATAGATTCTCACCATTAGTGTTCATCTTGCATTCTGTCTTTCACATAGGTTAATTTTTCATGTTGTAGCAATACATACTATTCTTTGTAAAATTAAGTACCTACATAAATATATTTTCATTGTAATTTTTGATGGCTGCATTTAAGACATATACAATGAAGAAAGGCTTAAGGAACTAACTTACTTGAATCATCCAGTGTGTTTGGGATACTTTGGTACCCAAAAATGTAAAGCAACCAGCTCTGCCTGACCAGGGAAGGGATTTAAGAAGGCTTCTCAGAGGAGGTAATTAACTGAATCCTGAATCTTAAAAATGGGAATTTTCTGGGTAGAAAAGGAGTTTCAAGGCTCTGCAAGCCATGAGACAACATGTGGAATGGTAGAAGATGTCATATTTGGGAGACAGCAACTAAGTTGACATAATTGGATCATAAAGCACTTGGGATGGGCATAGAAGAGGAGATGACCCAAATCACAAAGCTTGGATATCTTTGTTTTATGGTTGAGGTGGATGGAGCCTGTAATAGATCTCAAATGGGGAAACGATATGTTTATATATTTATGTTTTCGAAAACAATAGTACATGGAACTAATGTCCCACTTTAAATATTAATAGTTAATTTCTACTTGCACTCTAGAAATTATCTTTTACTAAGATTTATGGAAGTATAAATTAAGACAATGTAAATGCCAAAGAGAAACTAGCATAGGACCGGCATCAGTGAGATCTGGGTTGAATCCTGTGTTCCTATATTCACCCCTTTCATGCTATGTGATAGTGAAAAATTATACCTCATTTTAAAAAATCTTAAATGAGGGACATTATTTATAGATCACAGGGATGTTGTATATTATAATTCTAAAAGTTAACTGACATGTTATTGACACTCTGTATTAGCCTCTATTTTAACTTTATGGATTGATACATTGTTAAGAATACTACTGCTTACAATGGTTATTTAAAATTATTTCAATTTGAAAATCTGTGGTTACGGAGTAACCCTAAAATGATAAATAATATTGTGATGTATTTTTTAAAAAACTGACACAAGTCAAAATACACATGAATAGTTGATACATATTTTCTTATGATCTATTGACCTTCTATGGAAAACTTCTCATTACTTCTTTCCTTAACTTTAAAAAAAAAAAAACTTTCAAAGATTTCAGTAGAGTATTTGATTCTTACCAGATTCTGGATATCAACTAAAAGATGTTTCTTCTTTTTTCCTTTTTTTTTTTTTTTTTCAAGCACATCTTGACATGACAAGGTGCAGCGATATTTTTCTGAAGAAATGCTCTATCATTTATCAATTAATCTCCTCTTTATCAAATATTTTCAATGAAAACCATGCCTATTTAAGTATAATCCAGGCAGTTATTTATGACAAAAGAAGAAAAAAAAAATACTAACTCAACAAGATTGAGCTTTCTTTTCTTTTTTGTTTTTTGAGATGGAGCCTCACTCTGTCTCCCAGGCTGGAGTGCAGTGGCACGATCTTGGCTAACTGCAACTTCCACCTCCCGGTTTCAAGCCTCAGCCTCCTGTATAGCTGGGACTACAGGTGCACTCCACCATGCGTGGCTAATTTTTTGTATTTTTAGTAGAGATGAGGTTTCATCATGTTGGCCAGGCTAGTCTTGAACTTCTTTTTTTTAATAGCCAAAATATGCAGAAGCAATTTTACCTCTTTGGAACATATGGATGGTTATAGACAAAAGACTATTGCTGGTACAAAATTACTTCTGACGCTCTTGGTTAAAATAAGACTAATTCTAGAAATGGAATATTTGTTTGCTTCATGTAAAATTTTAGGGTGCAAAAAAAGATTCATATTTAAGACCTCACTAAAAGCTCTTTCACTCTACACTCAAATCACTGCCACCCTTAAATATACAAAGTTGGAGACATGTAATTACTTGAGATTCTTGAGAAGAAGGAGAAAGCAACACAGAAACCTACTTAAAATGTCTAATTCTTCAAGATCCACATTTTCTTCAGGGATTTTACTTTCCAGATTTCTCACTACTGTCTTGGCTGTACAGACATAACCCTAGGAAATATGGTCAAACTAAATCAAAACATGAAGAGGAAAATAAACTAAAAGTATACAGTCATTCCCTTTAAGACCAATGTAAAGTTATTGTTCATTAATCCCACATTATTCTTTCCTGAACAATCCTCCTCAGGAAGCCCCTGTGGTGGCCAGAGCAGCCTTGTTCCTGGAATGTGCTCGTTTTGTTCACCGCTGCAACCGTGGCAACTGGCCAGAGTGGATGAAAGGCCACCATGTGAACATCACCAAGAAAGGCCTTTCCCGGGGACGCTCTCCCATTGTGGGCAACAAGCGAAACCAGAAGTTGCAGTGGAATGCGGCCAAGCTCTTCTACCAATGGGGAGACGTGAGCTTTCGGTTTTCTTCTATAACAATTAGGATGCTTGAGTGAAGTGGAGTCATTTTTTGATTGATTGTGTTGGTTTTGAAGACAATTTGTTGAGTGTTTGATATGTACCAGGTACTGAAGGGAACCCTTTGGGGAAAAATAAACAACTCATTTAATCGTCCCAATAAATCTATGAGGTCAGAAATTTCTCTCCCTGTTTCACAGTTAAGAAAACTGAAGTTTATACAGGTCAAACGACCTACCAAAGTTTACATGTATATTAATAGTAAGTAGAGGAACTGATATTCCATCTCCCAGATTAGATTTCAAAGCCTTGCTTCTAGTTGCTGTATTCATCAAGAATTGTCTTTTTGATAGTTGTTGTTATAATTGTAAAATACACCCTTATTTTGGATTCTATTCTAATTTATGTTTTGTAGGACATGATTTTTTCTAATTTCTTAATGAAATTTTCTCTTTTGTTGATGTGCCTCCTTTAAGTTGTCTGAAAGCTTTCGGAAATTGCACACACACATACACACATATGTATGTATGCATATGAGTAAGTGAATAAATTTAAAAGTGAATGAATGAAACTTCTTTAGGAATTCTAACAAAAAATACCCTTAAAATAACTCCAACTTCTTTACCATAGAAGGAAAAAAGGTGAAGAATAAAAAGAAATTCAAGAGGACCAAGTTGTTTCTGCTAATTTTAGACAGAGCTGAACATAAACACACATAAAGAGGTTCCATATATTCCTCTTTTCTTAAAGATTACTTGAAATAACTGTTATAATTTCGATTAATAATTCAGCTGAATGTGTCTACCAATGTGCTTACCAACTAAGGGTATTCTTCCTCCAGTTTTACCCACATCTTTTTTGTGAAGTGCCTGAGTTATTCAAAAGGCATGAATTGTATTCAGTATATGTACAGTCTTTCTATAAGTGTATCAGTCTTTACTTCATTTGCTGTTCTTTGGATTTTCTTTCCTATATAAAGACATCTTGTTTAAAAGGATACATGAGTGTGTGTGTGTGTGTATATATATATATGTATATATATGTGTGTGTATATATATATATTTATATATACATATGATAACGATGGAGTAGAACACTTTATTAATGCTAATGATGATGATCAAGACTTAGCACTGCCCTTTTCAGGCTTCTATTGCACATTATATATATGAGAAGACACAGTTTCTCATATATAATATCTATTTTTGTAAATAATTGAGCTAAGTTATTATGTGATTCCATTGTACTTATCCTGCATTTAATTTAGTTTTAACAGCACAAGAGTTTATACAAAAAGTCAAGCAGTGTCAATGAAATGCATATCATGAGATACATAGAGGCACCAATAATCTCTTTAATGTGGAGAGATGTTTCAGCCCCCCATTTATTACCTATCTCATTCAAGAAAGGTCTTATTGAGAGGCTTCTCTGAAACAGCAGTCACAATTGATAATCCCATTGGCTTCCTACAGGAGGGGAAAACCATGAAGTGCTGCGCATTTGAGAGTTTCAGGTTTATAGGGAGATTGTGACCAAGAGATTTCACAAACAGGTGTTTTCAGGAGAAGTGTATTCTGACTTTCTTGCAGCATTTGACACTGCCAACTGCACATACCTTTGTCTTTTTGAAACCATTATGCTCCAGAGTTTCCTTGCATCTCTGTGCCTAATTCTCTGTGTCCTTTCCTAGTCCTCTGTCTCCTCCCTCCTCATAAACAGATATTCTCCAGGATTTCTCTTAATTTCTTCCTATATAACTTACTTTAGGGTTACATTTATTTTTATATTTCCAACTGTAACCCGTAAGTACAGACTTCCCTAACCATAGCAATTTTCAGATCCCAGGCCCACATTGCCAGCTGCACTTTGGAAACATTCAGTTAATATCCTAGAACTCAATCTTCCAAAATAAAACCCTTCTCCTCAAGTAAACACATTGCCACCTACAACCCTTCTGAGCTTTCTATTCTTATTGACACCACCGTCATCTGAGATGCCAACCTTTGAGCATATCCCCATCTCCTCCCCTATTGATCCCACCTCTTTCGTGTCACTGAAACCCCTTAGGTCAGATTCCATGACTTCTCATCTGGATGATTAAACTTTTTTCCTATTTGGTCTTCTCCTCACAGTCTCCTCTCATTTAATGCATCCAACACATTGTCAGTGAAAAGTTCTTCCTATAGCCCAGCCCACCCAAGATATGACATTCGTTCTCATCTCTCAGCCTCCAGACTTGCTCCCTCTAATTCATTTTCCAAACTGCTCTCAGAGTGATTAGGCTACAAGGCAAATTAGAGTGTGTTTCTGATTCACTTAAAATGCTTTCAGTGGCCGTCCTTTTCCCTCAGGATAAAACCCAAACTGCTTAGCCTGGCATCACTGCCCTCTCTATGACCTTCACTCAAACCATTCCAAGATTATGGGTGATGAACTGAAATGAGTCAATGTACCCAAAGAATATATATTTAAATACTTTCCTCCTAATATATGTTCAATAATAATAGGTTCTGACATGAATTTTTGAAAGCAGAGTCCATACTTGTCTCAGCATTCCTGGGCAGCTAGTACAATGTCCCTGGAATGAGAGATCAGGTTACATCCCCCCCTCAGAAACTACCTTTCATCCTTCTCAAGAATGTAAAATGAAGTTCAACTTCAAGAACTGTAAGATCTGATCCAAATCTACCTTTTCAGCCTTTCTGTACATTATTTCCTCTCACAAAATTGAACTTCAATTAAGTGGCCCCTCTGGCAGTCTCTGAGCACATGGTGCATTTCCATGAACATAAATCTTTCAGGACCGTCTCCTCGAATGTCTACTCTCCCCATTCTCCATCAGTCAAAACACCAATTTGTCAAAGTCTACAAACTTTGAGACCTTCTGTGACATTTTCTGTGGTTCTCTGAACTAAATTTTATCTTTATTTCTTTATTTTTTTTATTTCAATGACTTTTGGGATACAAGCAGTTTTTGACCACATAGATGGAGTGAATTACAGCAGTTTTTGACCACATAGATGGAGTGAATTACAGCAGTGAATTCTGAGATTTTAATGCATCCATCACCCAAGTAGTGCACGTTGTACCCAAAATGTAGTTTTCCAGTCCCACAGCTCCCCAACCCTCTCCCTCTCTGAAATGAATTTAATCTATCTTATGAGCTAATAAAGTGTTTCCAGTCTCTTTAGCCACTTAATTAGTTGTTTTGTTATGTTATTACATCCCTCAATAGACTATAAGCTCATTGAGAGAAAGAAAGAAAGAACACAGGCATAGATAGTCAGACATCTTATATTTGAATCCTGCTGAGCGACCTTGGGCAAACCTCCCAGCCCTTCTAACTTTCCTATTTGCCAAATAGTAATCTTTCTTATGTGGGCTTATAATTTACCAGGACACATTAAACAAAGGTACTAGTGTACTATAACAACTTACTCAACTTTATGCTCTATTTAATACCTAACAAATTACCTCACTTAATAAATATTTGATAAATGAAGGAAGAGATGAAAAAACATAGCCCTGAGGCATTTTTCTAGCTTTGGATGAGAAATAGAGATATAAATTGTTATTTAGACATATAATATTATACCAGAAAAGTTCATTTTTTGAGCAGCCCTTTAAGCTTTATAAACTGTGGATTTAATTTAAGTTGCTTAGTTACAACATCCTGGAATGGTCAATGTAGACATTTTTCCTCTTTGAGTCTCACTATTTAGTTTGTTGGCTCCATTCCAGACTCATAACTGCATGTCTCCTCCTTAACAGAGGATCTCCAAAATAGCAGCACCAGGATAAGGCTTTTTACTGTGGTGGTGGTTTTGTTTTTACAATTTGTTTTGTTTGCTTAAAACTTACCCAGTTAGCAGCTAAAATTTTAGAATCCCACATACTGCTTTCTATACTGCTTTCTCCTTGGTATGGTTTTTGCTTCCTGGTTTTTAGCTCCTCACTTAATTCCAGAGTTTAGGGAGACCTTTTTGTTTCCAGATATCCACAACATTCAAAAATGTCTTTTCATTTAAAGAGTTATGAGGATAATCTTCACTTAGAGAGCTTGAGCATGTTGGTTTTCAGTAGTAAGTGTATTTTCTTACTTGCTGAGAATTTAGTAACTTTTCTAAATATTTGCAAAGTATGATACAGAAAGAAAGAAGAAAGTTAGCTGGAATTTTGCTCTTACTTAAACAGAGAGTGTCCAAACTGTCAAACCCCAAGTTCAGTGATCTGTTTAACTTTTTCTCTCTCACTCTTGAGCCTGCATCTCTTCCATTGTTGCATGCACTATATAATTGGAAATAAAATAAATTAGATAGAGATAGTGTTTTTTGTCTCTTCTTGTGGAAAATTCCTTTGATAAACCAGACAGCAGTGCCTGATGATTCCATAACAGATAGCAAGGATGTTAGTTCTAAGAATACCATGTAAAAACCAATATTGTCCATGTGCTGAGTTATTAAAAGTCATATTTCTAATGTTGTTGGGCAGTCTACCAAAAGAAAACTTAGCATTTCTTACTAATTCATAGAGTATTATGGAAAGAGGAACAAAGTCTATAAAAGAAGCCAATAAGTACATATATAATGACATATAGAAAAAAAATCAGCAACAGAATTCTGGCCAACTTCTAAACTCATTAGCGTGACAGTGACATTCTCATTAAAAATAGCATAATCAGAAGCACTCTGAGGAACTGTGCCTTCTGATGTTTTACTGCAACAAAATCCTCCATTAAAAGCAACTGTGTACTCCCTTTTATCATATCTGTTAAATAAATAACCCTTGAGTAAATGGAAATATTTTCAGAAAAACTTTTGTACAAATATACAAAGGTGTCATCCTAGTTTTTACAAATCTTTAAACTGAATGACCTTCGGGATAGTCATTTCTTCCATTTCTGGTTTCCATACTGGCAAATATTGTGGACACAACACTGTAGCATACAGAAGAGGCTTATGCTGGAAATAATTCTCATTAATTGGTTACTTATGTCTGGTGTAATGTGAGAGCCTATTTTAGAGTTTGACTTAGTTTGTGCTGTTTCATTGTTTTCCTTCCCATTGTAGGCAATTGGCGTCCGATTGAATGAGCTGTGCCATGGGGAAAGTGAGAGCCCAGCCAACCTTCTGGGTCTCATTTACGATGAGGAGACCAAAAGGAGACTTAGAAAGGAGGATGAGGAGGAAGACTTTTTAGATGACAGTAAGGAGACTCCCTTTACTACAAGAACCCCTGCTTGTAAGAACCTCTGCTTTAGGAGCACTTAATACTTCTCTTTTCTCCTTCATATTCTTACCACCTCCCCATGTCTTCCCACTGCGCCTTATCCCCTTTTCCCTGTGCATGGTGTAAAGCATGTGCATAAAGCCACACAGAGACAAGGCAAGACCCAGAAAGAGAAGACAGACAGGGGCAAGGAGGTGCAGGCAAGATGGAACATTTATTACTTTTTCATCTTTGACTCTTGCTATTATACAAATATTGGTATTAGACTTTCTCTGAGAAAACATCTCTGAGAGACTACAGTTGCAGAAAATTTACTGTCCTAGAAGAGATTTTTTCAGGTTTTGTGTTTCTTTTGTGTTTTTTTGTGTGTTTTTGTTGTTGTTATTGTTGCTCCAGAAAACAAAATCAGACAAACTAAAATTGAATATGAAATATTTTTCAAATCAGTAAAATACTGAAAATTTTAAACAAGTATATTATAGTATTTAACATGACACTGAAATATTAAAATATTCAGAGGTTGCTAGAACTATGAATGTCTGCTGTACTGTACCTATTTATTAAATTTGGAATTGAATCTCATCATAGAAAAGTAGAGACAAAAGGATTCCTATTATATTCTTCTTCAACATCATTTTGTGCATACATGTATTGTATACCATACAAGCTTTTGTATATATGTACCACTGCCTTTTATGGAACACAAAATTCCAGTTATAGTTATGGAATTCGTATCTTTATATGGTGAACGTATTGAGATCTCTTCCTTCTGACCTTCCCCTGTGGTTTGAAATTCAAGTTCCCTGACTACATGTTAAGAGTTGTCCTTCATTAGGTGATTCAGACCTACTGCATCGTTGCAGTCATGAAATGTAAAAGAATAGATGGAGTGTAACATTAGGCAGGACTGAATAATAATCAAAGAAAACTCTTATGATCTTCCCTTCCACGTTCCTTCCAAAGTTTTTTTTTTTTTTTTTGCATTTTGTAATCATGTTGCCCCTTCTAAGACCTTATCAAATCAGAGCAAATCTTCTTGACGTAGCCATTGACAAAACACCAAATTATTATGTCAGTCTTTCAGCCTAATAATGAAGGTTGGCCCCAAAAATATCTACAATAGCCTAAACTATCTTAGAATGAGGTTTATCCAGCAATCACAGAACCTAGGGAAGGCCCACCATAAGACCCATCTAGCCAGAGGGCATTCTAAACCACCCTGGAACTTCCAGGGGGCCCTTCAGAACAGAGAGAAGCTGAAGCAACATTAAACGCATGCATCCTTATAGGCCAAAACAACTTGAATCCCCATTAGACTGCATAAGTGTCGTTTACCAGTATGTTATGCCTAGAATATTAGCTTTTTGTTGAGACTAGGTAGAACTCAATCCTTGTTTATTAAAACAGGATATTTAATATGATAGCCATGAAAGAGCCTAGACTAAGACTAAGCTCATTGTCTGCAGGACTGGTAAGAAAAGCCTGGATGATAACCTTAGGAGTGAAAAGACAGACCCAAAAGTCTATACTGAATGTCTGCTGTTCAATTATTTTTTAAAAAGTGTTGCATATCCAGACAATATTTAGTCAAATAGCCCCTATAAGGCATATATAAGATTGATATGTCTGATTTTTACTTCCACTTTCACGTCAATACACAGCTCTTCTTGCATTTAAAGGCTAATTGTGGTGCAAGCAACTTTCAGGCTGGAAATTCTACAGAAGCTTGTCTTTTCCATTCTTGATGAGAGGCAAAGTCCCCAGCAGCAAATTAACTCGGGAGAGAAAATGGTTTTCCTGAGAAAACAATAGCTTAAATATCTACAGAAAGACCATAATTTCCACCTATCTTCAAATGAAATCATGAAGTTTGTATTCTATTCAATTAAGAAAGCTTAACATCCAGGAAACATTTTAGAGATATTTTTAGGACTGTTCATATGTAATGATATTGTGATTGCTTGATGACTTGATTCATTTAAAATAGACAACCATCTCCTTTCTTTTATACGAGAAAGAATTCTACATGGCTTTGATATTTTCTGAACACTTAAATAATCAATATATTTCTGCATCATCCTGTGTCATTGGTTGTGATGACACATATCTGAGAACTAACTCTGAGAATTTAAAAAATCACTATGGTGTTACCATGGCCATTATCTATCTTTAGAGCAAAAACTATTAGTTGGCTTCTAGTGGATACAATGCTTTACTAATTCAAAGGTCAATATTCTTCAGAGCAAAAGAGAATATTTGTACATTTCTAGTATAGCTATGCCTTAATTTGACAGGCTAGCTTGCACAAACTGTATGATATGTATGATCCAGTAAGTTTGTCTTGTCTGTGTTGCAGAAACACATTTGAACTACAGCTGAAACAACTTCACTGCCCTCAGAACAGCAAGACAGACATCCCTCATAAAATGAGCTGGCAGAATTTTTGTAGCTCCAAATCTAGTTCACTGCCATATACATAGTCTAAATCTGATTGAATAGCAGCGTAGAAATCTTGCGAGATTACTTCGCATTTCTGTTTTCATTAAAAGCTATTCTAGTTTAGTTGGAGCTGCATTTTGTTACTCTATGATGCTTTAAGGAAAATAATTTAGTTCTGCTTGTTCAATATTTTAATACTGAAGCACTCTGTAGAATTTGCAAAATGGAGGAAGAGAGATGCTTATGGTAGTGCATAAATCATGCTAAAGGGAATAGGTAAATTGAACTTACATAGATATAGATGAAGTCTTCATATGTAATTGAATGTTGGATATACTTAGGTAACATTCTCATATGCAATTTGATTTTACACATGTGTAGCTATATCCATCAAACTATGCATTTCCGTATTTTTTGTTGATTTGTCTCCTTATGAAAGAACACTTTCATTTCACAGGTACTGTGAACCCCTCTAAATGCGGTTGCCCCTTTGCCTTGAAGATGGCAGCATGTCAACTTCTTCTGGAGATTACCACCTTCCTGCGAGAGACCTTTTCTTGCCTGCCCAGACCTCGCACTGAGCCTCTGGTGGTAAGTTAAAGCATGCATGTTAATAATCAGGTTACTTGGAGAGGCCAGGCGTGTGTCTGGGTTTCCAAGATTCACAGTTTTCTTAAATGTTCCATGGCTAGTGTATCACATAATTTTAAAAATTCAACCAAGGGATTTTGAAACATAAAAAGAAATACTCTTTTCCTCATTACAAATAATAATAACTCCAAAGTTGATCTAGAAATCAGTGAAGGTTGTCCTACTGGATACAGTGTTTCATTGATCATTATCAATTATGCTGGGAATATCTAGGAGCTTTTAGCTTCCTTTACTCTGAAAATATGAGGAGTTTTATGGCTAATATTTTCCAGAACTCACCAACAAATTTTTTATACCAACTGCTCATAAATCTGTATAGAAATTTGCTTCTTAATGAGTGTTCTCATTTAAATTATGGTTGAAAGTACTTCAGTATTTAGTGTCTAAACATCCCCAAACGTACATTGTCATTTCTGTAGCATTTCCTGTAGATTATGGATAGACAGAAATAAGACCATGAGTGTGTGTGTGCATGCATGTGTGTGCATGTATATACACTCATGTGTGGTGTACCATGAGGGCCTGATTTGTTTAACCAATGATATAAATATAAATACTACCCAAGAACCAGGTGCGTTCACAGAGTGTGTGGCATGGGGCACACCTTGGAGCCAATTTTCCTTCACTCCTAGTTCCCTAAGGGGCACCACGTTTCCAGTGGTTCTGTCATCACAGGCATCATCCAGCTGGAGTTGAGGAACTGGACTAACTCATTTTTTTCCTTTCTCGGTTCACATAAGACTTATGGCACTCTCCCAGAGCAATCATTACGTAAACAATCTATGTGTTACCATTTAAGCAAATTTTACAATCCACAATCTACCTCCTTTCCTCCTTTTTTTTTTTTTTTTTTTTTTTTTGAGACGGAGTCTTGCTCTGTCGCCCAGGCGTGAGAGTAGTGGCGAGATCTCAGCTCACTGTAAGCTCCGCCTCCCGGGTTCGCGCCATTCTCCTGCCTCAGCCTCCCGAGTTGCTGGGACTACAGGCGTGTTCTACCGCACCCAGCTAAGTTTTTGTACTTTCAGTAGAGACGGGGTTTCACCGTTGGAGCCAGGATAGTCTCTGTCTCCCTACCTCGTGATTCACCTGCCTCGGATTCCCAAAGTGCTGGGATTACAGGCGTGAGCCACCGCGCCCGGCCCCCCATCTTTATAGCTAGAAACATGGTATCTCTCTCATCTTCCTTTCATAGCCACAGCTTCCGCTGCCTGCAGCCTGGAAAGGCTCTCCACTTTTAAGGATTTGTGATTGGGCCCATTTAGCTAGCCCAGAATAATCTCCCAATCTTAAGGTTCTCAGCCTTAATCACATCTACAAAATCCTTGTTGCCATGTGAGGCAACGTATTCACAGGTGCCAGGGATTAGGGCATCTTTGGGGAGCTATTATTCTGTCGAGCACAGTTCCGAGCCTGATTTCTAAGTTCCTACTCTCAGTCTTAAAATTTATCACTTGTTTGCCTTCTTAGTTTCTATCTTGGGATTCTGAGCTCCTTTAGAGATTTAAAAAAACTACTTATTTATCCTTCAGTACCTAACACATCCATGCTTGATGCATGATTTTTAAATAAAAGATAAAGGCCAAAGATGCAGCCAAAACTGTGGACAAAGAGTTAGAAGGTAAGGAAGATAGTTGTGGATTTGGATCAAGGCCTGTGCTTTTGGAAGGTAAAGCATGTGAGGAAAAGGGGAAAAATACTATGAATTAGGAAATATTTTATTTATTTTTAAAGTCAAGAATAGCTTTGCATGGTCACAATCTAAAATTAGCATCAGATAAAGGAATCTGGCTGTTTAAGTGCAGTTGCGTATAATTCAAAATGGAGGGAGGCTTGCCGCAAGAGCAAAGCAGTGCTGGGGAGATGCCAGCACTCATGTGCTCCTCACTGGCATTTTAGGACTTGGAGAGCTGCAGACTTCGTTTGGATCCCGAGTTGGATCGGCACAGATATGAGAGGAAGATCAGTTTTGCTGGGGTCCTGGACGAAAACGAAGACTCAAAAGATTCTCTCCACAGCAGCAGCCACACTCTCAAATCAGATGCAGGAGTCGAGGAGAAGAAAGGTATGGAAACACAAAGACTCCTTCATGTTTCAGGGTTTCTCATAGGATATTTGCACTGGGGTCTAAACTACAAACTTATGTCCCCAAATTGTTAACTCCCTACAGTACTGACTGTGTAGGCTTTATGATGGAAAATCATGCTTGTTAAAAGTTGGTCTCGGCAGTCAGAGAAGCCTGGCTTCCAATTCCAGCTCAGAAACTCTCCTTATTCCATTAAAGCTGTAAGATGAACCCTTATTTTATTTACCAATAAGAAAAGAAAAATACTCCCAATTTAACTTTTACATAATACTCTCTTATCACTTAGCTTGTCTTTTATTGTTTTTTTGTTTGTTTTTGAGACAGAGTCTCACTCTGTCCCCCAGGCTAGAGTGCGGTGGCACAATCTCGGCTCACTGCAACTTCCGCCTCCTAGGTTCAAGTGATTCTCCTACCTCAGCCTCCGGGGTAGCTGGGATTACAGGTGCCCACCACCACGTCCGGCTAATTTTTGTATTTTTTTAAATTTTCCTAATATGCTTTTGTTAAAATGTAAAACATAATAAAAAGAGAAAAAATAATATTATATTTCTCAATTATCTTAACATCAATGGCATCCATTCGTACCAAATTCTTGGGGACCATTACTTAATGTAAAACTAATTTGGTAAACAGAATCTCGTTTTAAAAACTACACCTCTGCTAAACATTTGTAGGGCTAATCTCAATTAATAAAGCACTAGGCTTATTTAATCATTTTTATGAAACTCTGAAGAGAGAAAGAACAGCTACAGTCTTTCTGCATTGCTAAATGCACATTAGAACAAGTTCCATAACCATGCAATAGACCAGATATTAACCAGATGTGAAGGTTTTATATTTGATTTTTTAAATGGGAGACTACCTTATAAGTCTTCTAGTAATATAGTCAGCCTACAGGTTGCTTGTAATTTTTTCAGTAGATAAGAGTGACCTAGAAAAGTTTTTTATGGAACCATGTTATTTAAGAAAAAAGTGTTACAGCGTTTACAGAATTTCTTTTGGCCTGGCTAAGAATGCTTTCTAGACAGTGGTATTTTAAAAATAGTTCAGTATTTTCCATCTGTACATATCATTTCCATTAAAATTAACTTAAATTCACCCACTTGCATGCAAATACACACCTTGGCCTAATTTGGTCTTGCATGTTTTTGTCCCTCTGTCCGTAAGTCTTTTTTTAATACTTTAAGCTCTGGGATACACGTGCAGAACGTGCAGGTTTGTTTCATAGGTATACACGTGCCATGGTGGTTTGCTGCACCCATCAACCTGTCATCTACATTAGGTGTTTCTCCTAATGCTATCCCTCCCCTAGCCTCCCACCCCGTGGCAGGGCCTGATGAGTGATGTTCCCCTCCCTATGTTCATGTTTCTCATTGCTTAACTCCCACTTATGAGTGAGAACTTGCAGTGTTTGGTTTTCTGTTCCTGTGTTAGTTTGCTGAGAATGACGGTTTCCAGCTTTGTCCATGGCCCTGCAAAGAACATGATCTCATCCTTTTTTATGGCTGCATAGTGTTCCATGGTGTATATGTGCCACATTTTCTTAATTTTTATGTTGTTAGTAGAGACAAGGTTTCACCATGTTGGCCAGGCTGGTCTCAAACTCCTGACCTCAGGTGATCCACCCGCCTCGGCCTCCCAAAGTGTTGGAATTACAGGTATGAGCCACCACACCCAGCTGCTTGTCTTTTATTCTTATTGAAAAAGGACTTTCAGACCTAATTTGATGTTGTTTATTATTATTACTATATATCATTCTCGTGCAATCCTATCTATCATCTATCTATCTATCTATCTATCTATCTATCTATCTATCTAAATAAAATAAACTGGTTAAAGTTTTTGTAAACCATCGTCAACTCAGAGTTTAAATCTCTTAATTACTTTTCAACTCACAGTTATCTAATGTCTGTTTCTATATATGATAATGTCCTCTGTGCCATCACAATGTTAGTGATGCATCGTTTCTTAGACAGATTCACAAAAGAAGTCAAGCTTTTTGTGCTAATTACTTAAGCCAACTTGCACCCATATGAAGTTAGCCCACCTTTAGTCCCTCTTCAGGAACGTTGCTAAACACATCTGACTTACCACCTCACACAGCCACCTACCCCTCACTATCACTTGGTTCCTTAGGGTTAAAAGATCCTGTCACTCTTTCTGTTTATCTTTTTGCTGGTGTTTTACATTTTTCACACAGACAAGCAATAACAAAGGTGTCACAACTACTACCTGGCGCAAGTGATCGTAAGATGTCATCTCTTGCATGTCAAATACTGATTTCCAGATATGTTAAAATGTGAACAACTTAAAATGGGTGAAATATAGTAACTCACTATGTGGCCTTCTCCAAGTTATTTACCTTCTAAGACACAGTTCTCTTTTCTGTAAAACTGGGTTAATACCTACTGCATTGTGATGTTGAAAACTTTTAATAAGACGATGCAAGTGAAGCGTAAACTTAATACCTAGTGAATTGTAGGTACACAATAAATAGCTATTGTTGGGTTTTTAAATATACATCGTGAGCATCTAGATTAGAACCCACATAGAAAATCCTAACTATGAACTAAAGATTGCAAAGTTTTAAGTTGCCCTCTAGGGCCTCCTTTAAACTGCCAACTTCACTATTTGATTTTGCCATTTTTAAAATTCCATTGCCCTTCCATGTTTTTCCAGTGAATTTCAGTTAAAAGAACATCTGCACATTTGCTAGAAGAGTCAAAGATTATTTTATGTGTTGAAGTGTTTTCTAGCATCCTACAGACAATGAGTCAATAAATTTTGGATAACAACGAATGAATGATTCTTAGAAGGAATAGCCCTGTATAGAGAAAACACAAAATATTTAGAAGGGAATAGATATACATTGGGAAAAGTTTGAATAGTTCAAGATCAAAATGTCATGACATTCTTAAAATACAGATAATCATATATCATATTCTATTGAATTTATGGCCCAAAGAGGCCATGTTGCAGGAAGGATAAGTCAAATCTTGAGCAATTTTTGAGGATGAAAAAGTATCAAATCAATATTTTTTCAAATATTACTTACTTCAGACAATTATACTGCATGTGATGAGAAGCTTCTCTCTTTTAAACATATCCCAAAGAGATTTTAATTTAGAAGGCAGTCTTTTGTCATTCAAAGTTATTATGCTAATTGTATTTAAGATAGTAGATAATTACTAATATTACACAATTAAACTTCAGCAGAGTAAATTTTACACCATTTTATAAAATAAGATATCTGATTAATTTTAAGAACACTCTAATTTGATGATTATTATTTATGTAAATTGGCTTTACTATTTCAACACTCAAATGCTCAATATTTTTTCTACTCACAGAATGGTTATGTTAATATATGAAAGTTGTTTAATAAAGAATGGAAAACTGGAGCTATTATATATGTATCTCCATAAAATGTCCTTAATCAGTTGACAAAAATCTTCCCAAAGATTCCTAAATATTCCTTAATCCATTTGACAAGCTGTCAGCTACTGAAGCCTATGTGCAAATGAAGACAATAGAGACACTGCTAATTACAGTTTTTAAAATTTTATGCCATTTGGTTTTATAAAACCTGAAAATGCCAGTTCTTGAAATAAACACCCTGAGGACAATTCAGATTCTACCAGGAAAAATTCAAGTGAAATAATTATTTAGAATAGTAGGAGATGGGTCGGAAATGTAATGCAAAGGGCAAACAGGGTCTGGTACATGTGGTTAGAAATTTAATTCTATTTTAAGTGCATCAGAGTTGTTGGTAGGTTTTACCAGAAATGTGATATAAGGTGTGTATTTATGATTTATGCATTTAAAAGATGACTCAATCTATGGAGTAGAGGGAAAGGTGAAGCAGTTAGGTAGTTACATTAGTCCAAGGAAAAGGGGATGGAGCTGTCAAAATCCTATGATATTTTGAAATACACAGCCAACAGGACTTGCTAATTGATACAATGTGAGGTGAAAGAAAAGGCCAAAGATGTTTTATCCAATTTAGATGGATTTGTTTCACTTTTGTACTAGTTCTTGTTGTCATGGAGATAAAGGCTACAATTCAATGCTGCACAATCTCAACTGATGGTTTTCATGTACAATACCAAATATAAATTCTAACTGCTGTGCCCCTTGTAAATAACCAATGCCACAATTCTGAACTGTAATTTTTCAGTGCTATAGGATATCTCCAACTATCCTTTTTGGTGGAACAAGCGCTCAAAATTAAATTTCTTTCTGATTACATTAATTTGGGTTTATTTTGCTGCATGTGTAGGCCAAAAAGTGTCATAAAATTGGGCAAAGAATATTAGTGTGTACCTCTGTAAAAATCTAAGAATTATCTGTTTAATATTTTCTGTACTTCTGAATCTACTTAGACATGAAATTGCACTTGTAGTCATTAAAAAATTTTAATTATATTCTGTTTCAAACGTATTTCAGATAGGTGATAAAGTCTCAACTAAACATAAAAATAATATTGAAAAATATAGTGTGTGCTTTGTGCCATAATTAAAATGCAGCATTATGGTTCATAATCTTTGTGGGATTTGTCTAACTGTGCTGCAAGGAATTCCATCCAGATGTGAAATTCTACTCAGATGTGTTCAGGGAGCTCCATGGGGCCTTTACCAGCTGCATGGTGATAATTTTATTCTTTCTCCATCACAACAGTAAATCAGAACTTACACATTGTTCAGGAGAAAGTCTTCTGACCTCCTTTAAATGGCGTTAAAAGTATACATTTAGCTAACGTTTTAGTTATACAAGTTCTATCACAGTCACATATTAACTCTCTCATGAATGAGAAACCTGAAACTAACATGCAAACTTTCTGATTGGTACTTTTAAAATATTAGTAACTGTGCATTAAACGATTAGTAAGAAATCTTGTTCATGTCTTAAGAAGCTAAGCTTATAAAACTGGCTCCTTCCTGATAATGGACTTTAAGCCCTAAAACTTACTTTATCCCACCCTTATAAAATCAATGTTTGACAACACCAAATCTTCAAAAGAAAAGGAAGGTATGTATATGACTATGGGAAATAAGGATCCTGTTGATTTAAATAAAGATAGGCTCCAAATTTAAATGCATTTCTTTTACTCTTTTATTTTCCTCACTAATTACTATTTCTTCCAGAAGACTAAAGATGAATAATGCATATTCTTCTTGGTATGCATAGACTGTTATAAGATTGGCTCAGGGGTTTGCACCATTTGGAATCACATTTCACCCAGCCTTTTGACTGAGAGGAGGATAGTAGGAAATCATTAGGTACATTGAAAATAGAGCCATTTCACACTCATGCTCACCCGAAGCACCCCAGTGAAAACAGATTGTTTAGTGCCTTTTCTGAGGAGCAGAGTGGAAGCCACTGCTGACTGTTGCAGAGAGAAGCACCTTTGGTTCTTATTTCTGAATTAGGTATTCCAAAATGAAGGGGTTTACGTGACAGCTTACGGAAGTCTGTAAGTCCCATTTTGAAAGGAAAGCAAAAACAAATGGTTTGTGGTTCTCTTGAATCAAGGAATCCTGTGATACAAGTGTACTAATAGTCCTAGTTGATGCTGCCCCAAAGGCACACTCATGCTTGTGAAACCTGGGCCAGAAAGAGAGCAGGTCGTTTCCAGTTCCGATGAGCTTTGTGTCCAAGAAAGAAGCTGCACCAGCCCTTCCTGGTGGGTTCTGCAGGACTGGGGGCTCGGGAGAAGCTCCTTGTTCAGAGTGCTCATCCAGGCCAGCAGAGGCGGCTGATCAGGGACAAGTTGGGGAGAGATGGATATAACACTGGCTGGGGAACACTAAGGGGGAAAAAGCCCTATTTTATTCTTTTAATACAGTTCCCAGCAGGAAGATCAGGATAGGAGGTTCTCGTCTGCTCCAGATTAAAGGAACCCGCAGTTTCCAGGTGAAGAAGGGGGGTTCCTTGTCCAGCATTCGCCGGGTCGGCAGCTTAAAGAGCAGCAAGTTATCACGGCAGGACTCAGAGTCTGAGGCTGAGGAGCTGCAGCTGTCCCAGAGCAGGGACACTGTCACTGACCTAGGTAACATAGAGGAGTGGGGTGTGCAGGGACGTGGGGGGTAGGAAGACAGGGCCCAAGTCCTGAAACAAGCTGAAGTCCATTTTCTTACACATAAATAGATGGAGGGCAGACCCATAGGGTAGACAAGCTATTCAGCCTGCAAACTATACTACCCTTGCTAGAGCAAGGCAGCTGAAGCCTTGATGTGCATACAAGTCACTGGAGAGGCTTGTTAAAATGCAGATTCTGATTCAGCAGATCTGGGGTGGGGATCTGAGATTCTACATGTTTAACAAGCTTTCTCATGGAGCCGATGCTGCTGATTCAAGGACCACACTTTGAGCGCAAGGATGCGGAGTATACGTTAGAGAAAGAAAACACTTTAATGACAAGGACAGTCTTTGAAATTCAGATACTTGTGTATTCATTCTTTTGATCAGAACCTTCAATGTCAAATGTAGTAATTCCCTTGGGGAGGACTACCTAAAGATTCTCTATATTTTAAAGTCTCTATTTAACAATTTAAACAACCAAAATATCAGAGAGTTAAGATAGTCTAGACCTGACAATGAGTGATCTTCAACAAGTCATTTAGCTTCTCAGGGATTTGTTTTCTCTGACTACACAGTGAGAATAATTCTTGCCTACAATGCAAGGATGCTGTTAAGATAAATTAGAAAATGACCATACAATGTTTCAAACACCTGAGAATGAACTTAATATACAGTCAAAGCCTGAGAGTTATAGATTGTCACTGTAGGCTCTAAAGAAATTCCAAATACCAAAATACAGCAGCCCAAAATATAGGCCCTAATTAGTATCTTAATAGACAAGCAAAAGGTACAGTAGGCATGAAAATAGAACTCACCAGCTGCCTAACATTAAATATTAGGTAAAAGTTGAAGCACATTCACTTTGCCATTCAGTCTCTGTATGCAAGGCAAAATAGAGAGCTCTCCTTACTAGGTAAGTAGTTTCAAAAGTCAGCAAGAAGTGTGGATAAATTATCGATCAAGTCTGCTGAAATAAAAGCTGAGTATGTTTCATCAAAGAAGGTTTAAAATAGAAAATGCTTCTGTATCCACCCACCCTCGCCTTTGAAAATAGCTGATTTATGCATTACTTAAGATTCAGCTTATTTCCTAAGGAGACATTTTTTTAAAAGTATGTATGACTTCTTTTGTTATAAGTCTGAAGCTAGAGCATTATCATCAGTTAATTTGGGGCAAAATTATTGCAATTAATTATTTAAATTGATCTATTTATCCTGACCAATTGAGTCAAAATAGCCAGGTTGAGGACATTGTTTTGTCATTAAAAAGATCCATAAAAGTTTGTAGATTTGAGGGGAAAGCTTTGTTATGTAGTGTACCAAGTAGGGAATTCTTGAGAGATATCTCCTTTATACTTTGCCATAGAGAGGAGTTTGGACACAAGGGCTGTCCACAGTTGGACATAATTGCTTCCAAATTCCCTTAGTTTTTCATAGGTACCTGCCCATCTTTGACATAGCTCTGGTAGCAAAGCCTGGTGGCTAGAGTAATAGCACTAGCTGCAGTCACAGAACAATGGAGACAGCAGTCACTGTGAGGCAGGTTAGTTGCTGTCCCTCCTTAAATACACCTGCAAGGTCTGGTCAGTCTGGAATGGATTTGGGCACACTCAATCAATAACTGGCTCATCTCAGCAATTCAAGGACTTGACTCTGTTTTTTTTCTCTGCTCCCATCTCTCAAAATGGAAGCCACCATAACAGAGATCATAAATGTCTTTGAAATTGCCAGTTCAGCTGGTGATGAAGGGGACAGCTCCTGTTAATATTCCTCCAAGTCAGTGCTATGCCCTGTAACCCACTGGGCCATGGTAGTCTGCCCTAGGATTCAGAAGCATGGGCAACTGTACCATACCAACATGCTCTCCAGGGAGACTGAACACTGAAACCTTTCTTGGTATTTTTTTTTTTTTTTTAAGAAGGGAGTCCTTGGAGTGCAAGCGAGCCCAGCATTGAGCCAGAGGGAATGAGTAATGCCGGCACGGAGGAGAATTACCACAGAAACATGTCATGGCTTCATGTAAGTAGGAATCTCAGAAAGAGCCCTGAGATCAATTTCTTTAGACCCTGGGAAAGATCCGAGGTGGGAGGACAAGAGATTATACTAAATCATCAATCCAATCTAGCCTCGAAGAGAAAGCAGGGGCTTATGTTTTAGCTGAATATCTCAACACTCTCTAGGATTGGTATTCTGCTGAACTATACTCATCTTAAGCTTAACTAAGACCAAGCTTTTTTTGTTATGGCTGGCTTGTGGGTCACCATAAGTCAGGGAAAATCATGAGGCCAGTTTGGTGGTCAAGATGACCTGAGTGACACAGCGTAGGTATCACCATCAGTTTTATACAGGTTACTGCGAATTCTGAGAAAGGTCATGGTGTTGCTCTTGGTATGTATTAGATCAAATTTTAAACTGGGGCAAGGACACTCTAAGATGGTGAATGCCTTGTGTCCAAGGGTGAGCCAGAGGGCACAGGCAGGGAGGTGATCCCTAGGAAACTGTGGGCATGGGGTGGAGTTCAAGACTCGAGCTGAGCATGAAGAAAGAAGTTAAGGAGAAAGGGGCTAGGCATGGAGGCTCATAATCCCAGCACTTTGGGAGGCCGAGGCGGGCAGATCACAAGGTCAGGAGATCGACACCATCCTGGCTAACACGGTGAAACCCCGTCTCTACTAAAAATACAAAAAATTAGCCAGGCGTGGTGGCAGGTGCCTGTAGTCCCAGTTACTTGGGAGGCTGAGGCAGGAGAATGGCATGAACCTGGGAGGCGGAGCTTGCAGTGAGCCGAGATCATGCCACTGCACTCCAGCCTGGGGAACAGAGCAAGACTCCATCTCAAAAAAAAAAAAAAAAAAAAAGTAAGGAGAATGGTAAGAAAATGTAAGCTCGGTTATACAAGTGGCAGGGTATCCCCAGGATCATCACTGGGGTCACCGTTCACACTAATTTTAATCTGACTTCCTGGGAAAGTCAGATGAGCTCTAGCTGGTGTGCAATGGTCCTTGGGTATGTGGTGGCTCACCTTCACTATGGAAGCGTCCCCAGAATTGACTGATTTGAGAATCTCTGAGGCAGCTGTGTTTTAAAGTAAACTTTTTATTGAACTCTAACCTACCCACTGAAAAGCATACAAAACCTATGTATACAGCTCAGTACCTTTTTATGAAGTAAATACACCTGTGTAACCACTGCCAGGTTGAGAAAACATTATCAACACTTAAGAAATCCTACACAGGTCTTCTACCAGACGCTACTCTCCCCTGACAGTAACCACCGTTCTACCTTCTAACACCATAGATTCATTTTGTCTGTTTTTGAAATACATGTAATTGGCATCATATACTACTACTCTGTTGTGTCTGGTTCCTTTTCCTCATATAAATGTAGGTCCTCCAATTTTGTTGTTCTTCTCCTTCACAATGGCCTGGTCTATTCTTGGCTAGATTCACATTCATTTAGAATCGCTCTATTTTAAATAATTAAAAAAAAAAACTTCCAAAGCAGCCTTGAATGTAATACATAGATGAATTTAAATAAATCATATCTTTATGATATTGAATCTTCCAAAGTTTAAAATGGTCACTCCACTAATGTCTGTTTCTCCATTTATTTAGAGCCTCTTTAAATGTCTTTCAATAATGCCTTTTAGTTTTGTGTGTAGTGTTCCATAAATAGACACCTCTGGAAGCGTTGTGTAAGAGCAGTGCTGTTTCTTCTTTAAATATTTGGAAGAAATAACTGATCACACCTTTTAAACCTAAAAATTTCTTTATGGGAGAGTTTTAAATTACAAATTCAATTTATGTAATACAGCTAAGACCATTTAGATTTTATATTTCTTCTGGGAGCAATTCAGGTAAACTAATATTTTTTGCTGAATTTTTTTCATTTAATATGAATATTCAAATTTATTAGCAAAAAGATTGTTTAAAATATTCTCTTAAGATTATTTTAAATTCTCTAGGATCTACAGTGATTTATATTTATTGTTTTTGATATTGGTAGATTGTCTTCTCTTCTTTTTTTAGTAGTGTCTTTCTAAGAGTTTGTCTATTTTGTCTTTTGAAAGAACCAGAACCAGATTTTCATTTTGTCATTTTTAGAATGTTGAATTTTTGTTTTACTAATATTTTCTGGTATCTTTATTACTTTCTTCTACTTTTCTTTGAGTTTAATTTGGTTTTTTTCCCTTAACTTCTTGACACAGATACTCAGATAATTGATTTGCAACCACTTTGTTAACATATGAATTTAAAGCTATAAATATTATCTAGAAACAGTTTTAGCTGTTTCATACAAGGTTTGATATATGTTCATTATCATCCAGTTAAAATATTTTAAAATTTCCGTTGTGATGTATTCATAATTGATCACAGAGTTTTTTTTTAAAACATTTATTTTTAATTTTTGTGGGTACATAGTAGGTGTGTATATTTGTGGGCTACATGAGGTGTTTTGATACAGGCATGTAATGTGAAATAATTACATCAAGAAGAATGGGGTATCCATCTCCTCAAGCATTTATCATTTTTGTTACAGACAATCCAATTACATTCTTTTAGTTATTTTGAAATGTACAGTTATTATTGACTATAGTCATCCTATTGTGCTATCAAATAGTAAGTCTTACTCATTCTATTTTTTGTACTTGTTAACTTTCCCCACCTCTCCCTCAACCCTCTGTTACCCTTGCCTGCCTCTGGTAACCATCCTTCTACTCTCTGTGTCCATGAGTTCGATTGTTTTGATTTTTAGATCCCACAAATAAGTGAGAACATGTGATGTTTGTCTTTCTGTGCCTGGCTTATTCACTTAACATAATGATCTCTAGTTCTATCCATGTTGTTGCAAATGACAGGATCTCATTCTTTTTTATGGCTGAGTAGTACTCCATTGTGTATATATACCACATTTTCTTTGTTCATTCATCTGCTGATGGACTTTTGGTTGCTTCCAAATATTAGTTATTGTGAACAGTGCCACAACAAACATGGGAGTGCAGAAATTTTGATCAGGTCCATAGCTAATAACTTCAATATATGAATCTATTTTCTTTACTCTTCTTTGTCCTGCTCCTAAAATTATATTGTAATTATATTGACTAAACATGGTATATAAAAAAAATTATAGAGGTGCAGTGGTAGATACATGTCATTATACTTTTGTTAAAATTCATAGAATGTACAAAGCAAAGCATGGACCCTAATGTAAACTGTTGACTTTGGGTGGTAATGCTGTGTCAATATAAGTTCATCGATTGTAATAAATGTACCACTGTGAAGCAAAATGTTGATAGTAGGAGAGGTTGTCGTGTGTGCAGACAGTGTATATGTGGGAACTCCCTGTACTTTCTGCTCAATTCTGATTTGAAGCCAAAACTGCTCTAAAACATAAAGTTTACTAATTTAAAAAAAGCACCGAAGCTCTAGTTGATGTTTTCTCTTTCCAGAGAGGATTCACCCTGTCCTCTGGCAGACAACAAAGAAGCAGATCACTTCGGTCCAATCAGGGACTACACTAGCTGGACTTGGACTATTTCTAGCCTGTCCTTCCACACCCCCTACGCACATCTTTTAATATGAAGATGTCCAAGACTCCCAGTGAGAGTCTGGGGTGTGTCACAGGGCCTCTCATTCTTGATGAGTCAGGAACTACAATTTTTGTTTCCCCATCACAATGAAATTGCCAAAGTCTCTACTCTGTTTGTCACCTGGTCTTTGCTTCTCTTCTTAGCTGCTCAATCAGTCAATGCCTAGAAGGGAAAACTGTCACCCAGTGTCAGTCTGACTTACTTGGACCTCATTTCTCTACAGGATCTAGACTATTCAGTTTCTCCCTTCTTTGGTAATTCTAAATTCTAATTTTTACCTCCTAGCCCCCATGAGATTGCCTAAGGCTCTGCCTAGCTTTTTGGCCACTTGTGCCTGCCTAAGATGTAGCAAATGCCTCAAGGAGAAATGTGGTGTGTCCTCACATTGTCCTCGCCTCAGCGAATATCCTTTCTCTCCACATCATACCCTTCATCCTGACTGCCTCACTGTCCTATGCATTCAAATATGTATATTTATGTATCATGTCTGTGTGTATACAGGTATGCCTCATTTTATTGTACTTCACATTGCTTTGTAGATACTGCATTTTTTACAGACTATAGGTTTGTGGCAACCCTGCATTGAGCAAGTCTGTTGGTGCTGTTTTTCTAAGAGCATGTGCCCACTTTGTGTCTCTGTGGCACATTTTGGTAGTTCTCACAATATTTCAGGCTTTTTCATGATTATCAATTTTATGGTGATCTGTGATCAGTGATCCTTGATGATACTATTGTCATTGTTTTCGGACACCATGAACTACACCCATATTGATGTTGAACTTAATCAATAAATGTGTGTTCTCATTGCTCCATGGACCAGCTGCTTCTTGTCTCTCTCCCTCTTCTAGGGTCTCCCTATTCCCTGAGACACAGCAGCATTGAAATTAGGCTGATTGATAACCCTACAATGCCCTCTAAGTGTTTAAGTGAAGGAAGAGTTGTATGTCTCTCACTTTAAATCAAATGCTAGCAATTACTAAGCTTAGTGAGGAAGGCATGTTGAAAGCCAAGATCCGCTCAAAGTTAGGCCTCTTGTACCAAACAGCCAAAGTTGTGATTTCAAAGGAAAAGTTCTTGAAGGAAATCAAAAGTGCTACTCCGGTGAACACACGAACAATAAGAAAGTGAAACAGTGTAATTGCTGACATGGAGGAAGTTTTAGTGGTCTGGACAGAAGATCAAACCAGTCACAATATTCTCGTAAACCCAAAGCCCAATTGACAGAAAGGTTTTAACTCTTTTCAGTTCTGTGAGGACTGAGAAAGGTGAAGAAGCTGTAGAAGAAAAGTCTGAAGTTAACAGAGGTTGCTTCATGAGGTTGAAAGAAAGAAGCCACCTCCATAACATAAAAGTGCAAGGTGAAGCAGCAAGTACTGATGTAGAAGTTGCAGCAAGTTATGCAGAAGATCTAACCAGGATCATTGATGAAGGTGGCTATACTATAAAACGATATTTAATGTAGAAGAGCCTTTTGTTGGAAGAAAATGCCATCTGGGACTTTCATAGCTAGAGAGAAGTCAATACCTGGCTTCAAAACTTAAAAGAACAGGCTGATTCTCTTGTTAGGGGTTAATGCATCTGGCAGCTTGAAGTTTCAGTCAGTGCTCATTTGCCATTCTAAAATTCTAGAGCCCTTAAGAATTATGCTAAATTTACTCTTCCTGAGCTCTATAAATGGAAAAATAAAGCCTGGATGACAGCCCATCTGTTTCACAGCATGGTTTCCTGAGCATGTGAAGTCCACTGTTGAGATCTACTGTTCAGGGAAAAAAAAAGATTTCTTTCAAAAGATTACTGCTTATTGACAATGTAGTTGGTCACTCAAGAGCTCTGATGGAAATGTGCAAGAAGATTCATGTTGTTTTCAAGCCTGCTAACGCAGCATCCATTCTGCAGCCCACAGATCAAGGAGTAATTCTGACTTTCAAGTCTTATGATTTAAGAAGTGCATTTTGTGGCGGGGTGCAGTGGGTCACGCTGGTAATCCCAGCACTTGGGGAGGCTGAGACAGGTGGGTCATGAGGTCAGGAGATAAGACCATCCTGGCTAACACGGTGAAACCCCGTCTCTACTAAAAATACAAAAAAAAAAAGTTAGCCGGGCATGGTGGCGGGCGCCTGTAGTTCCAGCTACTCCAGAGGCTGAGGCAGGAGAATGGCGTGAACCCAGGAGGTGAAGCTTGCACTAAGCTGAGATCGTGCGACTGCACTCCAACCTGGGCAACAGAGTGAGACTCTGTCTCAAAAAAAAAAAAAAGTACATTTTTCAGGGGTATAGCTGCCACAGACAGTGATAGGGATTCCTGTGATGGATCTTGGCAAAGTAAATTGAAAGCTTCTGGAAATAACTCACTATTCTGGATGTCATTAAGAACATTTGTGATTCACAAGAGGAGATCAAATATCGACATTAACAGGAGTTTGGAAGTAGTTGATGCCAACCTTAATGGATGACTTTGAGGAATTCAAGACTTCAGTGGAGGAAGTAACTGCAGATAAGGTGGAACTAGCAAGATAACTAGAATTAGAAGTAGAGCCTGAAGATGTGACTAAATTGCTGCAATCTCATGATAAAATCTGAATGGGTGAGGAAGTACCTCTATGGATGAGCAAAGAAAGTAATTTCTTGAGATGGAATCTACTCCTGGTAAAGATGTTATGAACGTTATTGCAGTGACAACAGAGAATTTAGAATATTACATAAATTAAGTTGATAAGGCAGCAGCAGGGTTGTAGAGGGTTGATTGCAATTTTGAAAGAAGTTCTACTGTGAGTAAAATGCTATCAAACAGTATCACATGCTAGAGAAAAACCTTTCATGAAAGAACAGTCAATTAATGGGCCAGACTTCTTCACCATCTAATTTAAGAAATTGCCACAACCACTCCAACCTTCAGCAACCACTTCTCTCTCTCATCAGTCAGCAGCTGTCAATATCAAGACCCTCCACCAGCAAAAAAAAAAAAAAAAATACAACTTGCCAAAGGCTCAAGTGATTGTTAGCATATTTTAGCAATAAAGAATTTTTAATTAAGGTATGTACATTGGTTTTTTAGACATGATGCTATTGCACACCTAATAGACTATGGCATAGTGTAGACATGATTTTTTTTTTTTTTTTTTTGAGACGGAGTCTGGCTCTGTCGCCCAGGCTGGAGTGCAGTGGCCGGATCTCAGCTCACTGCAAGCTCTGCCTCCCGGCTTCACGCCATTCTCCTGCCTCAGCCTCCTGAGTAGCTGGGACTACAGGCGCCCACCACCTCGCCCGGCTAGTTTTTTGTATTTTTTAGTAGAGACGGGGTTTCACCGTGTTAGCCAGGATGGTCTCGATCTCCTGACCTCATGATCCACCCGTCTCGGCCTCCCAAAGTGCTGGGATTACAGGCTTGGGCCACCGCGCCCGGCCTAGACATGATTTTTATATGCACTGGGAAATAGAAAAAGTTGTGTGACTCACTTAAGTGCAACATTTGCTTTATTGTGGTGGTCTGGAACTGAACTTGCAATATCTCCAAGGTATGCCTGTATACGTGTGTGTGTGTGTGTGTGTGTGTGTGTGTGTGTGTGTGTGTATAGTCATCCCTTGATATCCATGGGAATTGGTTCCAGAGCCTCCCATGAATACCAGGATATACAGATGAGCAAGCCCCGATATAAAATGGTATAGTATTTGCATATAAACTATGCATATCCTCCCACATACTCCAAATCATCTCCAGATTACTTACAATGCCTAATACAATGTAAATTCCATATAAGTAGTTATTATACTGTATTGATAATGATTCCCAAAAATGTCTGTGCATATTTAGTAAAAACACAATTTTGGGGGAGATATTTTGGAATATTTTTGATCTGCAGTTGGTTGAATCCACGGATACAGAAACCATGGATATGGAGAGCTGACTTGTGTGTGTGTGGTGTGTGTGTGTGTGTGTATAATATATATATTATATAACATATATATGTGTGTGTGGACAGTGTGGACTTCCTGCAGGAAAGTGTGTGTGTGTGTGTGTGTGTGTGTGTGTGTGTGTGTATACATATACTATATATATACACATGATTAGAGGGGGAATGTATTAATTTTCTAGTACTGCATACAAATTACCACAAACGTAGTAGCTTAAAACAATACACATTTATTATCTTATAGTTTTTATGGGTCAGGAATTCTGGCACAGCTTAGCTAGGTCATCTGCTTTAGGATCTCTGACGTGGCTGCAATCAACGTATTGGCGTTGCCCACATCATCTTGTTTTGTGCTCTCTTTGTGTTCAGTATGGCACACAGTCCCTCACCGGTTAGTTGTCAAGGTGGGAACTATTATAGATTCATGAAGGATGGAAGCATTCAGAAGATACTGTGCACACTATTGACTGACCTTGTGGCTCTGTGTATGCTATTGCCTTTTAAGAAAAGCTCCTTAAGAAGTTCCAAATGCAAGGGCCTTTATTCTTTATCTTAAAATAACCCATATCTTTTAAATCAACTGAATTCCTTTCTGTAATTTTAATGGGAGAATTATAGGAGATGTGAGGATTTGATTTGGATTTAGCTACAAGAGAAGAGCTAGAATGTTCTAAAAGCCAGAGGAAAAATAGCACTTTGCAGAGAGTGGAAATGAGACTGTACAGTAAGTTTCAAGTTCTAGTTGAAGATTATTAGCCAGAGGAGAAGAAGTGGAAATGTTTTCAAGTCCCACATGGGTGGGCTGGCATTAAAGGTGTCCCACAGCTGTCAAAGGCCAGCCAGATCCTCTGGGACAGAATTTCTCACCAGTCTGTGCCCTTCCGTCTGGTTCCTTTCCCAACATAAGAACTGGAAATAAAAAATAGTTTTAAGTTCAGAATCTCCATTTGAGAATATTTGGAAACCATACACTCCACAATAATTGTTTTAAGTTTTTGAAGACCTATTAACCTTTTAATGTTTCAAAGAGATTCTTCTATCAAGTAGGAATGGAGGGAGAACAAAAGGCTGAGTGGATAAAGAACTTTTGTTCTCCTTTGGGAATTATTGGATCATTGCGATTTTAAGACACATCCAGGGAAGCTGACATTCTGACTTCCCAGCTTCCACCCCATAGATATGTTCAGTTTTTCTGTACCCGGGTTGCCTGGCTGAGTCTCAGGAATGTTTGTATTCCAGGTGATGATCTTGCTGTGCAATCAGCAGAGTTTCATCTGCACTCACGTTGACTACTGCCATCCCCACTGCTACCTGCACCACAGCCGCTCCTGTGCCCGATTGGTCAGAGCCATTAAGCTACTCTATGGAGACAGTGTGGACTCCCTGAGGGAAAGCAGCAACATCAGCAATGTGGCTCTCCGGGGCAAGAAACAGAAAGAAGTAAGTAAACAACCACTGAGTGATATTCCAATACTAGGGAACATGATGTCCTAACAATTTCTTCTCTGGAAATAAGAATTTTCAAGCAAATGCTATTGTAACAATCAGGTCTGTGTGCATCTAAACAAAAGCAGAAGAGATGTACAAGAAAGACAAATGTTTTGTCTTTTTGTCCATGAGTAAACATGGAATCTTTCCTCAGGTTTTGTCTTATTCTGTAAATAAATATGAATGCATAGGGATGATGATGATGATGAATAAGTTACTGTGGTAGGTAGAATAATGCCTCTCCCACAGAGATACTCACATCCTAATCTCTGGAAATTGTGAATATCTTCACATGGCAGAAGAGATTTTGCAGATGTGATTGAAAATTTTACAATGGGCAGCGTGTCCTAAATTATCCAGCTGTGCTCGGTGTCATCATAAGGGTCCTTATAAGTGGAAAAAGGAGTCCGAGGGTCAGAGGCAGAGAAGGAAATGTCGTGAGAAAAGCAGAGGTCAGTGCAATGCGGGGCCATGAGCCAAGGATTGCTGGCGGCCTCTAGAAGCTAGAGAAGACAAGGAAATGGATTATCTCCTAGAACCTTCAGAAGCAATCACAGCCCTGCCAATCTGTTTTAGACTTCTGACCTCCAGAATTGTAAGATAATAAATTTGTGTCATTTTAATCTATGAAGATTGTGGTCACTTGTTACAGCAGCAACAGGAAACTAACACAACTATGTACTAAAAAATATGCATAAATGGGCCCACTATTCCCAGCCAAGTAAAAGAGTCATCTAGGTCAAATCAGACTAAAGGAGATTCCTTCAAGAAACTATTACATTTTTCAAGTATTCAGCTGCCCTTTTCTGAAACCTACCCTGAGCAGCTGAGCTGGCAGGAGATGAAGACAGTGACCAGGGCTGCTGTCCTCCTGCCAGGAAAGGCCTGAATTTTCCACCTGCCCCTGAACAGGCATCACAGCCAAGATGCCTGACTGAATGTTGTGGCCACCCTTGCAGCTGCTTTTCCCAAGTGGTTTTGCAAAGAGATTTTTATATAACACCTATTCATTTGAGCAGGCATTTATTATGTGCCCTCTGTTGGCACAATATTAGGCTAGATATTCTGTTGAGAAAAAAGAAAACCTAGAAGCAGAAAATATTTCTAAGGAATTTGCAAACCAGGTTTGGATTGGGGAGGGGGTAAGCAATAATATATACATCAAACAATGAGAGAATATGAGCAATAACAACAAAAATCCACAGTAGAGTTGTGTAGCAGTTTTTTATACCTTAGCACTCACTAAGGGATTTTTTAAATTACAACTTTTTTATTATGAAAGCAATACATGTTCATTGAAGAAATTTTTAATAATACAAAATACTCTAAAATTACATATCTGATATACCTCGTAAGTGTGCAAGTTCATCCTATGGAGTATGATATTTTAGTATTTTTTCTAAATGTATGTGTGAAGATATAAAGTAAGTACATGTCATTGGCAAGTGCCTTTTGATTCTTAAAAACCATTGAAAGAGTTATTTTATCCCCATTTTACAGGTTTTTCAACTGTGGGGGCTCAGAAAGTTGGGATTATTCACAGTTTATATCTATAATGTATTTAGCTAGACTTTAACCTTAGAAATATGAAACATCAGAATCAGGGCTTTTTAAATTAGACTGTCTTGCATTTCATGTTATTCAAATAATACAAATTCTGAGGGGAATGAAGGTGGAGAGTAGATCAGTGTGGAGTACAAATAAACTACTAAATAATGACATAAAAAGAAAAGAAGTAAATATGTTTGTGTGTGCATACATGTATATGTATATAAATCATATATATATTTCAAACGTAAATGACACTGCATTTAAAGAAAATCTATTTTTATTTATGTAAATTCTTTGTTACTATAAAAACTCCCTTAGCTTTAGGTTAAAACCATATACGTTGAAAGTTTCAAAAATACATGAGCCTAAATTATTGATCATTGTTCTCCATAAACACTTCAGAATTTCTTACTGCTATGTTTTTTGCTGGAACTGTGCCTCTAATCTAACATAGCCCAACCCAAACATTCTTTGATCCAACTCAAATGCCATCTCCTCCATGAAACCTTTTTTGAGTCTTCAAGTGTTAAGCACAGGGCCTACTGCAGATGGACACTTGATGTTATTTTCCTTACTTTCTTCTTCAACTAAATTATAGTGGTATTTTACTCATGTTTTCTCATTCTTTCAATCATTCATCCAGCCATCCAGCCAGCCAGCCAGCCATTCATTTATTCAACAAACTTTTAAAGAACGTGTAGATCATACTGAGCCCATACTTTGCACTGGGTACAATAATGGGCAAAAAAAAAAAAAAAAAAAAATACAGTTTGTACTCTCATATACTGCACATAATCTAGTCCAAGACAGACATTGATCAAATAAACTTCCCAAAGTGATGTAAAATTGCATCTGCAATAAGTGAAATAATGGACAGCTACCCCATGCTGAGAGAGCTTATGAATGAGGCTTTGGTCTTGTAGGGAAAAATAAAAGACAGCCTTTCCAATAAAGTGACAGGTGAGCTTTGACTAAAGGATGCATAGACGTTAAGTGGATACAGATTTTCCAACCAGAGAGAAGAGGTGAGTATGAAGGGCCATGACTGGAGCACAGAGGACTGTGGTGCATGATGAAGCTGCACAGGCAGCTCGAGACCAGACCTTCTGGGATCGTGGGAAGGCTTTCATTTTACCCTGTGAGCAGTGACATGTTCTTCCACTTAATAAGCTTTTTGAGAACTGAGGAAGTCTTTCACATTTTGTATCCTGCATGATAACCTGACAGAGTACTCACTTATATAATAATAGAGCGGTCATTAATATTAAGTGAGTGAGTAGAGCTATAGTCCTAGGGTGTTTCATGAGTGCCCTCCACTCTGCCTCAACCAGGCCACTGGCCTGAAGCAGTAGAAAAGGCTTACCAACCTTCTGCTATTGCTTACATTTCTGAAAAGGAAAGGGAAAGTAAGGCATGAATAAGTGGCTTCTAACTTTAACACTTTGAAATTAGTCATTCAGGTAGAGAGCTGAAAAGATGAATTGACTCTTCTGTGATAAACATTTTATTTCGAAAATGCTAGCCTCCTCCACAAGCTCTTTGCTTTCTGTCATGGCACTTTTCATTTGCCTGTTGTGAATCTGCCAGATAAATGAACAATGCCCACATTCCCAGATGAGAAATGAAAACAGAGTAGGCAATAAAGCAAGAGTAAAAGCAGTATTCTGATTAGAATCGTGTCTTATGAGCAATTGGTATTTCATTCCTGTTTTCTTTTTAATTGGTTTTTTTATGGCAGAGTATATTTGTGGCAGCTAGTACATTTTGTAACCCATCTAATTCTGATCGATTTGCTAATCTACATTTCAATGCTCAGGGACTGTACAATCTGTTAGTCTATTTTAGTGTACTTCCAAACTTGAGGGTTTTAAAAAAATAAACTGTCAGTCTACATGTATATATCACCTTTACCAAAGAATTCTGAGATTTTTCCTCTATGTCTGTACTTTGTCCAAAGCTATGTTATAAGTGGAGTAAATGTTTAATTAATGCTTGCTAATTTAAAAAAGGAGTAGATTAAATTTTTCACCTTTCAACCAAAAAGGAGGGGGAAACAAATTGTGATACATGCTCACAAAAATAAAGGACACAGTGTGGGTAAATTCCATAAAGCAAACTCCAGTGCCAATGTCAAGAGGTCAACTGACTTCCTGCAGAACCAACATTTTTCCTAAAGCTGTCTATGAACAACATTATTGTAAGGCCAGGACCAGGCCCTGGGTCTTAATTTAATGGGCCAGGATGACTGTCCACCATAACTTACATAATTCCTGTGTTAAAGGTGTATGAGGCACAAAGAGTCTAGGTTACCTTTTGGGAAATATTGCATTTCTGCTGGCATAACCTTCTTCCCAGAAACATGAGGAAATTCCTTTCTCAGAGAGCCCAGTAGGCTGACTTCAATTTCCCCAAATTTTAAACATCTTGTTATAGTGTTACAATTATTTTAGAATTAAAGAAGAAATATATAAATACTTTGTTATTTCCACACTGAGTCCTCCTTCGTGCATGCATTTCCTTTTCTATTTATCTTGACTTTTCATTTGTTTACTTGTTTGTCGTCTGTCTTTCCTACACTTCTCTAGGAGTGCAGGTACCTACTCCAGAAGTTAGTCTAGTTCCTGGCATATGGTTAAATCAAAAACTGTTCTTGAATTATTCAGTGAATAGGCAAAATTTTATTTAAAACCATTATTATTCCTCTCTAGTCAATAGTCTTGTTGTAAGGAACAAAAGATTGAACTTACTCAAACAATTAGGGAGATTCTTCAAAGGATACAGTAGAATCTCATGAAACTAGGGACAGAAAAAGAATCAGCTAAGCCTCAGGGCAATGAGAACCAAAGCTGCTGTCCATTTCAGGGTGAACGTAGTCTTTCATCTCAGCTTCTTTCTGCATCGTCTCCATCTGCACTAACATTCTATCCCCTGTCCGCTCCTGTTGCTGTATTCATCTTTTATGTAGACTGAAAATTTCAAGATGGCATCATTATTTTTCTGCACAGCAACCATCACTAAATGATTCAGACTCTGTTCCTCTTAATTCCCTAGGACAGGAATTTGAGGGGGCCATCTCCTCCTCTTTTAGGCCAAACACCACAAGTGATAAATCCTTAGCCAGTCAAAAAATTGGTTTTGCATTGGTAATCTAATCAAAAGTGGTCAGGATGCGGAGAGGAGTCACAGAGTCAACTAGGATGGATTTTTCTAAGACAGATACATAGGAAAAAATGACATTGGTCCAAGTTTTACACTATCCCATAGCAAGGATTCCCAAGTATCCCTGATAGATCATGAGGCTGCATAACTGCCTCCCACTGAACACAGCTCCCTCCGGTAGAACCACCTCAACAATGACTGAGTAGAGGAATTCATCACTAATTTATCAATACCAAAGGACAGAATTTATCACTAATCTCTATTTATTGCTAATAGAGGCATCTACTAGTGATCCTTTGAAGAATTTGAGATTTCACTGGACTGCAAGATGCACATAGTGGTTGAAACACATCAAGCAGGGAACTGTAGAGAAACTCAAGACTAGCAACCCAAGACCAAAGGACAGAATTTGTCACTATTGTTTCCAGAATTTATCTCTATTCTGTCCTTTGGTCTTGGATTGCTAGTCTTGAGTTTCTCTGCAGATCCCTGCTTGATGTGTCATTTCAACCACTAGGTGCATCTTATAGTCCAGTGAAATCTCTAACTTTTCAAAGGACCACTGGCAGATGCCTTTGGAACTAGTCTCCTGCTCCTTCCAGTGGTCTGAGTTAGGAGTCACAACAATAGAGGGACTTTAAGACCTTTACAAGAGTGTACCCAAGTACCCATCACACATGTACCCCCATCTCTGTGATATCTATCTTCTAATCAAGTCATTAAAAAAGAGTTACCAGCATATCACCTTGATGTGAAAGCCCTTCCAGCTTCCTTCCTTTTCCACTAAAACAAGCACCCTAAGTATCATGAGGCCACCAGAACACACCATGCTTCCTAAGACAACATGGTAGGATATTAAATACTTGAGGAGCTTGACTTATACTTTCTGTTCCTAGTAGGCAGAAGCACAGAGTATCAGGGACAAATATAAATGCTCATCTTTGTGTGTGTGTGTGTGTGTGTGTGTGTGTGTGTGTGTGTGTGTGTGCTGAGTATTTTCCTGTATCTACCTGGTTAAAATTCCTGTAATTTAATCAAGAAGTATTGTTCAAAAGAATTCCTGGAGACAAAATGTCCAACCAAAAGAGAAAGTGGTAAAATGTTTGCAAATTTTAAGAATTATATTTTTAAATAATTGTAATGAAAAAATACTCATTATAAAATCATAGTAAAATGAATCATTTAAAATTATGTGCCACACATAACATCATCACAGTTGTGCTAAGATGCATGGGGGAAAAGGCTGAAAAGAAACTAGTAATGGCTATCATTGGGTTGTGGATTGTATTCGTCTGTTCTCATGCTGCTATGAAGAAATACCCTAGACTGGGTAATTTATAATGGAAAGAGGCTTAATTGACTCACAGTTCCTCATGGCTGGGAAGGCCTCAGGAAACTTACAATCATGGGGGAAGGCAGCCCTTCACAGGGCAGCAGGAGAGAGAATGAGTGCAAGCAGGGGGAATGCCAGAAGCTTATGAAATCATCAGCTCAGATGGGCATGGTGGCTCACTCCTGTAATCCCAGCACTTTGGGAGGCTGAGGCGGGCGGATCACAAGGTCAGGAGTTCGACACCAGCCAGGCCAATATGGTGAAACCCCATCTCTAAAAATACAAAAATTAGCCAGCTGTGATGGTGGTGCCTGGAGTCCCAGCTACTCAGTAGGCTGAGGCAGGAGAATTGCTTGAACTCAGGAGGCAGAGGTTGCAGTGAGCCGAGATCATGCCACTGCACTCCAGCCTGGGCGACAAAGCAAGACTCCATCTCAAAACCAAACAAACAAACAAAAACAAAAACAAAACAAAACATCATCAACTTGCATGAGACACACTCATTATCACAAAAACAGTAGGGGAGGAAACACGCCCATGATCCAATTACTTCCCACCGGGTTTCTCCCATGGCACATGGGGATTATGGGAACTGATGAGATTTGGGCGGGGACACAGCTAAAACACGTCAGGAATTACTGAGACTTTTGTTTTCTTCATAATTTTTCTTTCTTTTTCAGATACGCTCCAATGTACATTTATTATTTTATAAGTATAAAGAATAAAACAGAGAGATACCAGTTTTTAGTATCTTGACTCTTTTGCAAGGATCAGATACACCTGTACATTAGTACGGAAAACTATTGCTATATATGATTTTAGAACAGTTTTCAAATTATATAAAACGGGCATGCTATTTATGCTATATATTGCTTTCACACTCACAGGGGAAAAAAGCAAAGCAATAGTTATCTCTCTGAATAGTATGTGTTCCCACGTCTGCACCTCCATGATTTTTCCTTTAGAAAGCTCAGCAAGAGCTCTGATGCGCTTGTTTTCAAGTAGGTTCATTTTAAAAGTTGATTCTATACTTGTCACATAATAGATGCATTTTCTTGGGTCTTTTTGTCAGAGTTTTGAAAGACTTTCTTGGAATATCCATGCACTGTTAGATTTGCCTTTTCTTTCAAAATATCTTTATCCATAACACTATGAAGCTCTGTTCAAAAATTCTTAAGAAGTTCAGTTTTTTTTTTTCCTTGGCTAGAGGGAGAAAGTGTTTCATTGACATGGCTCTGGAAAAACAAATGAGCATTTATTCCATGTGAGGAGAACCATTCCCTCTCTGCACAGCCTGGAGTGCAAAAATAGGAAGAATCGGGACTCTGGATAAATAAGCCTGCCTTCGTTAGGTTCAATCCTTCTCCCAGCTGCACTGTTCAGTCCATCTCTTGGCATTGAGGGAATTAGAGGAAGAAATTGTCTTATCCATTCTTATGTAGGTGAATCACCTGGTTGAGGAAACAATTTCTAAGAAGAGCTGTTGCCTCTTACAGAAGAGTATGGTTTTTGAAAAGAAATCATTTTACCTGTACAACTAGGTCCTTGATAATGGATACTATGAACTCATACTTCCTTGACGAGTCCTGTATTTGACCTTTAACTTCCTAACACTTCTCTGTGAAATATGTTCTCTCTTTTATGACCAACTCGTTCAACTTGTAGCATCCAACCCTGTGAAGGGATTATTGGATAGAGTAGATTTTGTCTCATTTAATATTTTAAACGATTTGTGTTTTTCTTGATGAAATATAATTAGCCCTGAAATGGAAATGGGGAGATCCTTGTCCTTTCCCTTTTCTGCTAATAACTAGCTTTGCAATTCAGTCAAGTTCTCCACCTCTCCGGATCCCAGTTTCCTTAAAGGTCAAAGAGGACTTCATTACTCAATATCTCTAAGCTATTTTTTTATTATAAAATTAACTGGTTTCATAAATAAACTACTTTTATAAATTTTAGAAAATGTAGACCCATCAAAAGGCCTTTAATTATCCCTTCCACTAGAAGATGGTTGCCTGGAGAACTGCGGAGACATACAGCACTGTTGGGTTTTTAGAAAACACACTACTCTTCTTTATATATCCCTGTTCTTTTCAGTGCTCAGATAAGTCATGCCTGAGGACACCTTCTCTAAAGAAGAGAGTTTCAGATGCCAATCTGGAAGGAAAAAAAGATTCCGGAATGCTGAAGTACATCAGACTTCAGGTATTGGCACCTGGATCAGAAGGATTCATGGAACTTTTAAAAGGGAGGGGACTCCAGGCAGCCTATTTACTAATGTTTGGGACATACAGCGTCAGTTGGTACAGTGTTGACATAAAGCCCCTTCAGTTGGTGAGCAAGAGTGCCACCAAGTGTGCAAGAAAAAAAATCTCTTCTTGCTACATAACCAGCTTTCACAGGCAAGGCTTGGGAACTTGGTTCGAACCACAGCTCTCCCCACTGTCCTCACTGCAGGAGAGCTAACTTCCCACATGTGCGTAACAGCGACACTTACGGGTTTTGGAATTAGACAGTCTGGGTTCATATCCCATGTCTGCTGCTCTGGCTCTGGGACCTTGGGCAAGTTATTTAATTTCTCTTGGTCTTAGTCACCTTGTTTATAAAATGGGGGTTACAACACTAGACCTCTCCCAAGGAATTACTGCATGGATTAAAGAAAATGGTACATGTACCAACTTATCCAGTGCTTGACACATTGTTATGTTATTATTACAACATAAACTCTAAATCATTATCTCCCCCCCCCCCCCCAACAAAAAACTGTTTATATTTTCCTGGAATGTGAAATGATGATGACTTGTCTGGAACCTACATTTGTCATCTAAATTGTCAGAAATAATGGATTAAATAGGATTTTGTGGGTTAATCTGGGGCAATAACCACAATGTATTATGTATTTCGAAGGGAAATGTCATGCATGTTCACACTGGCTCAGTTAACTTTCCAAATGGGCTTTTTCATGAGTTACAGGCTGCTTATAGTTTTCAGTGGAAATCTACTATTAGGAATGAAAAGAGGAGCCTTTAAAAATCTATCAAGACTTTTAACACAAAGATGTATTTCCTGGGTCCTTTCTTTTCTCGTAGGGTTGTACTCAATCTATGGTTTACTCCTTGATGGTTGTAAAGCAATTTTTTGGTGAAAACATCATAAAATTAGTGTTTTTTTTTTTCTAATTATGCTTCAGTTAATAAGGTATAAAGCTTATCATATGTGTTGTCAGCTAAATATGCTCCCATTTTAGAAAGTATTTTAAGGTCACTTTAGGCAAGCAGAGAGAGGGGAAGTGGCTTTTAAATTTCAAGAGAAGTGCAGTATTCACTGTCTTAAAAAATTTTTAAACATGATTTCCATCTTTTCCCAGGTGATGAGCTTGTCGCCTGCTCCCTTATCTCTGTTAATCAAGGCAGCACCAATTCTGACAGAGGAGATGTATGGAGACATCCAGCCAGCTGCCTGGGAGCTCCTGCTCAGCATGGATGAGCACATGGCAGGGGCAGCAGGTAAATAAAGACCACCTGGAACCCTGCGCCTGCTATCACTGCCATTACTGATCCAAGTGTTTAAATAAGAGAGAGGCGCTTTCATTCTATTTTTGCTCCTAGGTCAAGTTAATGGCATTTGCTGTAACTGTAGACTCTAGAGCTGTGTGCTATAGGAAGGTAGACCCAGGGTTTGTGTGCTCCCTTCCAGTTTCACCATATGGTCTGCACCAAAGCATATGTCTCTCTCAGGGTGTTACCAAATTATAGAGAATGATTTTCCCCAGATCCTGCACTTTCACTATATTTCACAAGAGACAAAATTATTTTTTGTGTCCTCTCCTAGATTTAACATGCACCACCATAATTAACTTTATCAAATCTTATGTGAGTAATGTTCTGTGTCCAAAAGGTAATATCGAAGCAAATGTGTTAAAATTTAAGTGATTTGTCCAAGGCCACATAGTTAGATAGTGGTAGAGGCAAAATGTGTATTCTTCACTTTTCCACTTTTTGTACAGATCCCTAAATTTGTATGTGGTTATTTTAATTTCAAAATACACGTGATAAAAATTCAAGTAATACAAAATTGTACGAAGTTGAAAGTATTGCCCTCTCTCCTGTGACCCACTCCGCTCTCCCCATTCCCCAGCCCCCTTGCCCCTTCCCCTGCCATTCCTTTCCCCAGAGGCAACAATTTTTAAGTTTCTCAGGAATCCTTCTAGGGTAAACTATGTGTAGATATATATATATACACACACACACACACACATATGTATTATATATGTAAGTTATATGTTGCATGTTTTGTTTTTCATGCAAATGGGACATGCTGTAAGTGCACTTTGAATTTTTTCATTTATATCTAGGAGACTGCTTTTAAATATCAGTTTATAGTTTTACCTCTTTTTAATGGCTACAAAATATTCCACTGAATGAATAGACATATCATAATTTATTTAACCAAGACCTATTGATGAAAATTTAGGTGGAGTCCAGCCTTTTGCTCTTTTATACCACACTGCAATAAATATCTTGGTAAAATATCTGTGTTCACATTAAAGCTTAGGTTTTTGCTTCTCAGAGAGTGCTATGGGAGTTCAGGGAATGGCACACTTCCCAAATGTGGGATAGTCATGGAAACTTCCATGGAAAATATAAACAGGTGGACTGGGCTTTAAAGAACACCTAGAAGTTAGCCAGGCGGGGAAAATGGTGGGTGCAAAACTGGGTGAATGTGGAAGTGCACTGGGCTTTTTGGAAAGCCTGAGGAGACTGAAGACTAGCATGGCTTTTGTAGAGGGGTCATGAGTGCATAATATTAGAAAGGTGAGTGGGACTCAGCTTGTAACTGGCTTTGAATATCAGGCTTATGACTGTGGACCTTGCACTGAATTGTGAAAAACCAGTCGTGGCTTCTGAGCCATAGAGCAATCTTGTATACAGAGTGTGAATTGTTACTAAGTTTGATACTGCAGCAATATGTGGAATACTTTGGTTTTAAAAATAGTGTTTTGTTATAGAGGAAGGATGAAGAGAAGTTGGCTAATGGGTACAAACGTACAGTTAGGAATAAGTCCTAATGTTCAAAAGCATAGTAGTGTGACTATCAGTAGTGTGACTATCAGGAACAACAAAGTATTGTGTATTTCAAAATAGCTAGAAGACAGGACTTGAAATGTTTCCAACACATGGAAACAGTAAGTACTCGAGGTGGTGGGTATTTTAAATACTCTGACTTGATCATTACAATCTATGCATATAATGAAATTACCACATGTACTCTATGTGTACAAATATTATGTACATATTTGTAAAATAAATTTTTAAAATTTTTTCCAAAAAATAGTAATTTTTAGATGAAGGAGAGTTGGTAATATATGGTTGGTGACATGACACTGAAACTAAAGAGGAAGGCCAAAGTTAGAGGTAAACTTGGGGAACAAGTTGATATACATGACAGCTGAAATAATGAGAGTAGATGGGCTCTCTGGGAGAGGGTCAGTGAGAAGAAAGAGATGAGGAATGACCACTAAGCCACTGGTCTTCTCCACATCTAGAGGACCAAAGGAAGAAGCCCAGCTAGAAAAAGTGATGAGAAAAGTACACAACTCAAATAATCTCAAGCTGTGGAAGCAAAGGAATATAGTTCTTCAAGGAGATTGTTATGAAGGTATTAAAAACTGAAAGGAAACAACTGCTATAAAAATACCTTTGGATCTGAGGATTCGTGAGCATTACAAGAAAACTTTTTCATGAGATTAAGACGGAACTCTGCAGTGACTTAAAGAATGAGCCTAATGTTTAAAAATTGAGGCAGGGTAGAGTACATTTTAAAGAAAAGCAAAGAAAGGAGAAAGAGTGGAGATTTAAGCACCTAGTAGGCTAAAGGAAAGTATTATCAAAAGATAGTGATTACAATAACTTGCATTTGTCATAGAACTGGATCATATTCATTATCTTATTGATAAACCATTCTATAGATGAGCCAACTTGAGTCAGATAATTGAAAGGACGTATCTAAGTTCACACAGCTCAAAGGGCAAGGACAGCAAACCCAGATTTTCTGACTGCAGAGATAGATGCCCTTCCCGTTACAACTATATTGTCTCTATTTTTAAAAAACAACATGCTTTAGAAATGTGTTGTACTTTTCACTACACAAAACACTTTCTTATATATTCTTTTATTTTTTTCTAAAAACAACTTTGGAAGCAGGTATTAGTATTATTATTGTTCTAAAAGGTATTAGTATTATCATTATCACTATTGTTCTTCTGGGAGGTTTACCAATAAAGAAAATCAGAAGCAAAGAGAAGTTAAGAGGATTGCCCAAGATCTTCTGGCAGGGAAGTATCAGAACTACTAGGATTTAACCCCACTGCTTCTAGCACAGCTGCCTAAGCTCATTGTTACGCTCTGTGAAAGAGAACATGAGAGATTCATGACATAATCATGTAGGGTATGTTTTTATAACTGCCACTGGCTCCTCTATCTGTATTATAAAGTTTATTTATAAAGCTCATTATTCATTAGCTTTATAACTTATCATGGAACTTGGCCTTTCACTTACTGATATTTGGCTTTTCACAAAAATTTTTCGTGGTATTATGACTCATTAAATCTCTTTTGGCTTCTCAACCTCTTCTATCTCTGGGAAGGATATATGTTTCTAATAGAGTCTATGATGTGGAATTTTAAAACTGTAGCCAATGTAACTGAGGTAGTTTTTAAAGGATAACTTTATTTATTGTCCTTGGGTTACTAAGAGATGACTCTAGCCATCTCCTAAAAATCATGCTTCAAGATGTACTTTTCTTATTTCATTTGCTTCCTCTGGCATTCGCTTTTCACTGTGAGTCAAAGGAAACTTTGCTTAGCGTGAGTGACTCCACTGAAATGTCATGTTGTTGCTGCCCTCGCACCAGCTATTGGAAGGCTGTGGGTGGTACAAAGGTTTGCTTTTGCCAGTGCTGGTAGCCGAGCTCCATATAGCTCAGGAGTCATTTTCACAAGATAGAAGCAGTTTCCACCTCTCCCCAACCCCGGGAACTAAGCAGCATTTTAAAAGCATAGCTGATGAAATATTGACTGTCTCCAGCTGCCATGTTCCTGCTGTGTGCAGTGAAGGTGCCTGAGGCCGTATCCGACATGCTGATGTCAGAGTTCCACCACCCAGAGACCGTGCAGAGGCTGAATGCTGTCCTCAAGTTCCACACGCTCTGGCGGTTTCGCTACCAGGTCTGGCCCCGGATGGAGGAAGGAGCACAGCAGATTTTTAAGGTGAGGGATACTTCTCACAGAGGAGTTACATTAGCAAACCCAAACCATGGTTTATTTAAACCCTTGAACCTCAGAGTCACAGTGTGTGGCCAAAGATATTCTAATATTTTCTCTCTGATTATATAAGTAACCCTAACATACATGAATGTATTCCTACTGTTAAAAAATTAAAACACAGAAGAATATAGAGTAAGAAAATCAAGTCTCTGTAAACCTCAAAATCTCACCAGCATTCCCAGAGGTAAGCATATGAAAGTCTGGGGAATTATCTTCTAATCATTTTGCTATATATAAACTTACAGGTGTGTTTTGGAGGATGGGTGATAAACTCAAATAGAGATCATTTGATTGAAAGCCTTTAATGAATTAGTAAACTGAGGCCCAGACAGGTTCATCCTGTGCTCTGTAACAGAAAATCTTGGCAAAGAGCCCTTTTCTAAAATTCTTGCACATTCTGTGCGAAGTCACTTGGATCCTTAACACTTCCTAAGACAGATTGTGTCATTATTATACCTCAGTCTCATTCTAGCTTATATTCCCTCTCACCTAATTTTTCTGATGTCAACTAACAGATTCCGCCTCCCAGTATCAATTTCACTCTTCCCTCGCCGGTACTTGGAATGCCATCCGTCCCAATGTTTGACCCTCCCTGGGTTCCTCAGTGCAGCGGGAGTGTGCAGGACCCCATTAATGAAGACCAGTCTGTGAGTAACACACATTTCCATTCCAATATCTCCAGGTTCCATGGTGTACATGTAAAAGAGAACAATTCATGTTTGCGGTAATTTGTTCATTCTCATCGTAAGAATGTAATGATAACACAGAAACTTAGCACAAAAAGTCTTTGTCTTTGTGAATATAATAGAGGGAATAATATCCAGTAGTGAGCACTTACAGATCTAAAAAAAAAAAAAAAAAAAAAAAGTCTTGTTTTATAATCAAAGCAGAAGCCACCTTTTAAAGCTACTAAAAGCATTAGGCATTGATTTCTTGGCCAAAGGTAACCCTTTTGCCTCTGTTTATTACATAACGAACATACTCATTTAACCAGTAATATGTAAGCCAAGTTAATGACATTAGCCCTGAAAAAAATAAGAAAAAGAAGAGAGTTGGCAGCTATTTCCTTGTTTGAACCTTAGTTTATTCTTCATTTTGTCGATCATCAGTATCATCATCACAGACATCACTCTGAGACCCCTGCTCTCATCACTGCTAATGTGTAATAGACTCATAAATCAGAACACAGTCCATTTATAGACAAAAAACAAGAATATACACCTTTTGAAAACACTGATCTTCAAAATATGCCTTTTTCACCTGTTTAATAGTATTTTTCTAAATTACAAGAGTAATGTAGAAAATTCGGAAAATAAAGCAAAAATAGAAAAAAGAACACCTCTTTGCACAAATCTATCATTATTTCCTTGTATAAATTCCTATGGCATTTATGGCAATAATAAAATAATAACCATTAAAGGTTTTTGATGCATCTCACAAAATATCCCCAGAAAAGTCATATCACTTTGTCCTTATAGAGTAGAATTGAAAAGTATCTTATTAACTAGTGTTATTATTTTAATTGCCACTTTGAATGGCCAGAAACAACTTACTGTTTATTTTATTCATACTTCTTTGAAAAAATTAGTTGAATATATGAAATTAGTTTGAACATCTTTCCATATTACTCATAGCATTTCTAGGCATTTGTAGCTTCCTTTGGAGAACTGTCTTTTAAACTCTTTCCCATCACAGTATGCCTATTTTATTTTAATTCTACCTTAATCTCTGATGGTACCTTGCCGAAGGGAAATACACACCTGGTTCTTCTCCCACATGGGCAGTAATTTCAGCATCTGAACCACTAACATAAAGATCTTTGATTTTTCTCCTGAAGAGGTGATGGGTTCATCTGAGCTAGCCACAGTCTGTATCCCAAGCTCACTGCAGATTTGAAATCAAGTCCCTTGATTTTATATCCAGTTATCTTTCTCATTCCACAGTTCTTACCTTATGCCTTAATATAATAAACTAGCTTAGATACCTGGCTCTGAAAATGGATTGTACTAAAAATACAAAAATTAGCTGGGCATGGTGGCAGGTACTTGTAATCCCAGCTACTTGGGAGGCTGAGACAGGAGAATTGCTTGAACCCAGGAGGTGGAGGTTGCAGTGAGCTGAGGTTGTGCCACTGCACTCCAGTCTGGGTGACAAGAGCGAAACTCCATCTCAAAAAAATAAAAAATAAAAAGTAGAATAAAAATGCTCTCAACTGCTACTCTGTCATTCAACATAGGAAACCTTTAGTCTTATGTTAAGATCCTCCATAAAGGGATTGTCTACAAATGCAGCCCTGTAGAAGAGTGATCAACATCCCCTGCCTGTCTCTTAAACACTGTGTGACTAGAAGCCAACAAAGAGATGTGGAATTGCCATTGTGTATAAACATCACTTCAAGAGGTTAGAGAAGAACTCCAGTGATCATTTCTCTGCTCAGAGACCACTGATTCTGTCTTCAAAGCTCTTGGAGCTCTTGGAGCTTGTCTGGGCATAAGCGTCACGATTAAGACATGAATAGAATAGCTATTTTACAGTGAATCTTCTTTTCTTCATTGTTCCTGATCCTTCATCTATGGAGGAGTGAGTTTTTCTTAATATTTTTCCAGTATGCCTTAGCTACTGTTAGAGTCAGATTTTATATTCAACCTTAGTAACACTATCAGCTCTCATAATTTTCATTCCATAACTTTGTTTCTACAAATATTATTAAGTGTTTATAGTGTGACAGATACTTGAGCTACAGAAATGAAATAAGCCATATAACTAACTGGCTTATATGAGAGATCTCTTTCTTCCTCCTTTCCATGGTTCTGACTTTCAATTTTATTAACCTTATGAAATAAATGTCCCTCTTTTTTTTTTTTTGAGACAGGGTCTCTGTTGTCCAGGCTGGAGTGCAGTGGTGTGATCTCCACCTCCTGTGTTCAAGCAATTCTCATGCCTCAGCCTCCTGAGCTGCTGGGATTACAGGCATGTGCCACCACGCTCAGCTAATTTTTGTATTTTTAGTAGAGACGGGGTTTCACCATGTTGCCCAGGCTGGTCTCGAACTCCTCACCTCAAGTAATTCACCCACCTCAGCCTTCCAAAGTGCTAGGATTACAGACGTGAGCTACCACATCTAGCCTAAAATAAACGTCCTTTTAAAAACAGATCAAAAAATTCTAGAAAGAAATAGAGTACTTATAAATTTTATTTGATCTTAATATTTAAACAGGAAATCATTGATACCCCCCAAATCCTAAGATGAAATAGGATTCTTTCCAGAAATTATAGATGTTCTTGAAGAATCATTCTGATTGAATTTAAAAAAAAAAAATAGCTTAACTTTACGCAGCTTGGAAATTTGGTAAAAAGACAAATATCCTTGAAACTGGATCATGGGTATCCTAACATTTCCTGAGGACAAACTACTACATTTGTGTGATTCATTCGAACACTCTTTATGCCTGTGACCTTGCAGAAGAATTGCTATTAAATGAACTTGCCATTATGTCTCCGCAGAAATCCTTTTCAGCCCGGGCTGTGTCCCGCTCCCATCAAAGGGCGGAACACATCTTAAAGAACTTGCAGCAGGAGGAAGAAAAGAAACGTCTTGGTCGAGAAGCCAGCCTCATCACCGCCATCCCCATCACCCAGGAGGCTTGCTATGAGCCCACATGCACGCCCAGCTCAGAGCCGGAAGAAGAAGGTGCCCTCTGCACACAGGACTTCTTGGGGGGGCTGAGTCTCAGGGAAATAACGTGCTCTGAAATTAACATTGACAATTTTATGTGACACGAGGTGATATGCCCCCTTCCATCTCTCTCTCTCACTTCCTGACACTAACCAAACTTTCTGAAGTTTAGAGTTAACCATTTGCAGAGGCAGAGATTAGTTACATTAAATGAATGACTCGAGGAACTGCTGGATCCAGTAGGTGTATTAAAGTAAATGCAACCAATCTTTCAACCTTCACAAGTGCAGTTTGTCAGTTGGTATCAAAAAATGATGAATTAATCATTCTGAATTGAGTGATTCTCTGCCCTGCTTTTGTAAAAACTTCAGGGGATATTTTCTGTCTTTCCTCTGTAGAGCTTTTTTAATTTTCATTTTTCCTTTTCTAAGTACACTCAACATTATTTAAGCCTTATGGTCTGGGAGCAGTAAGCATTTGTGATACAAGAGCAATGTGATAATGATAACTGTTTTGTTATAAAGCCAAAGTTCACATTCCCCATTTTGTTTGCCAGTAGAAGAAGTCACCAATCTGGCATCCCGTCGACTGTCTGTGAGTCCATCCTGCACCTCCAGCACTTCCCACAGGAATTACTCCTTCCGCCGCGGGTCAGTCTGGTCAGTGCGTTCAGCCGTCAGTGCTGAAGGTGTGTCCTCATGCATACATTTTATTTCTCCTGACTTACGTGGTTTGAAACACTTCCTAGTTAATATCATTATCTCACTTGATTACACTGTCTTCATTAAATAACTTGTCTCATGACTTGACATTCTAAAAAAATTAGCATGGCATTCTTTAAAAAAATATTGTTGATTTACCTCAGCAATGTCATTTTTAAGTTGGCTCTATTTTAATTACATTGCATGTAATCATATTGCTGAGGGTTCAGAATACATTATTCTAGATAGTTAATAGTTTTCCACCTAGCTACAGTATATTACAACCAACTGGGAAGCTTACAAAAAAGTTCCAACCATACCTAAGACCAAATCAAAATCTCTGAGGGTAAGACCCATCAATGTTTTTAAAACCTCCTCAACTGATTTCAGTGTGTGTCCCTAGTTTTTGTTTTTGTTTTAATTTTAACCATCCCTGTGGGTGTAAAGTGGTAACTCAATGTGATTTTTATTTGCACCTCCCTAATGACAAACGATATGGAGCATCTTTTCATATGCTTATTGACCATGTGTGTATCTTCTTTGTAAAAGTGTTCATTCAATCTTTTGTCCACTTTAAATTGGGGAATTTGTCTTTTTTTTTTTTTTTTTTTTTGAGATGGAGTCTCGCTCTGTCGCCCAGGCTGGGGTGCAGCGGTGCAATCTCGGCTCACTGCAAGCTCTGCTGCCTTCACTCCATTCTCCTGCCTCAGCCTCCCAAGTAGCTGGGACTACAGGCACCCGCCACCACACCTGGCTAATTTTTTTGTACTTTTAGTAGAGATGGGGTTTCACCATGTTAGCCAGGATGGTCTCAATCTCCTGACCTCATAATCCACCCGCCTCAGCCTCCCAAAGTGCTGGGATTACAGGCTTGAGCCGCTGCGCCGGGCCCAGCAATTTGTCTTTTAACTGTTAAATTATAAGAACTATTTATACATTCTGTATATAAGTCACTTATCAGATATATGATTTGCAAATATTGTCTCCCATTTCGTAGTTTGTCTTTCTACTTTCTTCACTTGATCTTAGCCAAAAGGCTGAGAAGCAAGTGTCTTTTTTACTTTCTTAAAGGTAACTTTGAGGCACACAAGTTTTTTATTTTAATTAAGTCCAATGTGTGTGTTTTTTCTTTTGTCATTTGTGCTTTTAGTATCATATCTAAGAAACAATTGTCTAATCCAAGGTCGCAAAGATTTACTCCTATGTTTTCTCCTAAGAGTTTTAGCATTTATATTTAGGTGTGTGATCAACTTTGAGTTAATATTTGTTATGTTATGAGTTAGAATTTTGCATTTAGATAACTAGTTGTCCCAGCACTATTTATAGAAAAGACTATTCTTCTTGAATTTTCTTGGCACCTTTGTCAAAAATCAATTGAACATGAATGTAGTAGTATATTTACAGTCTTTCATTTCTGTTTTACTGATCTGTATGTCAATCCTTCTCTCAATACCATGAAATCTTGATATGCAGATATTTGTGTAATTATGTCTTTCTGATTGATTATTTTATCATTATAACATGCTCTGTTTTGCCTGTGGTAAAAATTTTTCACTTACAGTATACTTTTTCTAATGTTAACATAGATACTCCACATCATTTTTTATTGCTGTCTGTATGGCGTATCTTCTTTCATCCTTTTCTTTCATCTTATTTGTGTCTTTAAAACTAAATTATGTCTCTTAGAACATAACAGTTGATTCATATTTGTTTGTTTTTATCCATTCTGCTAATTTTGCCTTTTGTTTATTTAGTCAGTTTACATTTATTGCAGTTTTGGATAAGGTAAGATTTATGTCTGCTATTTTAATATATAAGATATGCCATGTGAAAGACATAGTTTTATTTATACCTTTATCTTATAACTTTATAAGATAATATGTTTTATATAAAATATATAACAGTATATTAAAATAAAACATATTTATAATAGCTGACAAAATCTTTGTCTAGTAAGTCCAACATTTAAGCTTCCTCAGGGTTAGTTTATGTTGACTGCTTTTATTTCTGTATATAGGCAATATTTTCCTGGTTTCTTATATGTCTCATAACTTTTATTGAAAAATGGACAATTTAAATTATATAATGTGGCAACTCTGCAAATCAAATGTCCCCCTTTCCTCATGAGGGTTTTTTGTTGTTATCGTGTTGCTATTTGTTTGTTTAGTAACTTTCCTTGACTAATTTTGTAAAGTCCCTAAGCTTTGTTGAGTATGAGCGCTGAAATCCCCACTTGGTTGCATTAGTGGTCAGGTAATGATTAGACAGAGATTTTAAGTGCCTCAAACTAATAAGTCTTCCAGGTCTTCCAACCTTTACTGAGGACCACTTTGGATGTGTTGAGGCACATCTTCAGTGTTCCAGTAGTTTAAAACTCTGCCTTAGCCTTCATTTTCGTACTTTCTGTTTGTGTAGAGCTTCAAGGTTAGCTAAACATGAGAGATCAGGAATTTCTCAGGTCTTTCCTGGGCATGTGCACAACCTTGTACATATGTACAGCCATCTAGATACCCAGGAATATGTCAGTGATTTGCAAGCCCCCTAGAAATCTCATTCCCTAGATTTCCCTTTTAAGTTTTTTGTCAGTCTCCAGCTTCTCCCAACTGATATGAACACCTCAGACAGCTACGATGTTAAGTAATTGTTGCTGATTTTTTCTCTTTTTTTTGTAAATGCCCTGGGGATAAAGCTATGTGCACTAAGTAAGCTTTGAGTCAAGCTAAATAAAGACAAATCCTGTGAATAGGGATTTTCCATGGGGTTCTAGATAGGTCAAGTCGTGACAATTCTCTGGTGTTGAGGCTTTTAGGGAGCCCCAAAACTGCTCTGCCCATCCTGTGGCTACTAGGCTGCTGGTTTTCACAGCTACAATGGTTGCAAGGTTGTCGATTTTCAAGGTTCCTAAGGACCTAGGAAGAGGGAGAGATGAGTAGGGAAAGTTAAAATGCCAGAAATACTACTGGTCTTACCGAGAGTTTACCTTTCTTTTTCCTTTTTTTTTTTTTGTTTGTTTTTTTAATACATGCTCCTCAAATAGTTCCAAGCTTTTGGTTAATTTTGAAAGCTCCGAAAAAAAGTGTATTTCACAGTGTTCTCATTGTTTTTATGGAGGAACAGGTTTCAGGGATCTATACTCCACTGTTCCAGAAGTGCTTGGCCCACTATATCTATATACATTTTTAAAGATTTCCATATGCATCTACTATGACTCTGTGTCCGGAATTTATTCCTTCCGGTGGGTTCTTGGTCTTGCTGACTTCAAGAATGAAGCTGCAGACCTTCACAGTGAGTACAGCTCATAAAGGTAGTGCAGACTCGAAGAGTGAGCAGCAGCAAGATTTATTGGGAAGAGTGAAAGAACAAAGCTTCCACAGTGTGGAAGGGGACCCTAGTGGGTTGCCGCTGCTGGCTCAGGTGGCCAGCTTTTATTCCCTTATTTTACTTTATTCCAGCTTTTATTCCCTTATTTGGCACCACCCACATCCATTGGTCCATTTTACAGAGCACTGATTGGTCCATTTTACAGAGTGCTGATTGGTCCATTTTACAGAGTGCTGATTGGTGCATTTACAATCCTTTAGCAAGACACAGAGTGCTGATTGGTGCGATTTTACAGAGTGCTGATTGGTACGTTTACAATCCTTTAGCTAGACACAGAGTGCTGATTGGTGCAATTGTACAGAGTGCTGATTGGTGCATTTACAATCCTTTAGCTAGACACAAAAGTTCTCCAAGTCCCCATCCAACCCAGAAGGTCAGCTGGCTTCACCTCTCAAAGCCAGAACTGAGAATGACAGTATAAGTCTCTTACCCTCTAGTCCATAGGCCTTCTAAAATCCCAAATAGTCATGTAAGTTTTAATATGAGAATCAAACACTCACAGTTCTTTAGTGCTTTAGAAAAATGACATGTATATTTTCATATTAATAAGCTGTTAAATACCTTTTCTACCTTCCTCGCCTACTAAATCTAAACTTTTTCGTTTATTCCTATGTGCAATTATATTTATTATTAATTTGTTATTGTATTTATCAATGAGGATGAAAACATTAATATGAGTGGGCTATGTCGTTCTTATCCTAAATGCGTGTGTGTTTTCTTCTACCCTATATTACTGCTTACCATCTTGCACACACTCACATGCACACAACCAGTTGCATCTACGAAAAATGTCTTAGTCTCTGCTTAGAATTTTATCTTCATTGATTTAACATTGTGAGCTGATCCACATGTCCCAGAATGTCTGTGCTTTGCTTCTCTACCAAACAAGAATAGTGGTACCTGGAAAGTGGGCTGGTTTTTTTGTTTGTTATAAAATGAAGACGCACTTTGTGTAATGTCATCTTTTTTAAAATGTTGGCATTTTCTCATTGGTAGGATTATGCTATTAAATAAGTAGGCCTTGAACTGAGAAATGTTGCATTAAAATTACATTACTGAGGCCAGATGCAGTGGCTTATGCCTGTAATTTCAGTACTTTGGGAGGTGGAGGTGGGAGGATTGCTTGAGCCCAGGAGTTCAAGACTGACCTGGGCAACATAGTGAGGACTCATCTCTACAAAAAATAAAAAAATTACATGTGGTGGCACACCTGTATGGTCCCAGCTACTCTGGAGGCTGAGACAGGAGGATCTCTTGAGCCCAAGAAGTCGAGGCTGCAGTGAGCAGTGATCATGCCACTGCACTCCAGCCTGGGTGACAGAGTGAGACCCTGTCTCAAAACAACAACAACAACAAAGAATTACATTACTGAGAAAAGCACCCTGATTTTGTCTCCCATTTTAGATGAGGAACATACCACTGAACACACGCCAAACCACCATGTGCCTCAGCCGCCACAAGCAGTGTTCCCAGCATGCATCTGTGCGGCAGTACTTCCCATTGTTCATCTGATGGAGGATGGTGAGGTGCGGGAAGATGGAGTAGCAGGTACAGTTTTGAACAGTTGGATCATCAGTGATATTCTTAAGCTGTTTATCTGATAGAAGACAGTAGGTTGCTTTTAAACACATTATCTACTGACCACATGTTGAACTGTTTTATGCGTGTATTATAATTACAGATTTGCAACATACTGTGCTAACACTATCACTCTCTCCACTTCCTTCTTCCTCTACTTTTATGGCCAAAAAAATTGCATTTAAAATAGGTAGTTGGGTCCAGGAACATTGTTTGTGACCAGAGAACAGAACACTAATTTGGCCACACAGAAATCAAACAGTCACTTTTAGCTATTAACTTGACATCACTAATACCATCTCTCTTATGTGATTACCTTTCCAGATGTACTAACTACCAGAAAGAATAATTGCAAAACGAAACAATAAACTAAGGGAAAACATGAGTAATATTTGTGACGACAAAGGTTAATTTCTTAACATTACATTTAGAAAAGCTCTTATAACTCAGTCATAATTTTAAAAAACCCCATTAGAAAAATGGGCAAAGGATATAAGCAGGCAATCCAATAGCCAGTAACACCTGGAAACAACATCGTTGTTTAAAACAATAACTAAATCTTACATTTCGGCTACAAAGTTGGCAAAGATTATTTTAAATGAAAATATCTATTGCTGGCGAAAAAGCAAGGGAAAGAGCATCCTCATACTTTGCTGATGAAGTATAAAACTCTGTACAAGCATTCTATAACAGAGTTTCATGATATGTATCAAAAACCTTAAAAGTGTGAAAAACTTTTGACACAGATCTGGCTTCTAGCAATTTCCTGACATTCATGAGGGCTGTATAAAGGACGTTGTACATTGATCATTATTTAAAATTAAAAAAAAATTTAGAAAGACTATAAATCCCTAATCATAGTTAATCATAGTACCTCCATATGATAACATTCCGTGAACACTGGAATTGCATTCTAGATGAATATTAATATAAAAAGTGTTAATATATTGCTAAGTAAAAAACCAAATACCAACGAATATTTTCTATATATAGTACTATTTTAAAATACATGTAAGTAGAGTGGGAATGGTGGCTCATGCTTGTAATCCCAGAACTTTGGGAGGCCGAGGCAGGCGAATCGCTTGAGACCAGGAGTTCGAGACCAGCCTGGCCAACATGGCAAAACCCGGTCTCTGCTAAAAATACAAAAACTAGCCAAGCGTGGTGGCACATGCCTGTAATCCCAGCTACTCATGAGGCTGAGGCAGGTGAACTGCTTGAACCTGGAAGGTGGAGGTTGCAGTGAGCCGAAATCGCACCACTGCACTTCAGCCTGGGCAACAAAGTGAGACTCCATCTCAAAAAAATAAAATAAAAGAATGCATGTAAGTATATGTTTCATGTATGTGAAAGGACGTACTCCAAACTGTTAATAATTGTTTCTGTGGCGAGTGGACTTCCCAGTCTTATTTTTCTCTTTGCATTTTTTTTATATTTTTCATGTTTTAAGCATGAAACTGCCTTACTTAAGCAATGAAAATAAAAATAATATGAGCATTTTAAAGTTTTAATTGATACATAGTAATTGTACATATTTATGGGGTACAGTGATATTTCAATACCTGTATACAATGTGTAATGATCAAATCATGGTAATTAGCATATCCTTCACCTCAAATAGCATTTCTTTGTGTTAGGAACACTCACAATTCTCTCTTCTAGCTATTTGAGAATATAGAATAAATTACTGTTACCTATAGTCACCCTCCAGTGCTAAAGAACGCTGGAACTTATTCCTGCTATCTAGCTGTAATTTCGTATCCATTGACCAACCTTTCCTATGCCTCCCTCCTGCCTCCCCTTCCTAGCCTCAAGTTAGCACTATTCTACTCTCTACTTCTGAGAGATCAACTTATTTAGCTTCTACAAAGAGTGAAAACATGCGGTATTTATTTTTCTGTGCCTGGCTTATTTCACATGTAAAGGTATTTTTGCAATCAATTTCAACCTGAGAAAAACTCACACCTATTTTAATTAGTTATAGAGACACATGAAAGCTACAGCTCTGGATTTATATTTTTGTTAATATTATTTATACGTCCTTTAACTTTAATTGCATGTTTTGTTTCTGAATCAAAAATTGGTATCATTTATTTGAAATAAATTTATGCTAAATTCTGTATTCCTACTTTTGAAAACCAATGGATTTGGGAAACAACGTTCAAACTAAAGACCATTCGGTGTTTACTGGCCCTCTTTTTTACCCATCTGCTTTCTTAGTCTGGGCACTTCTAGACAATCTTAGCCTGACCACTTTCCCCACGGAAGTAGCACTTTCTTTCTCATTAGGATTAATTATTTATTCTTAAGACTTCCTCATTAGAAGTGAGAACCTAATTGTTACTGGCTCAACTACTTTATCTTGCTGAAGGAGATACTGTTTGAAGTATTCATGTGTACAGAAAAAAAAAAAATCCCTAATTCATATGCATTCTAAACCAAAACATATTTTCAAAAACCAAATAGTCCTTCACAGTTTCTCCATAAAATAAACAATAAAATATGACTGCAATTTAATAAGTGCTTCCTACTGCTATTATTGGGGTGATTTCCACAACAAATACAATTGCATATATTCACAGAGATATTCTTTGTGAAAGCATTGCTGATACCAGAAGACAACTCCTACACTTTTTGGTAACCTGTTCTTTACATATGAAAATGTTCAGAGACAACAACGAAGAGAACAAATATCTACCTTTCAAAAGAGAAAAGAGTTCACAGAGCCTTTTTAAGGCAAAAAGGAGAGACTAAAGCTTGTAATTTGTCAAATACTTTATCTCATAGACTTATCTCCATTTAAGACAAATGTTCAACTTTCTTTCTCTTCTGAAGTGAGTGCTGTGGCTCAACAAGTCTTATGGAACTGTCTAATTGAAGATCCATCAACAGTTCTTCGACATTTTCTGGAAAAACTGACCATCAGCAATAGACAAGTAAATTCCTCTTCCTTTTTAGTGTAGCTCTGTGGCTACAAGTGTGAACACTGTTAAAATCATGCAAAGAACTTTATAGTGCAGTGCATGCAACTCAGTGCCCTCCAATACACAGCCAATAAGTACTTTTTAAATAATGATAATGATGAGCAATACTTAATTGTTGTTTTCTTTTTAATTTCTCCATTAATTCATGTTTCTATGTATGTATGTTACATTGCTAGTGAGGATCCTAAAATACTGCAAGATTAAATTAAGTATAATGTTCTTACTATTGAGTACCTTCATTGAATTCTGATTGCTTGGCAATCTGATACAGGTATGATTATTAGAATATGTTAAAATTTTTCATTAACCAAAATCCTGATTTGTCAGACCACCCTGTAAGAAGATCATGCCAAATAAAAGTAGTTTTCCAAGCAATGGCAAAATACAGCGATGATTAAAAATTTTTTGTTCATTTATATGCTACAGTCATATTCACTGGAAGGTTAAGTGTAGTTTCTGAAAGGTAATGTTAATTACAGACATTTCAATCTATCCTCTCGTAACCTCTCTCTTTCTCTTTGACTCAAAATCTAGAAAGCAGAATTAGGAAGTTCACAAAAACCTGATTTGTTTAATGATTTTTCAACATAGGTCCTCCTCACATTCCCATCATATCAGGCTACCATGGCCAAAAGAGTTAACTAAATATACAACTTTCCTGTGACTTGCCTGTGACCTACACACACAGTGTCAATTTAAAAAGAACAGAGTCGTTTACTGCTCAGTGATTTTTATGTGTTAGCTCCTAGGAGAAAGGTGTTCCAGATGGTTTAAATACTACTTAACAAGTATCACCTATACTATATGAAAATCTTGAACATAATTAAAATCAATATGTGGGCAAAAGTAAGAAAAATCCCTCCCCCAATCCCGAATTTTTAAGAAGTTAATTTTATTTTCTACAGCATGGCAGCTGAAGGAAACATTAAAAATTCCGTTCTTCTTTCAGGATGAGTTAATGTACATGCTGCGCAAACTTCTCTTGAATATTGGAGACTTTCCTGCTCAGACATCTCACATCCTATTCAACTATTTGGTGAGTTATAAATGTTCATTTCCAATTACGAAGCAGCACCATGATGAAAAGGTCTTAGGAGATTTTTTTTTCAATAAATTTCCATTAATTACATCACTAAAGGCAAATTCTGGGCAACTAAATTCACCTACGCTTCCCTATACTTCCTGTGTAGGGAAGCCCCTGCCCGGCATACTCTTTGGCATATGGAGGGCAGTCAATATACATGTCAGTTTCCTCTCTGTCTTCCTTTAGCAATATATAACTTCCTTATGTTTGTTGTTTATTTTGGTTTTCTGTTGAGAAAACGTGTTCTTTTAGTATTTTTTCCTCTTTTCCTATCTGTGTTTAAACACACACACACACACACACACACACACACACACACAGATGCAACTGTTGTCCTAGATGGAAAGTTTCTGTGTATGTATTTTTTCATGGCAACTGTCTGTGACAGTTTTAACTGCCCTGGCTGTTCTTTCCTGATCCTCGGAGACTTACCAATTTCTTCACGTTCTTTTTGTAAACCCCAAATGAATATGCAGTTTGGGAGCTAGAACCTGATGACTGCTCCTTGAAACTGCCCCTTAATCCAGGCAGACCAATAGCCAAATTAGTGTCTGTGCTGGGCATACTCCTTCAGTTATCCATATGCATGTGCATCCCTAGCAGGGTGATAAATTTAACTCACACCACAACCCCCATGTGCAGAGAACATTTGTAATTCCTTTCTATTGTCTAAGACTAATTTGGTCATCTTCCTCCTGAGTGTCTACTTGCTGGTTGCCAAGGGAAAAAATATGAATAAATGTCCAATCCAGATTTAAGTTCAGACCAGTACCAAAACATAAACAGTACTTTTTGGTGGTTCTCAGTCTCTCTTGGATAAAAATGCATAGTCTCTAGGAATTCTCCCTCCTTCCCACTGCTTTTGTCTCTATAGCTATGTCGAGTTAGGGAGAAAAAAGACCTTTGTTCCACATCTTACCCCTTGCATTTTATCTGGGTCGTTCGTTTGTGAGACCATGTTCTTTGGCTGGTTGCTGGATGGGCACAAACTCAAGCCCATGGCTACTATCACTCAAAGCCTGTCTGCTCCTGGAAGTGTTTGCCGGGAGACTCAACCTCCCCTCAGCTTCTTTGGGTGCTTTACACCCCCTGACTTCTTGCCATGAGTCCCATATGGCTATAACATAGGAAGTCCACTAGCTACAGCAACCCGCTCAGTGACAACAGCCTATGGCCGTTCTATCTGGAAAGCTTTCCAGCCAAACATCCACTACTTCTGGGTTCTGTCTACACCATACAAAAACCAAAGGTGGATTTGGAAAGCGAAATGTTAGGGCCTCCCTCAGTTTAAGTGTGTGCCCTGATAAATTTACAGTGCATCCAGGTTGGTATGGAAAGACCCCAAACAGGGACTGGAGGCGAGCGTGCTTTCAGTGTTTCTTTTGCTTGTCCATATACCTGCCTCTTCCCCCAGGTCACTGAATAGGAGAAATGCTTGTTCTCCTCCATCGTTTAGCTCCGCAACAAAAATATTTTTAAAAGAGCTTGATGCCCAGATAGTTTTAATAGAAATAAATCTCCAAATGCTCAACTTACAGATACGCATGAACACTTGCTGAGTAAATCTGCCATCTCAACCATCATTCTAGTGCACACAAGGAAGACCCACCCCATCGTCCCAGAGATTACCAGGCTGCACTGACAGGCATGTAGGTTGGAGAAAGAATCTGAATTCTATGTTATTAATAGTTTTAAGAAATTGACTTTTCTGATTGATCAATGCACTTTAACCCATAGGACTTTCTATCCGGTCCTATGTTTTATAAATTTCTATTAAGGGTGAGAGTTGGCCCTTCTTAGGGTGTCCAGCATTTAGAACACCAAAACAAATTAGGTTTGCCACTCTGATTCTTTCAACACAACTAGAAAGTTTTCCAGGACTACAAAATTTTTGAAGAAACAGTGGCTAAAACACACAAGAAAAAAAAAAATTTACACTATTTCTTTCTGAATATTTGCACATTATTGAATAAGATAATTGAAACTTATTTCATCAACTATTCCAATTATAGTCAATCCTCATCTTATTTCAATGTATAGAATGGTGAACATATTCTACCTCCTATTAATAAAAAATAAATTTCGAATGAGGCATGTTAGATGTCAACTTTAAAAGGTGCAAAAGGGCACACAGTTTTTCAAAATTACATTAGAAGATATGCAAACAACCCAGCTGGTAAAATAATGTGCACAACAAACCTCATAACATATTTACCTATGTAACAAACCTGTGCATGTACCCCTAAATTTAAAAAAAAAAAAAAGACACACAAAAATTTTGAAGTTCACCAACTCAGCCAAGCAGAGTGCTCTTAGCTTTGAGACTATTAGACATAATCCAAGCTGCTAATAGTGCTTGCGCAAACTTCATACACAGATGAATTTTGGATGGCCTAAGTACCTAGCTACCAAGTGACATGATGCCTGGGTGGGGGGCGGGGGGAATGGTCTGCTTTTTTCTTAAGAATTTGCCATTTTAGTGATATATGAAAATATGCAGCAGCCTGTGTGGTCAGTTTTCCAGTTATGCCCTCTCCCGGTAACGCTGAAGGTGTTACAGAAGCATTTGAACGGAGAATACGAAGGCACAGAAGATTGAGTTTAAAACAAGAAAAGCTAAGGAAATGAGAATGTGAGCTCAGGATTATTGTGGCTTTGTGAATTCTTCTCATCCTGACTTCTAGGTAGGATTAATCATGTACTTTGTGCGGACTCCCTGCGAGTGGGGGATGGATGCCATTTCAGCCACCCTGACATTCCTGTGGGAGGTGGTGGGTTACGTGGAGGGCCTCTTCTTCAAGGATCTCAAGCAGACAATGAAGAAGGAGCAGTGCGAGGTGAAGCTCCTGGTGACCGCTTCAATGCCAGGTAAGCCACTAGTACTTTTTAGTAACATAACTTAAAAAAAAAAATTATAAATAGTCCTTTGAAAGACTAAGAGGCTCGTTCATTCATGAGAAAATTTTCAGAGTCCTAGCCCCCAGTATTGAGTGCTTCAAAGAATTTTTGTTTAATATAATCAGAGGAAATACAATAGACCCTTTAAAAAGTCAGCGGTTGCCAGCTGAAAAGGGAGACTCAGAACTGAGATCCGCATGAATCAGTCCTTGAAGGGCTGCCAAGGTTGAAGATTTATTTAAGTCTATCGCAGAGAGCCAGCTGAACTGAAAGCTTTTTTGAGTGAATTTTTGGCAGTGCAAGGAGAATAATATTGTTTGTATGGCATGGACTCCAGTTCTTTGTAAACTCCATGAGAGAAGGCTTTATGAAAAACTGGAAAAGGGGAAAGCAGGAAGAAGGAGCATTACAAAAGAACATGAAGCGTGATGTAAACTCAAGATACGGTTCCTTTTCACTTCAGATAGCTTGTTTTGCCTTAAGACAAAGATTTTGACAATCCCTTTATCCTTGTGCAGTGACTAAGAAAATTTGAGATGATACATGTATTGAAATAAAAGTGAAAGACAGAATTATGTAGAGATGAGAACACAGGTTCTTGCAGCAAAGAAGCCTGTGTTTAAATCATAGCACTGTCATTTATTAGTCACATAACTAGTATTAACTGTGAAGAAGTACATCATTTCTCAAAGCTTTCTTTCCTTGTGTATAAAATAGGGATATAATTCATACTTCACGATTGTGAGGAATAAATGAGTTGAGATATGTGAAATACTTGCTGCCATACCTGGCTTATGATAAATATTCAATAAATGATAATTGTGTATGTATACGTTCTGTAGATTATCCAAAAAAAGTGATCAGTTTTTATTATAGCAAAGAAACTCCTATTTTTAACATACTTAAAGACAACTCACTAAAAGTCAATGTATATCATAATGTTCACAAAGATTTATAATTAATGAATGAAGTAGAATAAATATTGTCTCAATCAGCCAAGAAGAATACAGAAAATGTAGCTTTAAGCTACATTTCAAGTACTTGTTTTGGTTTTGCTAATATCTCTGTCTATATTTTCTTTTTTTTTTTTTTTTTTTTTTTTGAGACGGAGTCTCGCTCTGTCGCCCAGGCTGGAGTGCAGTGGCCAGATCTTGGCTCACTGCAAGCTCCGCCTCCCGGGTTTACACCATTCTTCTGCCTCAGCCTCCCAAGTAGCTGGGACTACAGGCGCCCGCCACCTCGCCCGGCTAGTTTTTTGTATTTTTTAGTAGAGACGGGGTTTCACCGTATTAGCCAGGATGGTCTCGATCTCCTGACCTCGTGATCCGCCCGTCTCAGCCTCCCAAAGTGCTGGGATTACAGGCTTGAGCCACCGCGCCCGGCCTCTGTCTATATTTTCTTAACCTTTATTGCCTGGTCACATCATCTAGAAAACAGGGATGTATTACTTGTTGCAATGCTTGAGGTTTGAAGTCTAACTCTTCCACTAAATAAATATGTCTCAAGTTATTCCATTTCTCTTTTTCCTCATTTGTAAGATAAAAATCAGAATACCCACATCATGGGGTTGCTGTGAGATTTAAATACAATTATGCATGTAAAAGACAGGTAGAAGTATTGGGAACTTGGCCGAGCGTGGTGGTTCACTCCTGTAATCCCCGCACTTTGGGAGGCTAAGGCTGGTGACTTGCTTGAGGTCAGGAGTTTGAGACCAGCCTGGGCAACATGGCGAAACCCTGTCTCTACTAAAAATAAAACTTTTTAAAAAGTATTGAGAACTCCATACCTATCACTTTTAATAAGTGAATATATTTAAAATATATATGTATTAATATTAAACTTCCAGATTAAAAATAAATAAAAAATGTAACTATGAATTAAGTATTGTAATTAACAGTAAAATCATGAGATTATTGTTAATATTTTAATGCTTTATGCTTTAAAATACAAATTTTCCTATAGCAAAAGTCAGTTTATTATTCTTTTTATCTTTCGTAGGTACTAAAACCTTGGTAGTTCATGGACAGAATGAGTGCGATATCCCAACCCAGTTACCAGTCCATGAAGACACTCAATTTGAAGCCCTGTTGAAGGTAGGAATGACTTTTAACAGAAATAATTTTTTTAAGGACAATGCTATGGCCACCTCATTGAAGATTCATTTTAGAATAAAATGGCATTTTTCTATCTTTCAATGGATGTATGCATTTCTTTACTCTTCTAAAATCTGCCCCACTATTATTCCCTTATGCTATTTCCTTCCATAATTTTCCCCACTTCTACTGACTTTAGTCCGTAAACTCTCAGTAATCTGATTTTCAGGAACACAGTTCTGGGCCAAGATGTAAGTAGAAGAGACCTCTGGAAAAAAATCAACTTTTCCAAACTCCTGCATCTTATTTCAGTGGAAAGGGTCATTACTGCTCCTTTTGGCTTCACTCAGACATCTCCAGAGAATTTCTAAGGCCCAACTTCAACAACTACTCCATTTCTATACTCATGATGAATGGTGGGATAGCAGGAAGGCAAACAGAGTACATTCAAACGCTGCCTTCACCACAACCAGTGTGACCTAAATCAAGTGATAGGACTTCTCTAGTCTCAGTTTCATTTTCAACAGTACTGAGATACTGGTTCAGGTTATACAAGTTATCTATACCTAGTATATACTATATAATGTGCACAGTGCATGGTAGCTTATATTATTCCTAAATGTTTCTCTAAACATGCTTTCTTCCTGATGCTGAGACCAGTAGGTGCCGCTGTTCCTCCACAGTCCATCACTCGGTCTGATTTATAATTGTACGTCTTGGACACTATGAGAGCAGATGGTTTATATCACATTATCAGTCTTTATGGTACCATTCTTTGGATAACGCTGTGTGGGTATATATGCAGCCATGGTGTGTGTGTGTGTGTGTGTGTATATGTGTGTGTGTGTGTATACACATATACACACACACATATCTAGTGTATACAGTTTATATAAGACACACACATGTCTAATGTATACAATTTATGTAAGGCATAAATATATATATAATCCTCGTAAGAGGTTACCTTGTTTTTTCGAAATTTGTATCTGTCAGCTTACTACCTAGGACATAATATCTTCCTGGTAAACATTTAGTAAAATTTGTTGCTATTGTTCTAGGAGTGTCTGGAGTTTTTTAACATCCCAGAATCCCAGTCAACACATTATTTTCTTATGGATAAACGATGGAACCTTATTCACTACAATAAGGTGAGACACCAGTAATGACATCCCTGTTGAGTTGTGCCAAAGACTTATCATGCCTACCTGAGGGTGGCTCATAATCAGGGAGGCATCGCTGTTTAGAAGGTAATAGTATGACCACCTGGGTCACACCATCCTACTATCAGTGGGGCTTTTGACTGGCAACTTCACCTTTCTACCCTTCGGTTTTCTTTTGTGTAAAATGAAGGTAATGATAATGGTGTCCATGCTAGAGCATTTGTAATAGTTAAATGAGATAAGCTAGACGAGACACTTAGTTATTGATCATTATTACATGAAAAATTACGTTGCCCATATAATACCTGTGTGTGTCTATTTGGAATTTGAATGCTGTTTTGCATCTCTGTTCTACCATGTTAAACATGACCATGCTGACCTGATTAAATGAGCAGAAGGGGCCTCAGGATGCTTGCTGACATCACTTTACAGTGATCTTCCAAAGTGTTGTTTAGTACATTGCCTTTAGCTGCTTTTTTCCTGGCATAGCATCCTAGTACTTAGAACTTTGGGTAAAGAAGAAATGAGAATAAATGTTTAATCTTTTGAACTCTTTTTTTTTTCTTTTTGTGTAATCCACACAGACCTATGTTCGAGATATTTATCCTTTCCGGAGGTCGGTATCTCCCCAGCTGAACCTTGTACATATGCATCCGGAGAAGGGACAGGAACTCATTCAGAAACAGGTGTCTGACCACGTCAGTTTTATTCCATGGTTTTGTCATGTTGTTAGAGTAGATATCAGTTCATATATTGCCAACTTTGAGATTCTATGATTCCATTATGACCCTCTCTGGAGACCATAGTTGGCCCTTACTCAATAAATTGTTCTCCCAAATAGTATAAGATTTACAAATTGGATCATTGCTTAAAGGTGTTAAGAAACACTCACTTGGAGTAGTGTAATGATGAATGATTGAGTATAAACAATAGAAATATTCTAATTTATTTACCTATTATTTTCTAAATGTAGATTTGCATTTCACATTCTGTAAAATTGTATTGTAGTTATGTAAGTTATCCCAGTGGTTTACACTAGCTGGCTACAGAGTAAAAGGGGTCACTCTAGTATGCCTGAAAAAAAAAAGCATTAAACTAAAGTTCAAAGATTTGGACTTCATCCCAGTTCTGCCTCTGACCAGGGATCTGACCTTGGGCATGTTATTAATTTATCTTGAAACAGGAAGAGATATAGTCTAGCAGCTGTACTTAGGTTTAAGGTTGAAGAACAGAATAATATTCACATCTAATCTCAGATCAGACTTTGAGCTTAAGGAAAGTCACTATTCTGCATGCAAAATATAGCTTTAGTACACAATTCTAAAAATGATACAATTTTAATATTGCATATTTATTGCATTCATTGTTTAAATAAAATCTTTAAAGAATTTCAGGATACTTGATAATTTCAATTTTCTGTACATATCAAGGATAATAATTTGGCATCAAAATATCCAAAAATATCTTCATGAAATGAGTGAGAATGGCATAGAATTAGACCACTTAAGTAATTAAAAATATGGCTACCATTAACTACCTACATTCTATTTAAAAGAAAGAAAATACTGAATGTGTTGCAAGGTGTGAGATGTTGGGCAAAACTGTTAGATCTTAAATATAAACAATTTCTAAAACAATTCTCCCCAAATTACCTCAGCCCATGATTTTAGGATAAGATAATTAAAACCCTAATCAATAATGGTGCTTCCCTAGTCTCTCTCTCTCTCTCTCTCTCTCTGTCTCCCTGTGTGTGTGTGTGTGTGTGTGAGTGTGTGTGTGTGTTCATCATGTTTAAGAACAAGTTGTCAAAGAATGCCATCAAATGGAGTTCTTGCTCTGATGTACACTTCAAGTTAGAGCCTTTAGATTTCTAAGTTCCTCAGGGAGATTATAATATGGAGGACTATGAGTCTGGCTCAGAAGTTTCCTCAGTAGCTACTCACTGCATATAAACTTCCTAATCATCAAGAGAAAAGGACCTGAGAACCAAGAGCCCCATGTGTATGCCCTCTAAACTCGAAGCACCAATCAAGGACCCATGAGCTTCTGTCCCAAGATAGGTTTTTCCTGGATCTCACACCAGTCTTTGTTTTTTTAAAAGACAAACCCGGAACTCCCAGGAAACAGCTTAAGGCATGGGCGGCGATGGTAGAAGCAAGTGGAACTGACTGACAGGCTCCCTGTTAGTGAAGGTCTTCCACATTATAGCATCCAAACAAATGGGCTCTATTTAATATTGAACTATTCTTGACAATGCTTGCCTTATGCTTCTCTCCAGCCTAAAACTCCATAAGGAACATTTCCTACATTTCCTTCTGTAAAGCAGGCAGAAGGAAGTGAAAGGCATTTAAGTATTGTTTGCTCTTTCTTCTGATAAAGGAAAAAAAACACATGTCTCCCTCATTTCACTTTTCCCTTTTTCCCACTTTATCGACCCAGTTTGCCATTAAAGGTTTTTCCTTCAATTTATTCACTCTATAAATCTGGAGTTTCTAATCCTCCTTTTTGTCTGCTCCTGCTTTTATTTTCTCCAGGTGTTCACCCGGAAGCTGGAAGAAGTAGGGCGGGTATTGTTTCTCATCTCCCTAACCCAGAAGATCCCCACAGCCCACAAACAGTCCCATGTCTCCATGCTTCAGGAAGACCTCCTCCGCCTGCCCTCATTCCCTCGAAGTGCTATTGATGCTGAGTTTTCGCTCTTCAGTGATCCTCAAGGTATCAAACAAAGAAACATTGCCTCTCTGGGGCTTTTTTTAACGCACTTGTTTTGTTCTCAAATGGAGAGCATCTGAATCAGCAGAGGGTGCCGTAAAACCAGTGGTTCTCAGACCTGAGTGTGCACAAGAGACCCCTGGAGGACTTGTTGAAACAGATTTCTGGGCCCCGCCCTCCACCTCCAGGTTTCAGGATGGGGCCCAAGAGTTTGCAGTTCTAATAAGTTCTCAGGTGATGCTGATGCTGCTGTCCCAAGCACCAAATTTTGAGAACCACTGCTCTAAGCTAATCATCAGCAGCTGAAGTGTGGGTAGGATGGTGTTGTTAGGGTAGGAGAATACTTGACTAAACAAGGACCAGGTATTTGTGTGAAGTTCAGAAAGAGGCAAAACTCATCTAGAATGACAGAAATCAGAATGGTGGTTGCCTCTGGAATTGGAGGAAATGAATTTCCTGGAAAGGGGCAGAAGGGTGATGAAAATTGTCTGTATGTTGATTGAATGTTGCTTACATGAGTGCCTAGTGCCTATTTTTGTCAAAATTCAATGAACTCCACATTTAAAATCTGTGCATTTTACTCTAAATAATGCCTCAATTGAGAGAAAGAGACATAGACACAGAAAGAGACCCACTTTGGAGCCTCACTATGTTACTCGGTTATTAATTTGACACAATTAAATTAGCATCCCTATGCTTTATCGCCCTCATCCAGAAGCTTCAGACAGGCTGGGCAAAGTGACTCATGCCTGTAATCCCAGGCCTTTGGGAGGCCCAGGTGGGCAGATCACTTGTTGTCAGGAGTTTGAGACTAGCCTGGCCAACATGGCGAAACCCTGTGTCTACTAAAAATACAAGAAAAAAATTAGCTGGGTATGGTGGCGGGCGCCTGTAATCCCAGCTACTCAGGGATCTGAAGCATGAGAATCACATGAACCCAGGAGATGGAGGTTGCAGTGAGCCAAGATTTGCGCCACTGCACTCCAGACTGGGTGACAGAGTGAGACTCCATCTCCAAAAAAAAAAAAAAAAAAAAAGCTTCAGCTTCAGCAGCAGTAGATAGAGCTGTAGCCTCTGACCATTAATTAAAAGACCAAGCAGTAGTCCCATCCCTGCCATTTTCTAGCTGAAATAACTTATTTTTCTCCAACTGACAGCTTATTTAGCAGTAAAACACTGCCAATGCCTGCTCTGCCTTACCCACAGTTAGTTACGAGGTGATGATGAAAGTCCACGGAGAAACAGGAAGTGCTGTATTAAGGCCGGTAATATTGGACTGCAAAATGTTTCAGCAGTAGATCTTCACATCCTGGAGCTGGAATAAACGGAGAACAGCAGCGCCTTGGGTTTGATCACCTCCCAGGCTGACAGGATTGGTGTGGGGCTAATTCTGTCTCTGCTGTTTCATGTTCTCACAGCTGGAAAGGAACTGTTTGGCCTCGACACTCTTCAGAAAAGCTTGTGGATCCAGCTCCTGGAGGAAATGTTCCTGGGCATGCCGAGCGAGTTTCCATGGGGAGATGAAATCATGCTTTTCCTCAATGTTTTTAACGGGGCTCTGATCCTCCACCCAGAAGACAGTGCCCTGCTCAGGCAGTATGCTGCCACCGTCATCAATACCGCGGTGCACTTCAACCACCTCTTCTCTCTCAGCGGCTACCAGTGGATTCTCCCCACCATGCTGCAGGTGCCCAGAACATCCTCTCCTAACCAGAAAATTAACATGAGTACTGCTCATATCTAGCTGTTCAACTAGATCAGTACTGAAACTTTTTAATGATGGAGTTATTATCTTCTTTTGTGACGAAATCCCCCATAAATTTGCAAGAGTTCACAATATTCCTTTCTACTCTGAGAGCCCCAGACTTGGGATATGCTTTCCCATTTCGTCTAGGACAGTGGTTCTTAAGTTGTACTCCCTGGGCCAGCAGCATCAGCATCAACTGGAAACTTGTTGGAAATGTACATTCTAGCCAGGTGTGGTGGCTCACGCCTGTAATGCCAGCACTTTGGGAGGCCAAGGTGGGAGAATCTCTTGAAGTGAGGAGCTCAAGACTAGCTTGGGGAGCATAACAAGACCCCATCTCTAAAAAGAAAAAAAAAATTTAAAGAAAGAGAAATGCACATTCTTGGAGCCCATCTCAGGTCTACTGAATCAGAAACTCAGAGATCAGGGCCCAGTAATTTGTGTTTTTGACAAGACCTTCAAGTAGTTTTGATGCCCTAGAACAGGAAGCCTCTACCTCTGGGCCATGGACCAGTACTGGTCTGTGGCCTGTAAGGAACCGCCACCCCTAGATTTTCATAGGAGCCAGAACCCTATTGTGAACTGTGCCTGCGAGGGATCTAGGTTGCATGCTTCTGAATCTAATGCCTGATGATCTGAGGTGGAACAGTTTCATTCTGAAACCATCCCCCTCGCTCACCCTAGTCCATGAAAACATTGTCTTCCATGAAACCAGTCCCTGGTGCCAAAAAGGTTGGGGACCACTGCCTTAGAAAGTTTGAGGACTTCTGTTCTTGAGTCACATGTATAGCAAGTGTTTAGCTGATGTTTCTCCCAAGAGATTTCCTGACCTCTAACTGAATAGAGATTTTCATTCCCAGTAAATATGGTGTAATGGGATTCAAGAAGGTAATTTAGCGAACAATTTTTATTTACTCGTGTCTAATGTATAGCTGGCTACATTTAGGAGTACTAAATAAAATCAGGCAGGGCCCAGGGGCTCATCCTAGTTCGCTATTTTTGAGGAAGTTTTGATAAAAATTATGAACACAACACATACTTATACAAAGTGAAGTTTGCTAAACCTATGGGGGCAAGAAAGTTGCTATCGCAGGACTCTCTTTCCCATTTTTAGATAGTTGCACTTTTCTCTATTTTTTTAGTGAGTACTTTTTTACTGATTACCAAAAGCAAGAATGTTCATTACAAAAAAAAGATGAAGAAAGTTTAAAGCAAAAATAAGGACCACTTAAAATCCTTTCCCTCAGGTAATCATTGTTTATACTTCCAAATCCTAGCACTCTTTCCTACACACACACACACACACACACACACACACACCCCACACAGAATTATATATTTTCAAGTTTGTAACCTAGTTTTTTCATATAGCACTAGGAATATCGTAGGCATTTTATATAGCTACATTTAGCCTTACAGCATTTTTAAAATTACTACACAGTATACTATGGTTTGTATATACCATAATTCACTTAAGCAAGTGATATTTATGAATAATTTGCTTCAAGTTTTCCACTGTTATAACCAGTCTTGCAGCAGGCATTCTTATATATACATGCTTATACAAGTGTCTAGTCCTTTCCTTGAGATAAATTCCTAGTCACAAACTTCCTGGAAAAGAAGTATGTTTAGATTTTTAGCATTTTGAGGTGTATTACTAAATTTATCTAGAGAAAGTTTATGCCATTTTACATTCCTCTCTACCAGTTTACGAAGTTAGCTATTTCCCTCCAAGCTTCCTATGACCATGAGTTTTAAAAGCGAATACAACTTTGATACTTTATTAAGGCATTTTTTGAATATCTGGCATTTCTCCATAGGTATACTCTGACTATGAAAGCAATCCCCAGCTGCGTCAAGCCATCGAATTTGCCTGTCACCAGTTCTATATTCTACACCGGAAGCCCTTTGTGCTCCAACTGTTTGCTAGTGTGGCCCCTCTCCTGGAATTTCCTGTGAGTAAGCTCTGTGGGAAAAAAAATGAAGACCAACAAAGTTAGAAAAACAACGTTATTTATTAGAGCTTACTATGGCAAAGGTGTTGGCTACCATCACTTGTGTTTTGGCAGAGATACAAAGGCAGGCAGAGGAGTGGGAAAGCTGTATACTGAAAAAAAGGGGAGGCTTCAGGTATGTCCTGATTGGAGCTATTGGCCCGGGGAAGCTGCAAGTGAACTAACTAGAAGTGGGACATCTTATAAATGATGGGTTAGGGGTGTATATTGGGCTTTCTCTGGTTGGTCCTAAGTTGGAAGCAGGGACAAAAATTAGGAAAACTCTCAGTTATTATGCAAATCCTGGTTACTTTGGGTCAATTGTTACAGAGGTTATTGTTTGATCACCACTGGAGCTAGTAGCCTGACTTCCTACAAGCCTGACTTAGGCTGGCTTCCTGGGCTGGTTATTGTAGACAATGGGTTGGTTTCCTGAGAAGGTTGCTGCAGGTTGTGGGTCAAAGTTCTATTTTTATATATGATCTAGTCATTGACAGCTTGTATATTCAGTCTCTCAGGTCTCTTTCTTTAACCAATGAGACATGCATACCATAAATAAGTTTTCTTTCAACAAGCATATCATTTCTCTTCAACATTCCTCTTCAGCTTTCATCTCAGCTCCTAACACATAAATAGACCAACTCTACAGTTTTTTAAATATTCAATTCATAAAGAGATGGAAAATAGAAAATGGTAAAAGGAAGGTTTGCCAATTTTCTTTCCTTTTTGTCACTCTCTACCACCTACCTTGCTTTGTTTTTCTTTTTCTTCAGAGATTTTACCACCACATCATGTTATATGTATTTGTTTCATTAACATGAATTTCTGCCACACTCAACCAACAGAATTTAATCTTCATGAAAGCAAGACCTTTGTATGTTTTTGTCTTTGCTTGTTTGTTTGGTTTTAGTTATTGTTGTATTGTTGTTTTATTTGCATTTTGGTTTTGGTTTTCTATAACTTCAGTGCGTAGCATGGTGCCTGACACAGAAGAACTTCATAAGGATTTGTTGTTTCAATGAATTATTTGAAGCCATTTTAAATAGATTTGAAATTGTAAGTATCTCCATGTGGAGATACATGATCAAAGAAGACCTGTGGTTGTTAGTTAAAATAAGCATATGTTCCTCAAACATATTTGTAGTATTCAACCAATCAATTATAGAAATTTCCTTAGTTCTACCATCTTCGATTAAAGGAATCATTGATATGAACTTTTTGGAAGTTCATATATTGCTGTATTTTTATGAGCTTTTACAAATATCTCTCTTGTTCTAGATTAAAATTTAATAGATCCCTTAAAAGTCAGGTGTACCACTCCAAAATCACAGCATTGCTAGATGCAGAATTATGTAAACTGAATTCCAGGTAGATGTTGTAGTTGTTACTGGTAATAGCGTTTATAAAATTTGAATTCCTGTCAAGCTATAGTTGTGCTGTGATGGGAGTCAATAAACTAAAATTGTTTTTCTTTATCAGGATGCTGCCAATAATGGGCCCAGCAAAGGTGTGTCAGCTCAGTGCCTGTTTGACTTGCTGCAGTCCCTAGAGGGAGAGACCACCGACATATTAGACATCTTAGAGCTGGTCAAAGCTGAGAAGCCTCTTAAGTCATTAGGTAAAAGCAAAACTTGCTTCGACATTCCTTCTCTCATTGCAATTGTTAAATATAAATATATATATATTATACACACATATACATATACTCATATGTGTGTATATATATAGCTAAATCAAAGTAGCAAAAATAAATGGAACAGTAGTAGAAATTGAATGAGTACCTTTTTTTTTCTTAAATTTCTTATGAATTCTAAAGAGTAGGGAATTACCTGCCATTGAAAACTATATTAAAATGATGCTCAGTAGACCACTGCTCTAGCACTGCAGTTTTCAGAAAGTTGGGTTATCTTGGGTAACTCTTAAGTGAATAACCCTTCAAAATGGTCTTTTATTATCATGGAATGTGTAAAACCAGAGACAACTCAAGGATAAAGCCTCAACCTTAGACAATTTAAATGCTCTTCAGTGTCTTCTATTATCTGAGATTTTTTTAAACACACCAAAAAAGTACTTTTATTTTACATCTGATTGTTCAAAACTAGAAAACAGAATTTCATTCCCTTTAGATGAAAAAATTAGTAGTTTTCACAGTGTAGGAATAAAATTTAACAAGAAAAAGCTATAGTATGTACTGGAATTATAACATTAGGAGTAATAGGTGCTTCTTTATCTCCTGCTGAATCCACTCTGATGGTGTGCCTTTACTTTTTGTTCCTTCAGATTTCTGCTATGGAAACGAAGATCTGACATTTTCTATCAGTGAAGCCATTAAGCTCTGTGTCACTGTGGTGGCATATGCTCCCGAATCATTCAGAAGGTATCTGCAGCCCTTTATTCTGTGCCTTGTCATAAGTAAATATGGCAAAGAAAATAAAATTGAATGAATACAAAGGTTATGCTGATTAATATCAGTCTGTAACATTCTGACAAGTAAACTTTCAAAACGTAAATTTAGGGCAGGTGTGGTGGCTCACACCTATAATCCCCGCAGTTTGGAAGGCTGAGGCAAGAAGATTCCTTTAGCCCAGGAGTTCAAGGCTAGCCTGGGCAACACAGTGAGACTCTGTCTCTACAAAAAATTAAAAAAATTAAAAATTAGCCAGGTGTGGTGGTGCACGCCTGTAGTCCCAACTTTTTGGGAGGCTGAGGCAGAAGGATTACTTAATCCAAGGAGGTCAAGGTTGCAGTGAGCTGTGATTGTACCTCTGCACTCTAGCCTGGGCAACAGAATAAGACTGTCAGAAAAAAAAAAGAGAAAAAAGAAAAGAAGAAACAAACTAAGTTTAGGAAACATAGCATAGATTCTGGAAAACAATAGTAAATCTTCATTCATTTGAAATCCCTTAATTTGGATCTTGTGCAGATGCTAAAGTATTTAGTCTTGTTAGAAAATATTTTTCCTCACAAATAATATAAATTAGTGGCAAACAAAATGTCATAACAGATATTTATTTAAGAAAACTCCTTTCAAGGGGCAATAAGAATTTCTGTAACACAAGGGGCAAGAATATCAATCTTGCCTTCATTTTGCCAAGTGCAGAGAATTCAAAAGACTCACATGAAGAGTGAGTCATTCCAATTCAAAGATGTTGGCTCTGGTCTGAGATTTAAATCTGATCTATTAAAAGTTGTACTCTGTTGACAGGCTCTTCCAGGAAGAAGGAAGGAGCCAGGTTGATTATGCCAAATATATCTTTATACATTTTTCCTGCACCTTCAGCCTGTTTCTCTCTCCCATAAGAGAATAATAAGGGCCAAGAAGAGCTAGGATTTATATTAATTGAACTCTTTTTTACTGGAAGAAAACATGAAGAATGAGTAAGAAATGTTTTCCCCAAAATTCTCGAATTTTTGTCTTCTTGAGCAATGGGGAGAAAAACAGTATGCCTGTGGTCAGGCACAGATGTGCCTGTGGCCCTCAGGAGAGCAAAGCTGGAGGATGGTCCTACTCCCACTTTCCTGCTCTTCCTATAATACCACAGATCTAGAAAAAGTTCCAGAATGGATCGAATCCTGCATTAAGTTAACTCCAAATCCATTCTATAGATGATTATAAACATCTTCTCTCTGCTCTATTTTCCATTCCAAGTGTGTCCAGCTACATTGTTAACTGGATATGTCAGAGATACTGCAATTGAGATACTGCAATAATAAAATGCATATAGATTCTCCAATATTAAAATTCCCACAACATAGGGAACACCTAAGTTTGACTAAAAAATTCTCCATTTCAAATTTTCCCAAATTTCCATTAAGTCATAAAATTATCTTTCACGTTAAAATTCAAACACATTGAAATCAAAAGGTATGAGAGTTCACAGTCAAATTCGCTTGTCATTGTGAGTTGAAGGCCAGTCTAATATTGTTAAGTTAAATTAGAATTTTTTAAAATCCTCCCTAATTTTCCATTCTGTCAGTTTAAACCAGATGACATCTTGATGTCTCAGTAAGGTCAGGGTTTCTTAAGCAGTGGTTCCCTGGGATGTCTCTCATGGGAATAAGTAACATACTTACAGGACTTCAACATTTGTAATAGCAAGTCTCTGTTGCACTTAATTTTTTTTTAAAAAGTATTTTATTTAAGTGAAACATTCACATAAAACATTTAAAAATCACAATTTTACAGTTCCATAAGTGTTCATAATGTTATCACATCTACCTACCACTTGGATAGAAAAATCAGATGGAGGCACTACTATCCTGATTTCTAATATGATAAATCAGTTTTACCTATTTCTGAAATCTATTTAACTGAAATAGTATAGTAGCTACTCTTTAATGGCTGACTTCTGTGATTCAGTATTATTTCATGAGATCTGTTCATATAAATGTGTGTAACAGTAGTTGATTCTCTTTCATTCACTTATAATAGTTCATTGTATGACTATGCTACAATTTATTTCTTCTCTTGTTATCAGGCATTTGTGTTGTATCTGGTTTGAAGGTATTATAAATAATGCTACAATGAATGTTTTTGTACACAAATATGTATGCATTTCTATGGATGGAAATGCTAGGCTAAGTCATAGAATATAAGTATTTTTTGCTTTAGTAGATACTACCAAAAAGTGGTTTCAATTTTCATTCCCATCAACAGTATGTAAATGTTCTAGTACTTTATGGCCTCATCAACACTTGTTATCTTCCGTCTTTTTATTTGAGTTGTAGTGACATTCATTATCATTTTAATTTCCATTTTCCTCTTGCAAATTAAAAGGTTTGGAAGCTTTTCAGATAAATGTTTATTGAAATTTGGACATCTGCTTCTGCAAAGTGCCTACTGAAGTCTTCTGCCCATTTTCAAATGAAGTTATCAGTATTTTTCATTTTTTATGTGTGATTTCTTAGTGTTTTCTATTTAATTAATTATGTTATCTGCAAATCATGAGAGTTATATTTTATCCTTTCAAATTCTTATTTATACACGTTATTCCTTTCTCTGTCCTTAATGCACTGGCTAGAACCTTAATACAAAGTGGAATAGAAGTGATGATGGAGGCTGGGCGCGGTGGCTCATGCCTGTAATCCCAGCACTTTGGGAAGCTAAGGTGGGCGGATCACGAAGTCAGGAGATCAAGACCATCCTAGCTAACATGGTGAAACCCTGTCTTTACTAAAAAATACAAAAAATTAGCTAGGCGTGGTGGTGGGCGCCTGTAGTCCCAGCTACTTGGGAGGCTGAGGCAGGAGTGTGACGTGAACCCGGAAGGCAGAGCTTGCAGTGAACTGAGATCGCGCCACTGCACTCCAGCCTGGGCGACAGAGCGAGACTCCGTCTCAAAAAAAAAAAAAAAAAGAAGTGATGATGGTGATGATGGTGGGATCTTTGTCTCATTTCTGATCTCGGGGTATGGAGGGGATTTCCAATATTTCATTACTAAGAATAATATTTGCTAAAGGATTTTGTTGTAATATACCAGTAAAGATTAAGGAAGTAATTTTATTGCTCATTAAGAAATTAATTATTAAGGAATCTGTCTTCTATTCCTAGTTGAGTTTTCTTATTGATGGACAATGAATATTACTAAATGTTCCTATTTATAGAGATGATTATATGATTCGTATTCTTTATTTTCTAAGTGTTATAAGTTACACTGATTTATTTTCAAAATTAAAACTTTGCTGCCTCCTTAAAAATAAACTGTATTTGGGTTGTATATTATAATTATCATTTTTTAGAATTGCCAGATTTGGTTTGCAATTTTTTTAGCATTTTTACAACTATGTTAATGAGAGCTATATCTGTAATTTTTATTTTTTAAAAAGGTATTGTCTAATGAATTTTATTGCTAGGATCACAGGGAAGTTAGGAGTAGAAGAGATATTCTGGGTAGTTCTATGTTATTCAAGATAAACCAATTCTGGATACTTAAAAATGTTACAAGTGCTTAAACAAAAAGGATGTCTTGCTTAGCTACTACTTTATTAACTACCCACTGGTAAACATTTTAGCAGGTTTATTTGTAACCCTCCATTATTATAAAGTCCTTGTAATAATACTATAGCCTGACTATACTATAGGCTATAGTATCAAGGATATGAAGATTAAGCTGGACTCATAAAATAAATAGGAAAGTGTCTCCCCCAACCCCCCCCCCCCTTTATTTTCTTTTATTTTTGAGACAGAGTCTCGCTCTTGTTGCCCAGGCTGGAGTGTAATGGCACAATCTTGGCTCACTGCAACATCTGCCTCTTGGGTTCAAGCAATTCTCCTGCCTCAGCCTCCCAAGTAGCTGGGATTACAAGCGGCCGCCACCACACCTAGCTAATTTTTGTGTTTTTAGTAGACAGGGCGTTTCACCGTGTTGAGCAGGCTGGTCTCAAACTCCTGACCTCAGGTGATCCGCCTGCCTCGGCCTCCCAAAGTGCTGGGATTACAGGCATGAGCGCCCAGCCCCCCAGTCCTTTTTTTTTAAATTCCTATTCTCTGTAGAAATTTGGTGTGGATTAGGTTTTTTTAATTTTTGAAACAGAGTCTCATTCTGTTGCTAAGGTTGGAGTTCAGTATCACGATCATGCGCCACTGCAGCCTTGATCTACCAGACTCGAGCAATCCTCCCACCTCAGCCTTCCAAGTAGCAGGCATTACAGGTGGGTGTCTTCACACCCTGCTAATTTTTTTTGATTTTTTGAGAGATAAGGAAAGTCTCACTGTGTTGCCCAGCCTGGTGCTCCTCCCACCTCAGCCTCCCAAAGTGCTGGGATTATAGGAAGAGCAACTGTGCCTGCCTCAGATGAGCATTTTGTCTTTCCAAAATATGGAGTAGAATTTATACACAAAACTGTAAGTAATGTCGTTTCTTGTGGGAACATTTTAAAATTAAAATTGTTTATCCTGGTGGTGGCTTTGGTAAGTCACATTTTTCTAGGAATTTTTCTATTTAATTTAAGTACCTGAATTTATTGGTATAAATTTGTTCCTGCTATTCTCTCTTTTTTAATTTTTAACAACTATGGGGTTTTTATTGTGTTCACTTTTTTATTTCTAATACTGGGAATTTTTGCTCCCTCCCTTATTTCATTATTATTCTTTCCAGGAGTTTATCAATAGCTTTCCCTTTACAAATAATCAGTATTTGGGGCTTTGTTGAGTTTTGCTATTGTAGTTTTATTTTCTGCCTTTTCTTTCCTTTTCTATCTTTATTATTTTCCACCTTTGACTTTTTTTTTTTTTTTTTGGTTTTGTTTTTGATGGAGTTTTTGTTCTTGTTGCCCAGGCTAGAGTGCAATGGCGCAATCTTGGCTCACCGCAACCTCCACCTCCCAGATTCAAGCGATTCTCCTGCCTCAGCCTCCTGAGTAGCTGGGATTACAGGCATGTGCCACCACACTCAGCTAATTTTGTATTTTTAGTAGAGAGACAGTTTCTCCATGTTGGTCAGGTTGGTCTCGAACTCCTGACCTCAGGTGATCCACCCATCTCGGCCTCCCAAAGTGCTGGGATTACAGGCATGAGCCACCGGGCCCGGCAGGCATTTTTTTTTTTTTTTTTTTTTAATTTAAAGAAAATATTCAGGCCAGGTGCAGTGGCTCATGCCTGCAATCCCAGCACATTGGGAGGCCAAAGCAGGCAGAGTGCATGAGTTTGGGAATTTGAGATCAACCTGGGCAATGTGGCAAAACCCCATCTCTACAAAAAATACAAAAATGAGCAGGACACGGTGGTGCATGTCTATGGTCCCAGCTACTCAAGAGGCTAAGGTGGGAGGATTGCTTGAGCCCAGGATAAGGCTGCAGTGAGCTGAGATTGCACCACCGCATTCCAACCTGGTCAACAGAGCAAGACCTTGCCTCAAAAAATAAATTAATTAACTAATAAAATAAAAAAGAAGATATTTCATTTTCTACTGACTTATCATATCTGTTGAAAAATCAGCATTAGATCTTATTGCACATTTGAATTTAATGTGTCCTTTTCTTTTTTTCTTTTTGTTTTTTCCTCTTTTGAGATGGAATCTTGCTCTGTCGCCCAGGCTGGAGTGTAGTGGCATGATCTCAGCTCACCACAACCTCTGCCTCCTGGATTCAAGTGATTCTCGTGCCTCAGCCTCCCAAGTAGCTGAGACTGCAGTCATGCACCACCACACCCAGCTAAATTTTTATATTTTTAGTAGAGACGAGATTTCACCATGTTGGCCAGACTGATCCCAAACTCCTGACCTCGTGATCTGCCCACCCCAGCCTCCCAAAGTGTTGGGATTACAGGCGTGAGCCACCGTGCCCCACCCTAATGTGTCTTTTTCTCTGGCTACTTTTAACATTTTCTCTTTGCCTTGGGTTTTAAGCAGTTTGACTGTGGTGTGCCTAGTTGTGATTTTTCTTTGTATTTATACTTCTTGGGGTTCATAGTGTTTCCTGAATATAAAGCTTGACAGCTTTCAACAATTTTAGAAAATTTGACAAATAACTCTTCAAATATTACCTTTATCGCATTTTCTCTGCCCTCTCCATTTATGTGTATATATATATTTTTCCTCCTTAACCCTGTACTCTGTATATGTCTGTTACGTTCTTTCCTGTGTTTTCTATCATTTCTCCCCTCTGTTCTTCTGTCTTGATGTTTTCCATTGTTCTTTATTACAGTTCACACTCATCTCTTCCTGTATCTAATCTATCATTAACACTTATCTTTCAGGTTTTTAATTTCAAATATTTCAGTTTTCAGTTGTAGAATTTCCACTTTTTTAATAGATTTCAGAGTTTTGATGAAATTATCCATTTTGTTATTTCTCTTATTTAACATTTTAATCATTATTTTATAAAAATCTGTCTCTGATAACTTAAATACATAGATCACTTGTGGCTCTATTTGTATTGTCTGTTCCTTTCCTTGGATTTTGATCATTTGGTTTTAGCAGGACTGGGTAATTTTGACTACTGAGTATTGCATTTTAAAAAGTTGGAAATGCTTTGAGGATCTACCCGATGTTATCTTCCTCCAAAAATGATTCCTTTTACTCTCTGACTAGAAATTGTGGTAGGGCAGATCATTTTAATTCAGTCTGTGATTCATTTGATTTAAAGTTGTGTTTCAGTCTTTGTAAGGGCTGTTCTATTTATTTCACACTCCTAGGATACAGCCTTCCATGGGTCTAACTCCTCTTTGGAAGTCCCTGAGCTCCAATATATATTTCTTCGCCATTATGAGGCTACTGAAAATTCTGCTTAGCTTCATAGCTCTTAGCTGACATTTCTGCCTGGATTTTTCCTTAGCCTTTTGGCCCTAAGCAATTTACAAACTAGCAGATGCCTAGAAAAAAAGAGTGCTGCACAGTGTCTGGATGAACCGAAGAAGCTTTCTTTCCCCCAAAAGTCTGGTACCTGCAAAAGATATCTGCTAGCCTTAGCTCTACCTGATACCTTCAATATGTTTTAAAAATTTTGTCCACCCTTTCTAGTAAGACAATTATTCTGCAGCAAGGTACTTTTTATTATTACAGAAAGCAGAACCGACTTCTTGCCTCCTTTTTTAAGTTGCCAAAAAATAGCAGAACTCAAAAGTATCATAGCTCTTTCTCCACACCCATTCAAATTCTGATAATTGCCATATCCTGCTTGTAGAGCACACATTATAAGCAAAATTATATTACCAGAAACCAGTATTCAGTATTTTAAAGAGCATAGCAAAAACTCATTGGTATCTGTAGGGAAAAGAATGGATCAAAGAAACTTGATTTCAGATTCTCTGGGATATCAACTGATCCTTGCTGTTTTCTAGAACCCACAATTTGTAAACTTTAACATAATTGGGGAATCTCTAAACAAAAGATGGCTGGGTGCGGTGGTTCATGCCTGTAATCCCAGATCTTTGGGAGGCCAAGGCAGGAAGATTGCTTGAGGCCAACAGTTTGAGACCAGCGTGGCCAACATGGTGAAACCCTGTCTCTACCAAAAATACAAAAATTATCCGGGGACCATAGTGCACACCTATAATCCCAGCTACTGGGGAGGCTGAGGCAGGAGAATCACTTGAACCCAGGCACAGGTTGCAGTGAGCGGAAATCATGCCACTGCACTGGGCGACTGGCAGAGTGACACTTTGTCTCAAAAAAAAAAAAAAATGATATTGGTGGTGTTATACACTTTACAACTTTAGAGGGGAAAACCCACTTTGCATAATAACTACTTAATCTCCATTTCCCCTTCAAAGTGTTTCTGACACCCCAATACTAAATTGAGTGTGGGCCCTATCCAGTGAGTGGTGTTCACTCACGTTGGTAAGCAGGCATTGTCAGACCTCATCATAATGGCTGTTTCCAACATTTTTTGCTATTTAATTCCTTAAGCTTAGGAAGCCAGCCTCACATGAAAGGGTTGTATGTTGTCTCAAAATTGTTGCAGCTGGAAAATCACTCTCAGCAAACTCCTGAATTGAAGTTTTGTTCTGAAGCCTGTTTCTCTAGATGGACTATATAGCTCCACCTATTATCATTCTGTTATTCTTTCAACCATTTATCTGTATATATGGCTAATTACCCCGACTAGATCACATGTTTCCTTAAGGCAAGATTCATCGCCTTTTAGCAGGTGGTTAGTGAATTAATAATTCTTGGTCAACACTTCCAGCAGCTTTAACTGCTTTTGATTAAGAGTGGCAAGGGGGCTTAGAATTCATTATATCTCTAGATGCTTTTCATTGTTCTATGCTCCTAAATGTGACGCAACCAACAAAAGTAGAATGTAAAAGGTGACTCGGTTTTCTTTCTGTCACTTAAAGTCTTCAGATGCTGATGGTCTTGGAAGCCTTAGTACCATGTTACCTACAAAAGCTAAAGAGGCAGACATCACAGGTGGAGACAGTACCTGCTGCCCGAGAGGAGATTGCGGCCACTGCTGCTCTTGCAACGTCCCTACAGGCCCTTTTATACAGTGTAGAGGTCCTCACCAGGTAATCCCATTGGCAGAAATAGCTGCAGCCTTACATCATATGTATCCACTGGGGAAAAAAAAAAATGTGATCGATAAAAATCTAAAACCCAATCTTCATTTACAGATATCTCCTAAATTCAGCCCTTTATGCCTTATAACTGTGAACAGTTCCTGAGTTTTTTGAATAAATAATGTTAAGCACTCTGATTAGTAGTAGTAGTAATAATAGTAATACTATTCTTACTATCATTGCTAAACACACATTTGCATATAGCTTGCTGAGCTTCTCCAGCAGTTATAACCCAGTGGTAGACACGTCTTGTGTAAGAGGGCCAATTTAGTGAATTTAAAGAGGCAATCTACATTTTTATTAGTTATTATATTATTTTATGAGACATGGAATGCCTACAATTCCAACTAAGTATTCTTTTATTATTTTACTGTTTGTGAAGTATTGTGTTTTTTAACTATAATTTCAGAAACTACATAACCAATATAAACAGCAGAATGTTGTCTTACCATTAGAATTAATAGATTCTCTGTGGGACAGGACTAAACAATGCTGGGAGTTGAGAAATTTGGGAATGGTAAGATAAATTGGCACCAGAGTTCAGCCCTAAACAAAGTTCAAGCAGTTAGTTCTATCGCAAGATGCTTGGGTACAGAAGCAGAGTCACTAAACTGCCATATGGCAGGAAAGGGGCAGGCAGGGAGCCCTGGATGAGACAAAAATAATAAAATCTGAGTGGGGAAGGTGGATGCAGGACACTACGCATATGATGGGCTTTCCTGCTCCATTCCCATCTAAATTAGCTGCCAGGAAATATCCTTCCTCAGGATAGGGATGGGGAAACCTTTTACCTTTGCTCCTCCATTCCATTCTGCCATGCTGTGTGTCCAATCTAAAGTTCCAGATCCTTAGTGTGAAATTGTCTATGCCTCCACCAAAGGCACCAACTCCCCCAGCCCCATCTTGCTGTGGTGGTAAGGGGGAAGCCCTTTAGTCCAAGAAGGACTTTTTCAGCATGCATCAGCAAGAAAGACAGGGAGTGGGATTGTAATTCATTAACATCAATAGATGTTTAGTTTCTAATCATGAGCTACATTGCCAAACTAGACAAGCAGAATATTGCCCAAAAGCTTTATGTAGACTATCATCCTGAAGTGTTCATATGCACCTAATCTAAGGAAATGGGAAGAGCTGGCGCAGAAAGCCATGACAAATTGCCTCCTCCAAGGAGAGATAGTTTTCTATGCTATTGCTGATGGTTTCATGAAAGTCCTAGAAGAATATCCTAAAGAGGAAGGAAAGACTTACACTCTTCCTTCTGTACCCATCTGGTTACGTAACTAGCTTTTTCCTACAACTAGAGGAAAGAAAAGCAGTCAATAGTTCCCAAGTGCCACTGTATTTCTATTATATATCTATATCTATATGTATAATACAAATATATAGTTATCTCTATCTATATATCTCTATCTATCTATCTATCTATCTATCTATCTATCTATCTATCTATAGACAGAGAGAGAGAGAGAGAAAGAGAGAGACTCACTCTGTCACCCAGGCTGGAATTCACTGGCATGATCTTGGCTCGCTGCAACCTCTGCCTCCCAGGTTTAAGCAATTCGCATGCCTCAGCCCCCCAAAAAGCTGGGATTATAGGCATGTGCCAACACGCCCAGATAATTTTTGTATTTTTAGTAGAGACGGGGTTTCCCCATGTTGGCCAGCCTGGTCTTGAACTCCTGGCCTCAAGTGATCCGCCCACCTTGGCCTCCCAGAGTGCCAGGATTACAGGTGTGAGCCACCATGGTCAGCCTGTTTCTCCTCATATTACATAATGTTAAAGCTTTCCTCATTTCTATACCTTTTTATAAGGAAAAGTCAATTAACTTATCCAAAACTGACTTACTCAAAATGTCACAAAGAGTTATGGGTGGAGCTCTGGCATTTAAAATTCTGTGGCTTTAAATATTCCAGTGCGTTTAATATTCTTTTGGCAGAGAAGACTAGCCTCATTCGTTGGTAGTAGTTACTCAAACCAAAATTGGCTTCACTGTATTTACAAAAAGAAGATAAGAATCCCCTAATTTCTCCACATTCCTAGTTTTTTTAATCTCATGACAAAAGAAATTTAACAATTATATAGGTAGTATTACATAAATATATCGCAAGTGCATTAGTTTTAACTGTTGTATAACATGTTACTACAAACTTACAGCCTTTAAGCAAAACCCACTTATTGTCTCACAGTTGTGTAGGCCAGGAGTCCAGGCAGGCTCAGCTGGATTCTCTGCTCAGGGTTTCTCAAGGTGGAAGTCAAGTTGTCAGCTAGTCTGAACTTCTATTTGAAGGCACTGGGGAAGAATGCACTTCCAAGCTCATTCAATTTTTTGGCAGTCTAGTTCCATGCAGCTTTAGGTCTGAGGTCCCATTACCTGGCTGGCTGTCAGCCAGGCCCCACTCTGCATTGAGAAGGCACCTGCATTTCTTCTCACATTCTCACTCTACCTTCCAGCCAGCAATAGCACCTTTAATCCTTATGCTTCAAATCTCTCTGCCCCCAGCCAGAGAAGACTCTCTGCTTTTGAAGGGTTGGTATGATTAGATTAGGCCTATGCAGACACTCCCCCTTTTGGCCATATAATGTAACATAATCACCAGAGTAACACCAAGGGGCAAAGATATTGGGAGCCATCTCTAAATTGTGTCTATCACAACAGGCACAGGACAAGGAGATCTGGTGTGATTGTTAAAAGCTTACTTTCTAGCCATCCCCAGCAGACAGAAAGTAAACAACGAAGAAGCAAGCCTTGATGATTTCAAAAAAGCAGGTGCTTTAAAAAACTACATTATGCCTTTTTCGTCCTAGATGCCAATACAGAGGCAAATTTTACCTATTATTTAAAGTAAATCTGGCAGATATAAAATGAGACAATTCAAATCTATTACTAACCATCTAAATTACTGACTTAACAATAGATACTAATATATTCACTTTCCTGGGTAACGTTAGGTGTGATGTGACTAGGAGAATTCTTTTATTCTTTGATAGTTTCTCAGAAAAAATAGAGTAGTTGATAATGTAAGTGTAGTTAATGTAGATAATGTAGTTGTAGTATAGGTGGCCAAAGTGGTACATACATCCTTGCCTTTTACTTATCATCTAGAATGGTGAACTACCCAGTAAAACTGAAGAATGAGCTCTTAACTCTCAACTGGTACAGACTTAGAAGATATTTCTAAGTAGATATTTCATAAATGTCTTGTTGGAAGAGTCATTTTGATGAGTTTATTACTCAGAACCAAGAAGTGGAAGAAATTAAATCATGATGAGCTTATAAATCCCTGGGAATCAATGTTCCTTTAAAGTGCCTCTCAGAACAAACAGAAAAGCCAAAGCTAGACAGCCTGTCTTTTGAAGACTCAAACTAACTTAAAACTTATGTGTGCTTCAGTAACTTGAGGATTTAATAAATGTTTCCACTTCTGTTGTTGTTATTGTTTTGCTGTGGTGATTACTGTCATTGTTACAGGCCCATGACAGCCCCACAGATGAGCAGGTGTGACCAAGGTCATAAGGGAACCACCACAGCCAATCACACCATGTCTTCTGGGGTGAACACCAGGTAATTCACTGGCCCTTATTCTGTGGTCTCTCAATTTCATACAACCCGAATGTCAGCTGTTGCAAATGAAAGGAATCCTGAAAATAGTCAATATTGAGTGTGAAAACCTCCAAGGAAAAGAAAAGAAGGTGAGAGTTTAGAGTTACAAGAAAATACCAAGGCTTCTTTTGAAATTGCCAGAGAAATCTAAACCAACTTCATAAATAGGCATTTGTGTTGTTTTGTTTGCTTGAGCCTGCTAGATGTTCTCTGCCTCCTGGGTGGTCTTTGAACTAGTCCAGTGTTGTTTCATTTGCCTTCAACAAAAGGCAAATAAACAATAATAATCAGGAGGTGGTTTCTCATTCCCAGGGCACTAAGAGTCAACTTACCTTCATCTGGACAGATTTTCTGCAGACATTTCATCCAAACTTTGATATATGCCCTCAGATGATGCTTTTCATGGTTGTTAACTTAATCTCCTTCCCTTGTTTTGGTGTAATTCAGCTACTGGCTATACTAGTTAATATTTTACCCGTTTCATTCCATCTGTGTTAGCTTTAAATATTCCGAAATACACAAAAAGCCTAATTAGTTTCCTCCTACAAGGAAGATTTAAGATAGGGCAAACCAAAAATCAGCTTAAGAAAAAGTTCTCTTTTCCCAGTATGAAGTAGTTGGCATGGAAATCATAAGGAGAAATTCAATAAATTTTCACTCTCTCTGAAGCCTATTTTTAAGTGTGTATCATTATTCATGTAAAGTTAATTCCCTGCTCATCATATATATTCATATTAAAAATAAAACAAAAATAAATTCCAAATCCAGCTATAAATTGCCTGGTGTGATGGTTAACTCATGCCTCAATTTCCTATATTAAGGGAAAATGATATACTGTAGTTTAAAGGATATTTAGGGACTTCTCTAGGCTCACTGGGTTAAATGAGGGCTTTTAAAGAAGAAAGAAGGCTTCTAAAGTCTTAATATCCATGAATCACAAAGCAGTAAATCTGCAGAACTGAAAGGAAGTCAGCCATGATTCTCCTTCCCATCACTTAAGACAGAGCACATGGTATTAAAACTATAACTTAAATTTCAAAATGTCCAAAAATTAATCTCATTTGGCTATATTCCATGGGTTTGTATATATTTTTATAATAGTTGTCTTTACCCAAATCACACAACAATAAAACAGCTTTTGTAGCAGCTGTAATTGCAGTATATGTGGTAGCCAAATGAAAGATAAAGCTTTTATACTTTAGGAGTAATATATGTATATTTGTGAGCTTATCAAAATATATAGCTTCAAGGACTTGTCATATGAAGAAGTCTATAAGAAGCCCTAACCAAAGGACCCCGTTCTTGCTCTAATAGTTATGTAGACTGTTTCTCTAACTCCCAGGTACCAGGAACAAGGAGCCAAACTGCACTTTATCAGGTACAGAAAAACTTGCTCTAATTTCATACCAATTCTGACATCTTGAGATGATTGCCTTTTAAACTGGTTTATGGCTCTGTTAGATTTCGTTTGATGAATAACATACTCTTTCTGGGTAAACCCCAAAAAGTAGCTTTACTACAATTTGGGATGACAATCTCTTCTAGGCTGAGAAGTTTTCTTTATCCTTCAGATGAGGTTCTCCTTGGCCTCATCCTACTGATTCATTAACTCATTAGGATTCTTATATTTTTCTTCAGTGTGATACCCTCTTCTCACAACTGCCACATGAATACATTTTGAGACCCCTAGTTAATCTTTTACAATTTCCCAGGGAAAACCTTCATTTACTGGAGGAAGGGCAAGGCCTTCCCAGAGAGGAACTGGATGAACGAATTGCTCGGGAAGAGTTCAGAAGACCCCGGGAGTCCTTACTGAATATTTGCACAGAGTTCTATAAGCACTGTGGGCCACGGCTGAAGATCTTGCAAAATCTGGCTGGGGAGCCTCGGGTCACTGCCCTGGAATTGCTGGATGTGAAGTCTCACATGAGGTACTGGCCTCGCTTTCCCTGCCGCAAGTGTGAACACGGCTTGGCCCACATGTCTGAATGTGTGTGTTGGGTTGAGAGTGGGCGTCCTCCAGGAAAAACACTTAAGACAGAAAGATGTGTTTCCTGTGACTTAGGTACACATGATACAGAACCCTCTGGTCAAGTGTGCATTAAGTCCATCAAACAGGATCTTAGGGTGGATAAGGGGAAAATGTTCTTAAGACAGAAAAGCAGTTTATATGTTCGCTTCTCAATTTTTTTTTTTTATCACCTGAAATCTTAGAAAAGTAGCTTTCTTCTCACTACTGTTTACTGTCCAGATTCTAATTTTTCACAAGAATTGATTGTTTCTTCTCTGTTATTTTACATGAGGAATGCACAACTGCTTTCTGCTTCTAGGGTCCCTAAAAAGCCTGTAATTAACCCTGCAGGGAAGTAAGCAGTTTTAACTCAGCCAACTTGTTTATATATATCCCCTTTATATAAACAGCCTTCCAACCGTTAAAAAAATGTGTCCTGGTAAGAATTCTGAACCAGATGAGGCCAGTTGTCATTTACATGTTTTGCTCTTAGTGTGCTAGGGAAAGGCCCCAGAATTACATCCCTGTGCACTCATATTTCATCTTCCTACAGAGTTGCTATTTCACTTGAAATTCATGCTAAAGGCTGTATTTGTGTTTCAAAAGGAACGTGATTCCAGAAGACCTTCGATTCAGATTTGTAATCGTTTGTTAAGGGTGATGAAAATCCCTTCAAAGAAAAATGTCATGGATATCAAAAGATTCACTCAGAAAGTTTAATGTATCTATAAAGGTTAAGGTAGAGTTAGGTCCAGCCACTTCCAAATAATGTTGCAATTTGGCAAAACTCACAGTTTCCTGGTTACTGCCTTTTTTTAATTTAGGAAGTACTCAATGAAGGAAAATGAGAAGACAGAAATGTATAGTGAACGCAGGTTCTTTTTCTTCCAGTGTAATTTCACATTCTTTGAATTGCAGACACACACCCAGCACTGCCCTGGAGAACCCCAGAGCCTCACTGGAGTTCACACTCCCTGCTGTGCAGTAATGAGGAAGAGCTTATTTCACACTGAAAAGTTCAGCTCCTAGAAGGGAGCCTTCAGAGAAAAGGGAGGGACATTTGGAGTGTTAAGGTCCTGCTGTCATAGCAACCTAGGGATCTATTAAGCCCCTCCACTTTCTTTTCCACTGGTCTTCTCTAGCTGACCTAAGCGATTCTGTGAACAGAGAAACATCACATTCCCAGAGTCAGAAAATCACTATGACCAATGGCCATTTTGTGAGAGAAAGGGAAAAATATTCCTAAAAGATGGGTGTGTGTGTGTGTGTGTGAGAGAGAGAGAGAGAGAGGCTATGAGATAGTGACTGTCCCATAACCTGACCGTCTTCCTTAGGGCATTTGGAGGGAGGGGACAGCAAGAGTCAGAGAGGCCTGGAGCTCCCTCTAGAGGCCAATACCTATTAAAGGTTAAATGAACTAGAAATGATTTAGCTCCGTGCCTGGCACTGATCTGGACACAATAGATACTAATGCTAATGAGAATGGTCCAAATACTATGTTAAACACTGGGGATGTAAACTAAGGTCCTAGTCTTCAAGATTATCACGGCTCAATGCAAGAGGCACATAAGAAAATAACTATAATACAAAGTTGCAAGTACTATAATCGCATAGGCATTTATGTATTATTATGTAAAGGATTTGAGGCAACTCAGCAAATATATGAAGGGAGAGTATATCCAAATTATAGAGTCAGGATAATGTGAAAGATTTTCAAGGAGTTAATTATCTTTATGATAAGATTAGCACAGGAAATCAATATAAGATCATATTAGATTTTATTCATGAACCATAAATTTGACTTTCTTAGTTATCAAAGCAATGAGTGAAAAAAAGATTAATTACAAAATCATAATATAAATAAGTTAAAAACAAAACAGTTGCTTGGTGAAACAATACTTTTTTAAAATACGAAGAACAAGAAAAATCTTGTAGGGGCCAAGGGAAATCTTCCCCTTGACTCTCTGAAGGTTTGCTGAAAATCAACTGATAAAAGGCAGATCATAATCAAGAAGCATGAAAATGTATTTGATCATAGTTTTACCTGACACAGGAGCCTTCAGGATGAAGACCCAAAAATACAGGGGAAGCTCTCCATTTTTGTTTAACAAAGTATGGATAGCCTTGTATAAATATGATTGGACAAAAAGTGTATGATCTCATTAGACCAAGTGAGGAAATCCAGCATGGCCTGTGTTTTTAGATTCTTCTTGGCCTTTCTGGTTAGCATTCCTTCCTTCTGGGAATGGGGCAAAAGCCTTTCTGGAAAGGGGGCGTTCTTATGACCTACAGTCAAACAAGATGGGTAAGACAGTTTCTGTATGGCTAGTTTTTACACAGAAAGATAGAGGAAAATTAGTGTAATATCTTTAAGTTTTATGGCTGGCTTCAGGAAAAAGGGTTCTGGTTTCAATGACCTGCTTTGAGGAAAAGGGTCTCCAGTTTCCATGGCTAGCCTTGGAGAAGAATGAGAGGCCACAGAGAGGAGGGCAGGAGAAGATCAGTGAAACACTTTAAGTTCTGAGGTCTTCATTTTGGGGTATTGCTTTCTGAGCTTCAACAGTCTCCTGGTTGGTGTTTGTTAAAAAGGAAAGAGTGGTAAGAACAGAGTCCTCAACAACATCCCTATAGTAGATAAAGTGCTGGTTGTACATGGCTGGATGCCTGTTAGTATATAAAGTTGGCACAATGTCATAATGCAGTTCAGCAAAAGCAATTGATCTGAAGCCAGGATAATGTCATTCAAGAGCACAGCTATTCCATGGCCTGGGTCGATAGGAGGGCAACATTTTTATTGCCCAGGAAATATTTAGACTAAATGCCCTTTATTAATGCCATTTCTCACAACAAGCTTTTGAAAAAGACAGGCCTGCCATAGTCTCTGACCAAATAGAGATATTCTGTGTTGCTGAGTAGGGGCGGATCCAGATGCTTTGAACTTACACTAAGCAAAGGATGTAATTAAGGCCTCTCTGATAAATTAAGTGCGCCCTTGAATATATGTAGAAGTCAGAGCTTAATATATAAATTTGCGAACTGAGGGTAGTATTAAATCGTTCTTAAATTATAAGAATAGATAATGTCACCCAAGGATGAAAAGTTGATTTTTAAAAAGAGAAAGAGAAATGGGATGATATAAAAAATACAAATGTTTGCCGAAATAATTTGAATCAAACCAACAAGTTAAGAAGCATTGCTAAGGCAATCTGTACTTCTGAATTTGCAGAATGTATGGTTGATTACAAGGCTCTTGACGAAAATATTCTTGATGAGATAGAGTCTCTGCCCTACAGAAATGTATTGCTTCATTTGTCCAACCCAATGCTGCCAAAGCAGCTGGATAACAGAATCTGCAAATTCTCTCTCTCTCTGTCTCTCTCTCTCATGTGCGGTCTCTATCTCTCTCATTTTCTTTCTTTCTCTTTTCCTCTCTCCCTCACCCTCTCAATGGGAAAATCTCTTGTGTTCCCACTGGGAAAGAACCATAGGAAAGTGTTTTGATTATGCATGTGATAGTACAGCAAAGACTGTGGGAAAGGGAAATTTTGTTTTATGTGTAAAACGAATTTATTTTGTCACGTGACCAGGAATTAGAGGAATTCAGGTAGTAATCCATAAAATGGTGCTTAAATTCAGCTCTAAGTATTCTTTGGAAACTTAAAATAGACAGATTGATTATTTCACAAGCACTTCTCAATGTTATCTTTAAAATAATAAGAGAAAAGATATAAGTGCATATAGATATACTCTTATTTGTCACACAAATAACCTGAGAAGTAAAGAATTATTTTCTGTATATCAAATTCATAAGAAAGAGATAAACAAAAGAATGTATAAGCGTTTAAAATGATTTATTTAAAGCACTCACATTCACACACAATTCCAGGACAATGTGAATACGTTCAGTTTCGAGAGAAGACAGTGGGAATTAGGAGACAATAACTATTTCTTGATAATGAAGGGTCATGATGGAGAAGATAGATTGGATTTATGCTTTCAGAATTAAGCCTAGTAGGAAGAAATTAAAGGGAATTTGGAGGCCTAACATGAAAGTAACCTCTCACAGTGTGAACCTCCAAAGATGAAATAAGTTGCCTTGTACAGTAGTGAATTTTCTATCCATGGAGCTAGTCACATAAAGCAATTGTAGAACAATCTAAATAATTAGAGAGGTAATGGCCTTGGCTGTGATTTGTAAACCAGGATGTCTATCAAAATCAACTGAGGAGCTCTTACCCTCTACATCCTTTCAAACAGTTATTCACTCTTCTGTTCTCTTGGAGTAATCACAATTTCTCTTTATTACAATGCTATAGTTAATATGTGAGATAAAGAATTATATGATATTACCACTGTACTACTCCTAATGCATCAGTGGATCTGTGCAATGACTAAGAACAGCTAATATCATAAAACGAGTGACAACTAGGAATCCTGTACCTCCTGGCAGAAGTACACACCACACACACCACCTGCTAAGTACTCTTGCCAAAAAATCAAAACTGAGTCTGCAGATATAGGCCCTGGATTTAACTTCCAATTGAATTAAATACAAAGGCAGTAGGATAGATTAAATTACACTGTGGAGATTCAATCAGCAAAATTCAGAGTGTTGCTACAGAGAATTTCTTTAATAGATAACAAGATAAGGCCAGGCACGGTGGTTCACACCTGTAATCCCAGCACTTTGGGAGGCCGAGGTGGGAAGATCACAAGGTCAGGAGATCAAGACCATCCTGGCCAATATAGTGAAACCTTCGTCTCTACTAAAAATACAAAAATTAGCTGGGCGTGGTGACACGCACCTGTAGTCCCAGCTACTCAGGAGGCTGAGGCAGGAGAATCACTTGTACCTGGGAGGCAGAGGTTGCAGTGAGCCAAGATCGCACCACTGCACTCCAGCCTAGCAACAGAGTGAGACTCCGTCTCAAAAAAAAAAAGTCAAGATAGCAAAAAAGTACAGAAGAGGGGGAAATCTACATATTAAAAGAGACTTAAAGATATCAACAAATTGAAATTTATGGGCCTTATTTTTTCCTAATTTCTAAAAAAAAAAAAAAAAGTAAGTATGAGATAGTGTGTGAATATTGAAAACTGACTGGATATTTGGAATTTTTCAAAAAGAAGAATTATTTTTAATTTGTTAAATGTCGTATTGTGTTGTGTTTAATTTTTCTGAGTCCATAATTTGGAAACACATACTGAAATATGTCTAGGTAAATGATATGATGCTTGGGATTTACTTTAAAATGGTCTAGGGTGGGGAAAGGGGGAGTGTTTGAGGGTATAAGTAAAACAGGAGTCACTGTAGGCCGAGTATAGTGGCTCACACTTGTGATCCCAACACTTTTGGGAGGCTAAGGCAGGCAGATTGCTTGAATCCAGGAGCTCAAAACCAGCCTGGTTAACATAGCAAAACCCCATCTCTACAAAAACTATAAAAATAAGCGGGGCATGGGGCTGTGCACCTGTAGTCCCAGCTACCTGGGAGACTGAGGTTGAGTGATAGGTGTATTGGGGGTTTACTATATACTCATCTCTCTACCTTTTTATATGTTTGAGGTTTTCCAAAATAAAAGTTAAAAATATACAGATTTCTGGGCCCAGACCTTAGAAGTTCTTTTTTTTTTTTTAGATGGAGTCTTGCTCTGTCACCCAGGGTAGAGTGCAGTGGCACAATCTCCTCAGCCCCCCAAGTAGTTGGGATTATGGGCACCCACCACCACGCCCAGCTAATTTTTGTATTTTTAGTAGAGACAGGGTTTCACCATCTTGGCCAGGCTGGTCTTGAACTCCTGACCTCATGATCCACCAGCCTCGGCCTCCCAAAGTGCTAGGAACAGGCGTGAGCCACCACGCCCAGTCAGAAGTTCTTATTTTATGAGATTATTGGAAGTCCTGGGAAATTATATTTTTTTTCATTTTCCTTTTAATCTGTGTTTAAAAAAAATAAAAATAAAAATAAATAAGAGGTGCCAGTGTGAATCTGACTGCCTACAGGATATTATGACTATTATGAGCTTTTTCAACCCTAAGATTCCATGACTCAGGGAAGATTATTTTCAGAGCTTTTCCAGTACAAACTTGTCAAAACAAACAAACAAACGTTATTTTTCCGTTTATCTCAAATCTCCTCCTCTCTTTAGTAACAATCCTGAAAAATTTCCATGTATGGTATGGCTGCTCCTGCTGATGCCATCCACACATGCATTCCTAGGTAACATTATGCCTGTCTGCTCCCCTCCTCCATCAGGAATCCTCTATCCTACATTCCAGTTCCATAGAATCCTTTGCCTGACTAACTCAGCATGTACTGATTGAGGCCAAAGATTCAAATTTGGCTGGTAAGCCAAAGATTCAAATTTGGGTGGTAGTAACTTAATGTATTACCCTTCCTAAAGAAATTTGTTTCCAAGTGAATTTTCAGTATCTTGACAAAGAATATGAACATTTCAGCCACTGTGTCTTAGGTGTATTTTTTAGAATATAAGCTTTTTTTGAGGAAAAAAAAAATCAAGCTCAAATCATACAGCATGTTGTAAGATATTTTTATTAATGAGTATACATTACCTCTTAATATTATCTTGTACACATTCTGGATCTACTCAATATATTTTATCAGGAGCCACTGTAAAGTGTTTAAATACTTTCTCCTTCATACAACATTAAATTAAGTTGGCTTTAAGGCTATGTACTTCTTTATATTTGTATTATCTATTATTTGGAAATTGGTAATCCATATGTAGTTCTGAAGATTATTTCGTTAACTGTTACATTTACTAGAAACTTTATTTGCCCAATTAATCTATTTGGCCAATTCTCCTTCAGAAAATCTAACACTTAGAACATCAACACTTGGGTCTGGTGACTGCAAGCCTTGGCCAACCCTGAGGGAAGCACAACTTTCCCTCTGGCAGTTTCTGTATGGAACCGAGTTGGGAAATCTAAGAAGTAGATTTCTAAGAAGAAGATGACCAAAACCAATGTCATTCAGACAGTACAACTGGGTCTATTATATAAAGAATCTCAACAGAGAGAAAGGATCCATGTATAAGACCAACAGAAAGGAGGAGGCTTTAAAGGAGAGGAATGGAAATGGAGCCTGAAGAACTCCTTGGGTTGCAACAAAAACCAGGAGCATTTTTTATAAGGTGGCTTTGACCTTGACTATGGGTACTGAGGGAGTTCTGAAGCCATGAAATTTCCAAGGACATTTGATATTAGTGATTTTATTGTTCATTAAAGTTAGGTTCTCTTTTATATGCATATATGTCATATATATAATATACATGTACATCCTCAGAAGTGACATTCCCTGAATATATTTGGCCTATCCTTAATCTCTGGATTGTAGTTTCCTTATCAGATGCTCTTTACATGTCATCTCTGAAACATTCTATGATTCTCTATTAATATGGATGTGTAGGTATCACTGTTCTGGTATATGGGAGAGCAGAGGGATAGAGGATGTTGGGAAGAATGTTCTTAATTCAGGGAGTAGGTGGTCTGGAAGGGGTGATTAATATGATGCTGTGTAGAAAAATTCCCATTGTGTAATTCTACGCTTATTTTATATATTCATATATACGCGTGTATATATTTTAGGTTGGCAGAAATTGCACACTCCCTTCTGAAGCTGGCACCATATGACACTCAGACAATGGAGAGTCGTGGGCTTCGGCGCTACATCATGGAGATGCTACCCATTACCGACTGGACAGCTGAGGCAGTGAGGCCGGCCCTCATCCTCATTTTAAAAAGATTGGATAGAATGTTCAACAAAATTCATAAGATGCCTACTTTGAGGTGAGAATGCCTCCTAGTTAGCTGTTGCTATCACAGATGTCAAAGTTAAGATTTCTCATTTTTTAAGATGGTGGATCATTCTGGAGTTGAATGAATGACTTGAAAGTTTTCTTTGGTATATGTGCATGGTTAACAGGGTCTATGAATGCCTAAGTAGCAAAGCCTACATTTTGAGAAAAATAACATTTTCTTTAAAAGTATATGTGCTTATCTTGAAAAATATATCCATTTCTTAGCTGTCACGCTCCTCACCTGACACAAATAAAAATTTCAATTAGTACCCTTTAATCCCTTTTAAAATAAGGAAGGGTAGGTGTTATAAATGAAACAACTAATGAGAAAAGGACATGAATTTTATGTTCAAAATACTATATTTAATGTAGCTAGTTAACATATTTAGGTACCAGTTTAGAGAAATTCGAAGCTTCACAATAATCGCCACACAGCAGCTTAAAAATTCGCAGGATTGAAAACAAACACCTAATTTTCACTTTTTAACCTAATTCAGTGTAGTGCTAATGAACACTATTAACACTTGATCTTTGTTCAGTGACCTGGGAAATATTCACTGGTAGCCTACATATTAGCAGATGTTTTTGAACCAGTCAGAGATGTGAACCGAGTTTGGAAACTATAGTGATAGTGAGCAGATAGTTCAACAGGTTAATACTGGTAAACCCACTTACTCAGAAATTTCAAGTTTGGGTTAGTGAGAACATTTTCTGTCCTTTTAAACTAAACCCAAAAATCAGTGCAACTCCCTCCCAAGAATTTATAGCCCTTAATGTTCAATTCATCAGAATTTTTCAGATATTAGTCCATCATTTCCTCCACACTAATCCAGCCTTCAGGAGTCATTAAAGTAAATTGAAAATTTTTATTCTAATAATTGATTATTTGTTTTTATATTCTTTTATACCATGGCGATGACTGCCTATACATTATTTCATGGTTATGTATTTCAATGGCATGGAAATGCCTGTTTTAAAACACTATTTCTGTAGTGATCCCAATAGAACATTTGTGTCTATCAGCAAATGGCTTATCAAAGATTTATAACTGTCTCACAAGGGTGTGTTGAAATAAATTCCTTTCTTAAATACTTCGTATCTAAAGATGTTAAACATCTCCAAAAATGACCCATTTCTCATATAATTAAGCCCACTGTAAAGAACATCATGCTTCCCGAAAGTGGATTTCTGGATTAGTACACAGTGCTGGTCAGTTGTAGGCAATTTTCTTGGGAGATATGCTATGAATATGGAGTTGGCTTGGATTTAAATTCATTAGGTGATCTCAGTTCAACACAAGAAATGTTGGCTGAACACAAGAAATGTTGGCTGAACCTTCAGTGTCGGAGATGTCACATAGCCTCATTTATGGATAGGTTTCCATTTGTTGTTGCAGATCCCATTTTGCTAGGAAATATAAGCTTAGAAAATATTGCCAGGAAAACATAAGGAAATACTGTTAATATCAGTAAAGCCCAAGTTGTTTATTTTGAGGCCATAGGGATGAACCTTTCAGTACTAGGACAATTATGAAACGGATTTACTTTTATTACAGAAAATTCCGTATTCATTTAATTGGGTTATGTATACAGTAACACCATTTATACTACCATAAAAAGTTGCCAAAAAATACATATCAGTTCTTGGGAGGCCAAGAAAGAATATTGTTTTAAGTAAAATGTTTTCTTCTAATGTCATCTTCTTGGCAGGAGTTAAGCTATATAAATCAAACCAGTGGTAGTCTGGTGTAAAAACTGATGGGCATGTGTAGTCTGATAAACAGGTTTCAGAAATGTAGCTGGGGTCAGATTAGTTCTACTGGGAGTAATTACCCCTGTGATCAGTTTTCTCAATGGTAGTCGTAGGACCCTCTGTCGAAGCTAAAACCAGGGAAATTAAAATGCAACCCGTTCATCATCTTTGTTTTTTCTTCAATAGATTTAGTCGAATGGGGCAGGCCTGCCTCTGCTACGTTTTCAGTATCTTCTTCCCCTCCCAATGTGCTCTGTGCTTTTGGAACAACATGGGTAAACTTCATCCCAGAGACACATCCTGTCTTAGATGGCGTCAGAATCACTGTCTCATTCACTTGTTTCAGACTCTCCAGAAGGGAGCCAAGCCGCTAATGGCACCTATATTGTATTCCAGGCGACAGGTTGAGTGGGAGCCTGCCAGCAATTTGATTGAAGGGGTTTGTTTGACACTTCAGAGGCAGCCAATCATATCCTTCCTGCCTCACCTTAGGTCACTGATCAATGTCTGTGTCAATCTGGTGAGTAGCCAAGTGGCAATCTTATGAAACTTTGCACAATGTAACTCTGCTATTGACTTCTCTGAATTGAAGATTTACAGGTCAACCACTTTGTGCCCCTATCTGCCCATGAAAACAGATGGCTCAGGTGACACTGAAAATAGTGAGGTACATTTCAAGGTAGTGTGTGGGGAGATCCAGGAACCCATCCCTACACAGAAGGGATTTTGGTGTGCTGCTTCCCATGCACTACTTTGACAATTCACCTCTTCAAGTTGCGCTGAGAGTTGAGGGCTGCCAGTTGGAGAGTGGGGTGGCGGAGCCTGCACAATTGGCTAGAAGTTGAGGTAGTCTGGGATGGGGGAACTTAAAATGCAAAGAGGATTTTTTTCTTTTATGGTGCAAAATGACACTATCAGTTGGCCAGTCTAGGATTTATGTGAAGAAAAAAAAATTTTTTAATTGTTTATGTAATATCTAGAGTCTGGTCCTGACAAGGTTTTGTAAAATATATGGAAACCATGTTAGAGCATCTCATTAAATAGGACCTGCTGCTTCACTAGCTGAGCAATAAGTCTGTAGTTGGAATGCCTAGTGCAAATAGAGCTGTTGCCATCATCATTGTTGTCAGTATTTGCTCCATCAAGGAATGTTGACTGCATTCCTTTGAATTCACAAGTAAGTGTCCAATCTCCTGATTAGAATAGCTTTTTGATTCATCTCTCATTATTTACATAGTTAACTATAAACAACATTCTACAAAACCTTGGCTGAATTCATTGTAATGTTCGATCTGACTCCAGACATTACATGCCTTCAGAAGGCATCAAGAAAGAAATGATTGAAAGTAACATGCCCAACCTTCAATTTATTATTTTTATTATCATCATAATTGAGACTCCTTTACTACGGTTGCATGAAGTTGCAATAGTCAAGGCTGGTCATGTGCTCTGTTTGTATTTCAGGTCATGGGAGTGGTAGGACCTTCCAGTGTTGCTGATGGATTACCCCTTCTTCATCTCAGCCCTTATCTCTCACCACCTCTACCCTTCAGCACAGCTGTTGTCCGGCTTGTAGCATTGCAGATACAGGTGTGACTGCCTTACCTGTTTGTCACGCTCATTAAGTTGCTGGTTGAGGCACCAGATCATGGTGTTCTCGTTTTTTCTGCAAAGGCTGGGCAAAATCTGTGAAACAAAAGTGTAAACATCTCCAAACTTTTATAGATTTGGAGCTTCAGCCCTGAGCTTGGCCCTAAGTTGTGCTTCTGTAATTCTTCTTGAGATCTCAAATATAGCAGAGTCATTTAGTCCTGCCACAACTTCAGGAACCACTTCAGTCATTTAAAATGTGTGCAAAATAATGGTTCACAGATAATCAGCTCACAATTGTTAATTAAAAGAGGCAGTAATATTCACAGTCTGGTTTTAAATTATTTTCGGAAAGAATTGCAATATAAAATTCTTTCAAATGTTATCACTAGACTTTGAATATCTTAATTTTCTTTAATGATTGTGGGTTGAATATTATGTGTGCTTTTTTAAAGAAAATTCTCCCCCTTAATTTATTTCTTAAAATTAAAATAATCATTCCCAAGGCAAAAAAAAAAAAACAAAAAACAAAAAAAAACAGAACTCCAGAATCCCAAGTCTCCTGAGTATTTCTGTGTGTCACCCAGTTTTAGAGAATGAAAAATCACTGGAAAGCTCTATAATCAATGGAAAGTACACAACTGATGTAAGTGGATAACTGACCCATCCATTGTTTGACAACCAAGCTTGATGGCTCATCATCCAGAGAATGGGTAGATGATAGAAAAGAGATCAAGTAAGAGCTATGACTACTGTGCAGAAGAGTGACATCCTTAAAGTGATACACTTTAATAACTTGTGTACAAAGATCACATATTTCTTTCTATATTGCATATTGTTTCCTGGCTTGAAGAAGGCCTTTCATGGCAGGTGCCAGAGGAATAACTCCAAAATGGAGCAAGTGAGAAGTTCTGATTTTCTTCCTTCTCCTTTGTTGTTAAAATATTTATTGGTGGAAAAATAGAGAAAATTAGTGGGGACATGAAGTTGTTTTTGTACCTGACCATAGTATTTTAATTTTTCATTTAATATTCAAAATGTTACTATCTTTTTAGGTATATAGCTCTCAATTATATCAAGACAATGGTAAAGTATCAGTTTTGGGTGAAGCTTGTATGCTTTGCAGATGACAATTGAACTCATAGTTTACAGGAGCAGCCAGCAGGGAGTCACCGTCTCCATCATACTGTGTAAAAACAAACATACTAAATGGGTGTGGTGGTCAATTAATCTTTTTTTCTATTATTGCTGCACAGGCTTTAAAAGAAGATTTTCCTTTAAGCCATGTGATCTCCCCATTCACCAATCAAGAGCGAAGGGAGGGGATGCTTTTAAATCTGCTCATCCCATTTGTGCTCACAGTAGGATCTGGAAGCAAAGGTCTGATTAATTTAACTAAAGGAAATTTATCATTGTTGTTGTGTTTTTTTAAATGTCAGGCTGTTATTTCTTTTTCCTGTTCCCATGAAGGCTATCACTGAAGTCAATCTGAATGATTTAAATAGGGTCATCTTAGGGAATAAGAGTTTTTCTTTCTTTTCAGTTTAGCTACCTGGGACCAGAGTTTCTCTGCTCTACTTCTTAGAAGATACATCCTATTTAAAGACATTTCAGTATAGCAAAAATCAGGGAACAGTGGTTCAATTCAGTTGAGAAAATGGTATTCGTTGAGTAAGAATTGACAGGTGAAAAAACTTGTACAACCTACGGACACTGGGTTTAGCAGAAATCCTGCCACTGTCATTAAATTCCAATGTATTTTCATTACTCTTTCTTCTTAGGGGTAGAGGGATTCTTTTAGAAAAAGTTTATCTCAAATGTAAGTACAGTGCATCATGAGTATTTGCAAAAAGAAAGGAGATTGAAATGGTAAGCGAGACATTTGGCTAAGACCACAAGGTTTTGGGTACCCACTATGGAGAAAATACTCAGATGCCGGGAACACTGTTTCTGTCCATTGGTGAAGCTGTACTTGATGGGAAACACCTGAATTTCTAGGGTGTTGTAGTTTGGACTTGGAAAGAGCTGAGTTTTTCTGTATCTAATGCGGACAGTCTACCTTGTGATGTTTTTCTTTCCACTTCCCTCTTCCAAATTCTGCCCCTCAGATAGTCCCTGGCTGGAGCAGCCGGAGGTACAGCTGCTGCTGCAGACGGTCATCAATGTGCTCCTGCCACCGCGGATCATCAGCACATCTAGGAGCAAGAACTTCATGTTAGAGAGCTCCCCAGCCCACTGCTCCACCCCTGGGGATGCAGGGAAAGACTTGCGCAGGGAAGGGCTGGCTGAGTCCACCAGCCAAGCAGCATACTTGGGTTGGTACTTTCTCTATCTCACTGTTTGTGCATGTGTATGTGTATATATATGTGAAAACATATGTGTAGATAGCTAGATAGATAAATAAATAGATGTACTTAGGTAAGTTCCAACTTAACTCAGAAAGAATTTGGAGAGACCTTAAACCAGAATATATTTAAAGAAACCTCAATCCAGAATGTATTTAAAGAAGCCACTTGAACAAGAAACATTACCCTTGCAAAAGAGTCTGGTTTCCTTCAGTAAACATATGCCAAAAAACAACGTGGTTTCACATCTGCCATGCCTAAATTACTTGGCTGTTTTATATAAGAGTGTCTGGGTTTGTAAGGAAGGCATCTGCATTAAAGATTCTTCCATGCTGATTAAGTACAAGTTCACTAGTGAGATTCAGTAGCTGCTATGAGATCTAAACTCAGTCTAGTATACAAAGACACAGCATTGCACAACACATGGGGCTCATTGGTCTGTCACCTATATAAATGGGGTTCTGGAGTTGGGAAGTCTACATCCTGTGCAGCAAGATTTGGTGACTTTGCACGATGTTATGCCCCCTACTAGCTATTTTTCCTCCCTTAAAATGTCTTTAATCTCCACCTTGATCATTACTCTAGTGAGGCCAATCCAGTCCTGCTCCCATAGGCTTCCCAATCCCTTTACCTCTTTGACTCCTACTTTCCCATTATCCCATGCTGCCTTTAACCTGGTCCTGACCCATGGAGCAATTCAACCCTGAATGAACTGGGCCAACAGGAAAAGACTACTCTTGCCATAGCACTGAGAATAAGGGGCACTGGCAGTGGGGAATTTCAAAATGAGAAAGTGTTGCCTGACATTTTTCAATTCACCAAAGCAGATATTGGTGGGAAGTATAAGATGAACACAAACACACTGATGAAAATGAGTCCTTGGAGTTTGGAGTATGGGGGATGTTTGAACTGCATTATAATGGGATGTGTTTGAAAATGAGGGGATTGACAATGAAAATTAAAAAGAAGAAAAAGACACAAGGAATGCATGTACCCAGGACCAAACCATATGGATGCTCAGTTGGCCAAGGCATACAAAAGTAGAATTCAAATTTAGGCTCTATCATAGAGCCCTACATGAAGTTTAGGATTGCGCAGAGGATGACGGAGAAAAGAGGTTTACCATGTACAGGAAGGATATGAGAAGACACTTGATGAGTTGCCATCCTCTCCACTGTCTGCCTTTTCAGTGAAGAGTTCTTTTTACTTCGTTACATGACCAGGCTACTGAACCTGTATTTTAAGTTTGTTTTTACATTTATTTCGAGCACTTACTGTGCACCAAGCAGTTTTCTGTGCTTTACACTATTACCACATAGAATCCTCTCATCCTCTCAGTAACTCTAAGAAGTTAGCGTTATTCGCATTTTAGGAGTGAAGAGCCTGGGGCCCAGAAAGGTTGAATAACTTGCCTGAAGGCATGTATCTTAATAAGTGACAAAGCTAGAATGAGTCTCTGTTCTTGAGCCCCTTTTATACACTGCTGTGTGTTAGGCTGATGGAAGTTTAGGTGGAAAGTAGAGTGGCAGAGAGCCAACAGGCTTAGTAACAGTGAAAACATCATCAGAAGTAGGGTAGAGAAAGAGGAGTGTTGTTTTTTGTTTGTTTGTTTGTTTAGTTGAGGGAAAGGAATTGAGATGAGCAATTGCTGTGAAAAGTGAGATTTTGAGGAGGAATACAGGTAAGAAAGAATCTTGCAATCTCTCTCTGTGTTACATGGCATGGTTCTTTCCTGTAAACATCCTAAAGATGGTAAAGGCATATGTGACTCTTGAGAATTTCAGAGAATTGGATTTCTTTGTGCATTTAGTCACTGAATGCCCTTAAGAAAGATTTTTGTGTTTTCCGTATTAGAATCAAAATGTGTTTAGTATACACATTGTTTAGGTGCTGAGATTGATGGGCATTAAGAATGGTCCAGAAGGCTCAGGTCACTTGACTGCCCCATGGCAGACTCCATGGTACAAGCTGTAGTGGCAGAGGGAGCTCCCGTCATTATCTTTGACGTCTTCACAATACTCTGGGTTGTCCTGACATGGTTTGGGAAATCTGCTTCCTGAAAAATAAAAATAAATGTAGATTGGGAAGGGCTGCCAGAATCTGAGAGGAAAGAGATGTGGACAAATAAATCTAGTAGGGTTTAGTAATAGACATAGTGTGCGATGAAGGAAGGAGGTGTTTTTTATTTTTGGAAAGATACACTGAACGCATTTACTGGTTACCTCTGGGGAGCAGTTTAGTGTGGGGTCAGGAAGGGAACTGGGAGAAAAGGACTTAATTTTTTTAACTTTGTGCACTTCTTCATGGTTTTATTTTACTTTTAGTAACACAAATATTTATTTTTATGGTTAAAAGAAAAAAGGAAAAGATTTTTAAGATCCATATTTTAGCTAAGAATGTGAGTGATATGTCTGTATTACCATGAAGTTATTATGACAAACCTTTTGGAAGGTAAAACATTAGCCACACATCATGTTTATAAAATATTTTCCTTTCAATTCAGTGGACCACATTGCTCTATATTTTCCAAAATAGTAGTTCTTAAGATGCACTTAAGAAAGATACTTAGGTACTCTTCATCAGAATCAAAACACTTATTATACACATTTTTGTTTCGATGTTCAGAATACTCTTGCTCAGGAATACATATGAAGTTTTTAGAAACATGGAGAGAGTTTAGAAATTTAGAAAATTTCTAAAGGTGCAAAAAGGGCTCTGGATGTAGGTTGGGTTCCTCTGAAGCACAGGTCCGCAGGCTCACTTTTCTCTTTTCCCGGTGTGAAGCGCTGAAGGTGATTCTCGTCTGCTTTGAGAGGCAGCTGGGAAGCCAGTGGTACTGGCTGAGCCTCCAGGTGAAGGAAATGGCTCTGCGGAAGGTGGGAGGCCTGGCCCTTTGGGACTTCCTCGACTTCATCGTGCGGACCCGAATACCCATCTTTGTGCTTTTGCGCCCTTTCATCCAGTGCAAGGTGTGGTGTGTGCTTCTCCTCCTGAAAGTGGCAAGCTCAAATAAATGTGTGGCTCTCTACTGAGGCAGGAATATGGCAGGAGTGCTCATAGTACCTACCGTTGCCAGTTAGTAGGGCCTGTTAATACCATGCTTGATGAGAAAATCACCCAAAAATATATTCCAGAGGATATAATTTCACACTAGAAATGCCTTCACAGTAAGAGCTTTATTGGAGTCTGTAACACTGCCCACTCCCTACTAATCATCCTCCACTCTACCCACCCAAAAGATTGGTCCAGTGGAATAGTTTGGAGAATCTTCTATCTTCAGTGGCATGACTGAGATCTGATTTTAAATAAACATATGAAAAACATAGGATACGTAACGTATGTTTTTCCTCCAAGATCCCCATTACCCATCTATGTTTGTTCTTTCTATGCCCCAATTTCTTAGGGCAGTGATTTAAAACTATAATTATTAAGCACTTCCTGTGTAAAGTGCCATTCTAGGAACATCACATGCATTACCTTATTTATTCCTCGCAACAATGGGTACAGCAATTAGCCCATTTTACTGATGGAAAATTGAGGCCCTGAGAATGTTATGCCTTCCTTTCAGCTGCTGGCCCAACCAGCAGAGAATCATGAAGAGCTTTCTGCCCGGCAGCATATTGCCGACCAGCTGGAGCGGCGCTTCATACCACGCCCTTTGTGTAAGAGCTCGCTCATTGCTGAGTTCAACAGTGAACTAAAAATTCTAAAAGAGGCAGTTCATAGTGGATCGGGTGAGTGTGCCTGAGAGTGTTGTGAATTTGTTTTGACTAATGGAACTCACAGCCTACAAAGAATCCCTCCATCCAGGTCACCACACTTTTTGGAACTATGAATACGTTAGCCATTTTGGTACACTACTTGATTTGACGATTTCTAATAAGTTAGCCATTTGACCACTACTAGATTTGACTTCCTCTTTTGTCAGTAACGAAATAGAAATTAAAAGGATATCATAAGAATTTAGTTTTCTTCCTTTTCTATATATTTTTTAATCTTCATTTTAGTAGTTAATCTCTTTCTTGAATATTTAATTGGAGAAAAATGGTTTAAATTATTATCTTTATTTCCTTTTTGAAAAAGAGAAGGGGGACATTCATTTATTGAACTTCTATTTAATGGTAGATTATTTCCTTTAAGCTATACAAATACCTTCAAGGTGCATAATTGAAAGTCCCTGTAAAGAATGAGGAAACAGACACAGTAGAAAATAGGTAAATAATTTACAAGTAAATAACTTACTACTATCGCATAGAAAATGATTATTGTAAGGGGATTTTTCAACCAGATCGGTGTGATTGATTTATAAAGCCTTTAACTTTAACTTTTCACACATCGGAAGGGGAAGGATTCCCTTAGAGCTGGCTAACTAGGAGGTACTTTCTTTACATTATTTTACATTATTCTACAGGTATTCTTTGAGACTACATTGCTTTCTTGCTTATATCCTCAGATTACTAAGGGAGGAAAATAAATCATTATTTGCCATTAGAGGGCAGTCATTATCCACAAGTAAAATGTAACATGTGCTAGGTTTTCTTTTTTGTGGGAGGGAAGGGTTATTTCCTTTCTTTTGAAAGCTTTTATTGTTCTTTGCAGACAATGTAGTAAAAACAAAAAAATGACAAGTATAATCCTGGTGAAGTTTACACATTATCATTCAAATATTTTACTTTGTAATAAAATAATCTGACATAGAAATGAGGGGTATTTTATAGGTTCTAATTTCCAGAAAATGAGAATGAGAACAGTTTTGATTATGCATTCTGATGGTGGGGTTCACATCAGACAACTTACTTATTACTTTGATATGTTTGTGTCAGATAAGATGTATTTCTTAGTAAAAATTGCCAAGTTGGAAGTTACAATTCAGGTCAAAGTTAATTTGCATCCTACCAACCTTGGAAAATAAAATAGAAAACCAATAAGAAAGGCAACAATGTCAAAGCATTTAATACTGTTACAGATGTTATGTTCTGGCAAGGGAACTATTTAATTATATCAGTGGCCAATATTGATTCTTTAAAATAAAAAATCCCCACTTTCATTTGCAACTTTGTTATAAAGATCATTTGTCTGGGACACATTATTTAACGAACCTTTCCTAAAAATTACAAGTGATCAGGGAGGACTTTGAAGCGGACATTTAAGATTCTCACCATGCATTTCCTTTGGTCTCTCGAATCCTCTAGCCTACCAAGGCAAGACATCCATCAGTACCGTGGGCACCTCTACCTCTGCTTACCGCCTGAGCTTGGCCACCATGTCCCGCTCTAACACAGGCACGGGCACTGTCTGGGAGCAGGATAGTGAGCCATCCCAGCAAGCTTCGCAGGACACCCTCAGTCGGACTGATGAGGAAGATGAGGAAAGTAGGTCATTCCAAAGAATCTGGGTGGAAGACACGGCTTGGCCATAGGAGCAGGGGCTTGGGAAGGATTACTGCCCTCTGACCTTTTCCACTTCTGATCCCCAGTCATTTTTACAGAAGGAGTTCTAGGGAAAATATGACTGATTCCGTGACTCCTAATGCCTGTTTTTCTATACATTTCTTGATATCCTTTGGTCATTTAAAAAGAATTCAGGAAAAAAGTAAATCGTTAGTGACTCCTAAAGTTTCTTTAAATCTGTATAGTCAACTTTTTCCACTAACTCCCATTTAAATTGTGGATAACTAACCAAGAAAAGCACTTACTCTCATTTTTCCTGGACATCTTGCTTAGAGGGTTGATCGGCACCTAAATGGCCTCATTAGGCAAGGAAAAGTGAGCCGTGTATATGCCTAGGACTCAGAAAAGACCAGTTGGCTCTGCCAGCCAGTATGTAAACCAGCAGGCTGTCTTGAGGGAAAGTACTCCAAATTTGAGTTAAGAGAGTCCCCAGTGACTAGGTCAGCCCAGACGCTTCTAAGGCATGTGCTAGAGATTTGGTGTTAAGACATGAGGAGAAATACTACATGTATATGCTTCACAGGAGGTTATAAAAAGTAAAATTAGGGTGAAAGATTCCATTAAATGCTACTGTCATTTCAGGAGTCTTAAACTTGCATAAATTATTTTCCACTTGTATGTTAAGGTACTCTGATATAATGTTTATAGCAAAGTTGTGTTGTCAATGCCATATGAATGAGAACAAAGTTTAGATCTTCACTCAGAGGCTCTCCATACCAAACAACAACAAAAAGCTCTACTCTGAACTAAATTAAATAGAAGAAATGAGAGTTGAGGTTAGAATTTTAATTAACTAAGATGAATGAAATTGTTTTAATGTGCTACGACAGTTGGGAATGTAAGAGAAGAGAAGAAATAAATGCTTTGTCAGTACTTACCATTAATATTTGCAGATTTAGCTTCAGCATTGATCAAAGGAAAAATCATGTTGTCCTGCGGCTGGCCTATAGACACATTTGTGTCTAAATCACCCTGGTGACTGCTCATGAAAACACAGCTAAAGTTGTAATTAGGGAAATCTTGACTGAGAAAACACCATGAAAGAGAAAAGGATCAGCAGTTTAAATATCCATTAAGTACGGGCAAAACTTAAAGAAAATCAATTTTCTCTTTAATGCTTAAAGTAGCCTCTCCCAGCAATTCTTATTAATTGTAGGAAATGATATCACCTTTTTTTGTAGAGCTAAATATATTTTGCAGGTAACCTTATAAATAATGGATGACCTAAGCCGTAGGAAGGAGCAAGGGAAGCAAAGTAAGACTTAAACAGGGATATCACTGGCCAAAAGCCAACACTAACATACTGATGAGGCAGCAGGCGGATTGGGGAGCCATGCAATGTTTTGCTTATATCTCTGATCACAGACATCACAACGATCCCAATGAAAGCAAGATTGCTAACAAATGGTATTGTGTCTTTGTGATATGGGTGTGTATTAATTTAAACAGGGAGAGGTATGAAAACCAGTTCATTGTTTTGAATTAAACTTCCTTACATTCAATAATCAGACTTGTATTAAGGCCTATCAGGTATAAGATAAGGAAGAAGGAAGTATGAGAAAGATACGTTCTCTGCTTTCTAAGACCTTATACTAGATATAGTTATGTAGAGGAGATGAGAGGCATTTACAATAAAGAACACTGAACAAAAGAGTTAGTGGAAGACAGCACATGATTAATCACCGAACAAATACTGGGGACATAAGTGTTAAGTGATATGTGAGTACAAATAAGGGCGAATAATAAATAGGATTTGGGAAAGGCCTTTGTAGAAAAGCTCAATCTATCCTACCACGTTTTTTATATTTTTAAGGCACATTTGTTTATTCTCTTCCCTGTGGACACATGTAAAAAAAAATATCATTCTATAACAAGAATCAATTGTAAGTCAGTGATTATATAGCAAATTAAAATTGCTAGCACTTTTTATATTCATGGTTTGATTTGAGATAAGTTCAATGAGAAATATGATTACTTTGGTATTTTAAATAAATAGTATCAGATGATCTTATATGGTAGCACACATTCTCCAAAACTCAATATGTTTATCAAAGAATGTTAGTGTTCATCAACAAACAACATAGCTCTTTTAGAATTAGGTCACTTTGTCGTAAATACTGTGCTAAAGCTAATTTTCATATGAATTTGAGTACATTAATGTCTGCTTCTGGCTGGGCACAGTGGCTCACACCTGTAATCCCAGCACTTTGGGAGACTGAGGCGTGTGGATCACCTGAGGTCAGGAGTTCGAGACTAGCCTGGCCAACATGATGAAACCCCATCTCTACTAAAAATACAAAAACTAGCCAAGCGTGGTGGTGTGCGCCATTAGTCCCAGCTACTCTGGAGGCTGAGGCATGGGAACCACTTGAACGTGGGAAGCGGAGGTTGCAGTGAGCCAAGATAGAGCCAGTGCCCTCCAGCCTGGGCAACAGAGCGAGTCTGTGTCTCAAAAACAAAAAACAAACCAAAACCTAAAAAGAAACATCTGCTTCTATGGAGAAAACAAGATCACATACTTAAATTTTAAAATTTTAGTTAAAATAAGCATTTATTTCTTAATTTTATAGCTTTCAAATATTTTTCCTAAAAATATCTGAAATTGTCTTTCCCTCAGCAGTCTAGAAATTAGTAACTGTACTGAATGCGGTTTTTGAATGTCAAGGAAATGTATTTGACTCATTCAGTAACAAAGTCCCCTGAAGTATTTATGGAATGTTTTTAAAAAATTATGTGCTAGCTTTTCTCACATCTTAAATTTGCTGATGCCTGTTGACTTTCACAAATAGCCTACTTGTAAAAATTTACATTTATTTCATGAAGGATGTTCTAGTGGAGAAGGGTGGGAGATGTATAGATGTGAAGAATTATTATTATCCCTAAAGGTCTAAGTTTTTTTTATCTGTATGAAGGGATCAGTGATAATTTCGCTTTACAGACAGCCGTAAGTTGTATACAAGCCAAGGACAGAACCCAAGTACAGCTTTGGTTGGGTTTTTCTGATCAGTGTCATAGTTTTTGTAACACTCTATTCCTTTGCCCCTTTTAGATGACTCTATAAGCATGCCCAGCGTGGTAAGTGAACAAGAAGCTTACCTCCTGAGTGCCATTGGAAGGAGGCGATTCTCCAGCCATGTCTCCAGCATGTCTGCACCTCAGGCTGAGGTGGGCATGCTACCCAGCCAGAGGTAAAGAGCTATGGTTATATTATACTCTGCATTTGGGGGCAAAGTTATAAATTCTGAAAATACACTCCTGTTATTCTACAAAGACCGAAAGAGAAGCAAGCAATGGTAATGCTTTTAGATAGATCATGCCACAAAGGATTTGTCAGCTAGGTTCCTGCAGGCAACACTTTGCAGTTTTCTAAGCCAAGCTAGTAGAAAGGATCCCAATTTCTCATCCAAGTATTGTCTCTCCTTAAACATTTTCCATAGACACATAGTTTTCTTTCTGTTGTCAAATGACATTCTTGTATTTCAGATTTATCATTAGCTAAGCTAATGATGGGTACTTGGCAAGGGTTAGGACCATCTTTATGTATTTGGTAAAGTTTAGGCTTCTGATATATTATTAGGATTCAGTTATAGGTAGTGACGCTTAACCAAGCAGAAAAGGATCTGTGCCGCTGCGTGTGACCTCGGGCAGGCCATTTAACTGTAATCCAGTTCTTCCCCTCGTAAAATGAAGAGGTTTGCTAAAATGACCTTTAAGGTAACTTTTCCATCTATAGTTCTGTGATTCCATGACAAAACCCCTTTAAATATTTTATTTGTGTGTCCTGTCTTTTAAGAATGTAAGTTAAAAAAAATCCAAGATATGTATATACAATAAAAGTATAATGAAAATGATCTGACGTGAGTCAAAACATTTATTAATTATCTATTTATTAAGACAAAATAATTATCTATTTATTAAGTAGATAAATGTTTTGGAACCAATGATATTTTCACTTCAGGACTGAGTTTTTCAAGGAATTGACCTTATGTGATTTTAGTGTGTTGCTTATCTTTAATACCTATAGATTCATTGTAGTACAATTCACACATGGAAAATAATAAAATTCAGGGCATATTGTGATGTTCACATAAAACCAGTTTATGTGTAGGAATAATTATCCTGTACCCAAATCCTTTAGCAAATGGTTCATGGACTACACAAATGAAATAAAATTTGTGAAATAAAGGCCAAGTTTGGAGAGTATCAAAGAATAGGGTAAAATGATAAATCATTAATAACAAGTTGTGTACTTTTTAAGAAGGCAATGTTTTATGTAAGTACCATTTAATTATTACAAAGATTAATGCTATGTAAAGGTTTGTATCATTGTAAGAAATTGTTTTACCTACTATTTGGCAATTTTCCTTTGAAAAGAAAGTCTTATAAACAAAAAGTGTGAACAAAATCAAAGCCAAACAATAACATGTCCAAAAAAAGATATAAAGCCACACAAGCAGCTAACATTGGTAGCTATCAGTGTATTTTTAATGTGCATGGTTCTATGAAGACTATTTTAAAAAATCAATTATTTGAAAGTTTTATTTAAATTATAGAATTGTAGAAATTTCATAGAGGTTTTTTGTTGTTATTTACCTAAAATAACCAGGCCATCAATTTCCTTTTTACATATTCATTAAGGGGTCAAGTTGATTGCAGGGAGAAAATTGTCCTATCATACATATCTTGATTGTACATTTTCTTGTTTTCTAGAAATCAAGAAAAAATAATATAGTTAAATAGTTTGGGCTTCATTCATATTTTGGAAGACTAGTGAAGGTAATAATACTGTGTCTGTACATAAGAGAAGTGAGTCTCTTCCTAGAGACAGAGGCTGTTTTTATAGTGTACTTTTAGGTGAGCCTCAATTCTTTCGGGCCAGGCACTCCAGTTTTCTAAATGGTTTAGTTCTCTCCAATTTAACAAGTATTTATTGAGTGCCTCACAGATGCTTAGCTCAATGCAAGGCGCTGAAGGATAGATCAAGCATGACAGTTTCTGTTCACAAATCTCAGTTCAGCTACATACATATCAATCGATAAACAATTTAATTATTCTCTCACCAACCTGACAGGTTTCTTCTTTTGGCATTTACAATTCAGTCACTAGAGGATGGAGAGTAAGGAGGTAAATGCGAGTTCCATGTGAATTTTCCAAGATATCTTCCTTCTGTTTGTTTACTTGCATTTTCACTGCAAAATTAGCAGGGAAAGTTGTGTTCTTTCTTTGCTTTTCTTAATGGCATCAGTTCCAAGAGCTTGGTTGTGGCAGTTCATGGTAAGTGGTTTCTGTGTGCTAACATTAGAATGCACAAGAAAGAAGCAGGGTCCTGGTCAATGAAACACCATGTACATAAGATAGGTTAAAAATAATCACCACCTAGTCAAATGGTTACCAAAGGAAGTGATAGTTTCATCTTCTACAGATTCATTCTGCAATGTGTTTCAGAGCCTATGGGTCCATTTGGAGTTCATTTTAACTCTTGACCAATAAATAGGTTACTCCTCTGAGAGTTGTATCCATCCAAAGCCCTTCCTCCCCCATTGCCTTGAGTCCTATGTCTTGACAAACCCAGCACAAGGTGAAATGGTTGACTGTCTCCTTTTCCTTCCTTGTTCTGTTAAATCTATTTATTTTTGGTTCTTGGAAGCAGAAAATTGCATGCCTTTTTTCTTTTTTCTTTTATTTCATTTTCTTTCCCTAAATGCTTCATCTCCCTACCCCTCCTGCAGTGAACCTAATGTCCTCGATGACTCCCAGGGCCTGGCCGCCGAGGGCAGCCTCTCTAGGTACAGTGTCAATGCTACCTGTCTATTGGTGTCTGTGCTGGGAAACTAGCTGTTCCCTGTCTTCTCTGTCTCTCTGTCTTCTCTGTCTCTTCTCGCCCCGTCTTAATATCTATTTCCATTCCTTGCCCTTTGTTGTTCATGAACATATGAGCCTGGAAGTCAAAGGTGTAGCAAACCCTCCTTCATTTTCAGCTTCAGAGCTCAATCTCAATCAAGTAAGCCTGAAAAGCTTACTTTAAAAAAATTTATAGAATTCTTTATGGGGCGTTTCCCATGGATGTCTAAAAAGCTTGGTATGCCAAATGTTAAATTTATCCCATCTAATTATTCCCTCCCACACTGATATTTATTAAGAATTGTTTTTCAGCGGCCCATCATCAAGAAGCCCCTTATTAAATCAAGACAGATCTTGTAACTAATACCATGGATGGTAAGAAAACAGGCAATGATGTTATAAAATAATAGTAATGTGGATACAATTTATATACTACAATTCCTTCTCTTGGATGCATGCTATTGGGCAGACTTCTATAGTAGCTTGTTCCAGCAACACTTATATAAAGAATGTCTGTTCTAGCACAAAGGTGACTCCAAAGCTTGCATGAAATGTCAGACACAAACATTTCTTGGTAAGTAAAAGAAGTCTTATGATCCAAATAATATAATGTCTTGGCTACTGGTTTAAAGCTTCAGAAAAGGGGACTGCACCTTTAACACTCAGATAAACCACGTCAAACATTCCTAATCTTGTGCTGTTGATTCACACCTCTCAACTAATCCTCATTAGGGGTAAGACTTCTTGTTCATCCTTAGAGTATCTTTGTGCCATCTCAAGAGATAACATTCCCTTTCAGGTGTGCACTATATAGTGAGTACAATACACCCATGTTTATTGCTTTATCACAAAGATGAGGAAATGTTGAGAGGCTGTTCCTGTGAAAGGTTGTCTTTTGTTTTCTTTGCATCTTGTTCAGATTTCACATTTTCTTTTGCAATTGAAAATGGGAAATTTAGTCCATCATCGGGTGTATTTTTTTTTTTTTAACCAGACCCATAATTCATGACATTCGTGTTTGCCAGCCCTCGCCTTGACAGATCAGTCTCTTATTGGTGGTAAATGTGGAAGTGCTGCAGAGTGAAGACTTAATTCCATTAGCAGGAGCTTTGGGGGCAAGGAGGAAGTTGAGAAACAAAACAGTCCTCAAGAGGACTTCCCTTTTTTGTTCACGGTGTTGGAAGAGATCTGAACCAAGTCTAGCAAGGATGGTCATTGCTTTCAAAGAAAGCAGGTATTTAATGTTTAAAATTACATGTAGGATGGGAACCTTGATTAGAAGACAATTTCAGTGTCCTACTGAGAGTAGAGAGTATTAAATCAGACTTCCGCTTAGCTAGCTTTGTGCTGGGGCTTTTCTAATTAGGCCAAATTCTACTCTTGATGAGTAAGGACTAGTACAGGGTTCGTGAAAGAAGGCAGGAGTTTGAGATTATTTTTATGAACTCTCCCAAGTATTTGGCCCTCTCTGGTAGGCTCAGGTTTCAAAGGACCTATTTGTAGTTTTCTAAACCAATTCAGTGTGTCCTGGTTCCAGTGTCAATGGAAATAAACACAAAGTTTTTGCTAGGTGAGACTGGTTCAGAGCCGAAGCTATTGATTTGTCTACAGCTGAATTAGTCAGTCATGGTAGTACTTTGATGACTGTGTGACATCATCCACTGTTGATCCATTGTTTTCTGTAACCATTGTGTTTTAGTTCTGGGTGTGAGTCACCCAGACCCAGTTTTGGTCATTAAGAAATGGGAAGATGAGGCATTCACTTTGGCTTCTGAAATAATTCTAATAGCACAGAGGCTTTCTACCAACCAATAGCACATCCACTTTTGCCATACCCTGTAAATTGTATCTCTTGAACTACATCATGTCACCAGGTTCTCTTTGGAGGAGAGGAACTTTTGGCATTTACTAGGAGGTTGGTTTATAAAATAGGAGATATACTTTTACTTCCAGATTTTCTTATTTTTGTCATGAACTTCCTTTAAGCTGCAGACTCTTAAAATCCTGAGGTAGCAAGGCATTAACCACGTAATTACATTTAGCATACACTCCAACACTGAGGACCTAAAATACACCCAAAGTAGTCCTAATGAAAATCTGGCCTTAAAGCTTAGAGAATATCAGGAAAATAATAAACTCTGCTGCTCCCACCCTCTTATAACATTTTACCAAACTTGCATGAGAATTTGCTTTTGAAAGTACATTTGTTTTAGACAAAAGGGGTAAGTTGGATGGAGTGGGCTAAATGAGGAAGAGACCAAGATAACCTGATGAATAGGTGGAAATCAATAAAAATTTTCCATACCTTTCAAAAATTGCTTCTAGGATTTTTTTTTTAAATGTGCCAACTGGTTTCTTTTAGATTCATCCCCAGAAGTAGCCTATTAGAAACACTATGCTCTGCAGAAAAGATTCTTTGTATTGGAAATTAATAAACTGAAATAATATTCCATGGGAGAATTCTCTTCTCTAGAGAGTATTGCTCTTAGAGATATAGAAATTCACTGTAGATGTTCCTTCTCTGTCTCTACCATGAAACATACACACATATCCATGGACATGTTTTCTCTCCAGAAGAATAGAGACATACAGAGGCTATTCAAGAACTTACGGCCAGATGTTTACAGCAAAGAATTAGATTTTGGTTAGACATGTTAGAACATTTTGAAAGGCAGGAATTGACAGTCAACTCTTAATTTAAAAAAAAAAAAAGGTTATAATGCTATTTAATTTTGCAAGGATACTTTTAATCACAGTGAAAAATAAAAACGTTTAAACGAGACTATATAGTCTAGGTGAAAAGAAAGAAAAATAACCTCTATAGTGGAACCCATCTCATGATTTATACACACTTTCGAAGCATAAAAACTTGGCAAGAACTCTTAAAGTACAAAAAACCAAAAAAACAAACAAACGAAAAAACCTTTTTAAGTAGCTGAGAATTAATGACTAAGAAAATGTGTTGTGATACACAGATATCTACTTTGCCATTGCTAAATCAGTTCTCACAGTATATCTAAGATCCAGATTATTCCCTCTTTCAATGTGGTTTTAGCCTGTAATCTCTAAATTATGTGGCACTTAAGATACAGTTTCTCAGATGTTGCTGAGGTTAAGAAAATTTTAAACAATAATCTTTTATTGAGAAAAGGGAGAGTAGGATTTATTTTACTGTGTATTTCCCTGCTCTCTACAGATGCCTTATTGCTCCCATGAAGTGCTGGCTTCATGCATTCCTGTCACAAGGCAATCACTCAGGGTAAACAATGATGCTGCATGTCTTTTGTGCCACCTCTGAATTTCTCTAACCATGTTAAAATTGAAACCAAAAGCACAGATAAAAGCAATGAAAATATGAATTCAATTTTCCATGTGCTGGTTTCACCTAGTGCTTCTACTTAAATTTTTAATTTATGGGAAATATATTTCAATCTATAATTTTTTTATAATTTTGAAATGAGTGACATGAATTTTTATTGCATTAGTGAATGGCCCTTGTTTACCTATCCTTTATACCTTATTTATAAAGTGCATCCTTTATAAAGGATAAAGTGTATATAGTGCATAAAAGATATACTTTATAAAATATATCCTTTATGCACTATATACCTCCATAGTATTAGGTATATATTCCAGTAGGAGAAGCATACATATTTATATACTGCAATCCAGGGCATTATATTGATATAGAAGAGAAGAGGTCATCCATGTCAGAATTGTCTTCCTAACATTCTCTGAATTTCCCTAGCTTATAAATTACTTTCTTGCATTTCAAAAAAGATGCTTTTGGTTTTTGTAGATAATATTGGTCACAACAGTTCTGCTGAACCCCAGTTGCATTTACTTCTCTAAGACCTAGATTATATGGTTTGCCATAGTGATATTTTTCATTGACTCAAAAATATAAGAGATTATTTACTCCTAAATATATTGTAAGATGTTAGCTTCAATTTAGAAAACTTTATTTGCTTATATCCTTACTGTTCCACCCTATTACATGGCCAAAACTGTGGAAATCAGTCATATCTCATTCCCAAGATTAAAAATTTTAGGAAACCTGGCTGGGCACCATGGCTTATGCCTGTAATTCCAGCACTTTGGGAGGCCGAGGCAGGCAGATTGCTTGAGGCCAGGAGTTTGAGACCAGCCTGGGCAACATGGTAAAACCCTGTCTCTACTAAAAATACCAAAAAAAAAAAAAAAAAAGTTAGGTGTGGTAGCACACGTCTGTAATCTCAGCTTCTTAGGAGGCTGAGGCATGAAAATTGCTTGAATGCAGGAGGTGGAAGATGCAGTGAGCCAAGATAGTGCCACTGCACTCCAGCCTGGGCAACAGAGCAAGACTCTTTCAAAAAAAAAAGAGAAAAATTTAGAAAACCAGTTTTCTCTGTTGGACAGTTTTAAGAAGTTGTCCCACTAGTCTGACATATTTCGGCAGATAGTCTCAACTTTTCAGAGCATGAAATAAATATTTCACGTATCTGAAAGGATTCAGTTGTCTATTGGAGTATGATATTTTGTGACCATAAAATACAATATAATATTTTAAAATTTGATTATCAAATATAACATTGTATTTCCCTAAGGCCGGGCGCGGTGGCTCACGCCTGTAATCCCAGCACTTTGGGAGGCCGAGGCGGGCGGATCACGAGGTCAGGAGATCGAGACCATCCTGGCTAACACAGTGAAACCCCGTCTCTACCAAAAATACAAAAACAATTAGCCGGGCGTAGTGGCGGGCGCCTGTAGTCCCAGCTACGGGGGAGGCTGAGGCAGGAGAATGGCGTAAACCCGGGAGGCGGAGCTTGCAGTGAGCCAAGATGGCGCCACTCCACTCCAGCCTGGGCGGCAGAGCGAGACTCCATCTCAAAAAAAAAAAAAAAAAGAAAAAATTGTATTTCCCTAAAGGGAAAAATAATTTTGATTACTGCAGTTGTAGTAGGTAGGGACTATGATGGGACTGTTTCAAACAATTTAAATAAAAATTGGACATAACATAGAGAGGTGCTTAGTGAAAACCCCTTAGTCTTCTCCTGGTTCATTCTAGTATTGCACATCTTATAGTCATATATCACAAATCCTGCAGATGGCTGAAATATTACATGATGTGGAGAGAAGCTAAATTGAAACTTTTTATATGCAACTTCAATTTGATATAAACCCCAGAAAAAGAAACATGATCTGTATAAATTATCATTGTGAACTTTTTTGGATGCTTATTCCTAACTGTACAGAGTTAAGCCAGCCTTCAGTATTCCAAATATAAACATGTTAGCAATCACATTTTTAGAGTGAGTATAATTCATAAGCTGGGATATTTCCAAGGATATATCTTGTAGTTTCATCTTTGATGGGTGCATTCCATGATGAAATGCTATGTCATTTACAGAACAGCTAAATACTAAAGCTATAAACTTGATACATCTCTTAGGTATAAGCCTCTCTATCCATAGAGAAAATTTCAGTGCTTATGATCCTCTCCTGGAACAATCATCATGAAATTACCATTATGTTTTGACATTTAACACTCCCTAAGTAACGTGAATTTCTTTTCTTTTCTTACACCATTTTTTTCTCACAATCACAGATTCCTGAATAAAACTGAGACAAGTGGACTGCCTCGATTTCATTTTCTCTGCCCTATTACTTTCAAAACATTTTATTACCTGCTTCCTTTTAGTATTCTAGAAGCAATAAACTCATTACAACATCAAATGTAAAACAAGAAAGCATGCTATGTACATCACTTTTCATGTTCACACCATTGTACATCAACTAACTTCTTTTCTCTACCTTAATGGGAGGTAGTTGGTAAGTATTAACCTCCTCTTAACGGCCAAGGGAACTGAGGTAACATTTAGATGTCAATGAAGAATCCATTCCAATGAAAGCTTTGCTTAGTATTAGGAGAAACTTGTTTCTACTTTTGTGCATATGGTTATTGAATACTCTTTCCAACTTAACAGACATGTTAACATGTATAATTAATAAGGAGATGTCATTTCAAACATGCCAGCAACTTAGTCTGGATTGCTTATCAGAATTTATTGCATTGTTCCTCTTGGGTAATTTTCTATCTTCATGGAAAGGTCATATCTGTTTCAACGTTATATATGTGTAAGGATAATGCACATTGATCTTTTTGAAGTTGACATTCAGGAGAACGAGAAAGTTTAAAAAGCACCTGTTTTGGTACCCTTTATGAATTTTGTTATGGTGAACCCCAAATGGTGTAATTATATCCTTATTTCATAAAAACTGTGATAAACCCTATTTGGGAATCACATTGATTTTTTAGTGGAAACGTAAGACTTTTAAAAAATGACAAATGTGACTGTGTCAACTTTGTGATGATTAACCAATTATTAACACAAAAGGGGAAATATCTGATTGCCTGTCTTGCCACCAATTTCTCTCCTTACTACTGCAGCTGGGTATTTAAGTAGCTCTTTAAAAAAAAAAATGGAAATGAACAGATATAGTCTTTCTTTTCCCTGGACAGTTGCTGACTCTGGATTCCTCTGTGGAATATTATACTCTTACGAACTATCTGTAGATGACTCTCCTTTTGCAAAGGCAAAGCAGAAATTAGTTAACCATTAACCAAAGAATCACATTGGCATCATCCACAGAATTGTAATATTCTCTGGGGCACAGGATACTTCTTTTCTTCACCCCCACTCCCATTATAAATACATTTTATACATGCATGCAGAATGAAAAAGGACCATGGGCCCATGTCAGTATTTTCAGCTTCACTCAACACTAAAATAGCAACTATTTCCAGTCATTTTTGCATACAAAAGACACACATACACAGTAAATTTGGGGGGAGCAGGTTGTTGCTTTTATAAACTGCATGGTATGTTTGAGTGCAGTTACTCGATTTTAAAGCTCCTGAGTTGTAATGATAGCTTAACTATAGCTATACTTTGCCAGCCTTTTAAATCTAAAACCATTTTTTAAAAAAATTTGTTTACCCATGTGACTATTCATTTACTTGGTAGTCACAGAGACTTCAGGCTGCAAACATGTGTTGAATGTGCCCCTTCACCCAAATAAATTCTGTGTCTGATGTGTTCGATATTTGTCCATCTTATTTTCATTTAAATTGAAATTTTAAAAAGGTGTTCCCATCCATGTGATAGAGTTGTTTGTGTTTGTTTGTCACCACCGTTTCCCTTCCCCTTGGAAAAAAAAATTGAGATTAGAATATGACACCTTATACCTTTTGGTGGCTTCCAAACCAGGGGTGTGATCAAACCAATGTTTTCTGAATGATAGATATGGCATCAGTGATTGAAAACAGAATCTCAATTTTGGCAGCTTGGGGCTACAGGGCTTGTCCTCCCTCCCAAACCTTTGAAAACGCCCATCCTAGGGACTCTCCCAACCATCCTTCAAAGATAATGGTATCTTTGAAGTGACTGTATCATACAAGTGGTTTTGGCTAACACCCACCAGAGGACGGTCTCCTGTACTCTCTCTGGGGTACACTAACCCTGTTGATGCTTGGCAGGGTGGCAAGTATACAGAGTGAACCTGGTCAACAGAACCTCCTCGTTCAGCAGCCGCTGGGGAGGAAGAGGGGCCTGAGGCAGGTAAGTAGACCCTTAAAGCACAAGAGAACCATCCTATGAATTGGAAGCTCTGTATGATTTTTAATGCCCATTTATATTAAGATATTTTGCTGCTGGGTGTGCCCGGAATCCCAGTTACTGGGGAGGCTGATGTGGGAGGATGCTTGAGCCCAGGAGTTAGAGTCCAGCCTGGGCAACATAGTAAGACTCTGTCTCTTAAAAACTAACTAACTAAATAAAACAATGCATTTTTTAAAAAAATTTACATTTTGCATTCACCCTACCGAAAATAAGCAGCACAGACCAACTTTAAAACGTGGTAAGTACTTAGGCAAGCCAAATGTTTCCATCTTCTCTTTTAGCTCTGAATGTTCTTATTAGCAAAGCTGATTCTGTGGTAAAGTAAGTGGGGCTATAATTCTGTTTGTTCCTTACCCAGAAACCTTCTTTACCAGCCAAACTTACTGATAGAGGAAGATTTGTTATACAGTTAAGGCCTGTTTCTGCATAAAGGCAAAGAAAAACAAGTCCTTTCTTTCTCATTTCAAGATTATTTAATTTAAAGCAAACTGAAGTAAAGATCATCTTTACAGATTTCCTTAGATGGAGTTCTTTTACATCACTTGCTAAATAAAAATCTGAAAGCGGCTTATCACTGTTGCTTCCACAGGAGCTTCCCATTATTGATTGAGGTACCAGGCACTTGGCCAGCATCTGAGGTTTTAAAAATAAACCTCCCCTTTGAAAGCATATGTTCAACTATAAGTTTTAAATGAGCAATGAGCAAAGGCTGATCAGTAAGCAATGGTTATTCATTTTGCATCCTAAAATTACTGAAATTCTCAAGTTTATGATCTAAATTGTGTTAGTCAATGTTCTTGGCATATATGAAGGAGTAATAATTGGGAAATGAACTAGCTAAAGGCGATGTCAGAAGAAAATACTTATAGTTAAATATGCAGAAATAAATTTATCAGCTATAAATATAAGGAACAACCATAAGAATTCACAGAAACATATAAATAAAGAAACAAACAATTTCCTCCTAAGTCGTTAAACCCTCTTGTAAGTTTTATTCTGCCTATTCTCTTTAGCTAAGACGTCCTCTACTGTCACGTCAGAAAACTCAGACTGAACCCAGAAATCGCCATGGGGCTCGGCTGTCAACCACTCGCAGGAGCATTCAACCTAAAACGAAGCCGTCTGGTGAGGCCTCCTGTGTCCCTTCTGACTATACCATTGACATGATGCCATGCAACTCAGCCAGGAAGGCTTACAAAAACCAAGCTGATGGAGATAAGCACACCTTTGGGGAGGTGCTAACAAAAGGGAAGGAGTTTCCCAGAAAACTGTAGTGTCTTTTTTTTCTTCTTGCCGTCCCCAATCCCTGTCTCTACCCCATGAACCTAGAAAAACTGAAAGAGCCCAAGGTAAACCATTGATACTGGGAAATTTGACTATAAAAGGATGTGGTTTCTTTACTGAAGCCAAGAACTGGGCTTGCTATATGTGTCATTGAAGGTAAAGCTATGATGAATAATAGGGACTTTTAAGTCCTGTTGGCTGTTGTTATGAGGAATGATCAACTTCAACTAACGCTCTATACAAATGTTATTTTAGGCCATTTATGTGAAAATGTTTTTTCTACCTAAGTCTTACTCTTTGTAAGAAGATAAAATCAAACATGTGCAAAATGTTCAAACATGCTCTCATTTATTAATAAACCAGCAATGTTTTTATTTAAAAAAAAATCCCCAGGAAACACTGGTTACAATCAACTGTTAAGCATTAACAGTTCATTTCCGCCAACTTCTCCCCAATTTACTGTTTCACTTCTACCTGCAGCGGATCAGAAACGATCTGTGACCTTCATTGAAGCTCAGCCAGAGCCAGCAGCTGCCCCAACAGATGCACTTCCTGCAACAGGCCAACTACAGGGCTGCAGCCCAGCCCCATCTAGGAAACCAGAAGCAATGGACGAACCAGTCCTTACATCTTCTCCCGCCATAGTTGTTGCGGATCTCCACAGCCTGTCTCCCAAGCAGGTGAGGGCACTAGAGGAACAGGCAAGGCTTGCTCCCTGTGTACTTACTTCTAGCAGCCACTTGGATATGCACATTTATTCCATATAATTAAGTCCAGGTCTGCAATGCTTTGTTATCCAAACAGATACTGCTCTTGCCATCATGAAAGAGAAAATCTGTATAAAGTGTAGCCAGGAATATATCTACTTAAGAAGGACCAAGGAAAGCCTTGGTATTTTTACTTAATGAAAAACCTAAGAGAAAATACTTTGCAGCTAAAACAGCTATTTGCAACAAGTTTATACAGGTTGAGCATCCATAATACAAAAATCTGAAACCTGAAATGCTCCAAAATTTGAAACTTTTTAAGTGCTGATATAACATTCGAAGTTCATGCTCGAAGAAAATGCTTATTGGAGCATTTTGGATTTCAGATTTTTGGATTAAGGATGCTCAACCAGGTAAGTATATAATGCAAACATTCCAAAATCAGAATCCAAAGCACGTGTGGTTCCAAGCATTTCAGATAAAGGATAGCTGAAAGATAGTTCAATTAAAAAAAATAAAGTTACCAGTTTATATAAAGCCTTTAAATATAGAACCTCTATGTCCTATAAGATGAATGGAACTTTTTGTTTTAATCTTTTTCCTCATTGTTTTGCTATTTTTCCCGCTGATATTTTTCTTGTTTTGGTATATTTTTTCTTTTCATTTTTATAAATGAATTCTTAGACTTTTACATTCTTCTCGTGTGGTATTTAAGGAAAACTAAAGGGCATTGTTACTGTATACATTTGTATAGTCTTTAACGGTTAGAAAACATTTTAACACTAAGCTTTATTATCTCATCGGATCCTCACAGTCTACAAGATAAGCAAGACAAAAAATTGTGTTCATGTTGCAGGTTCAAAAACTGAGCGTTAAAAAGATGGAAGGGCTTACATAATATCCTACCTATTACGAAGGCTGGAACTAGGACTAGCCATCTGATTCCTTTTCCCATTACCACTAGACAACAACATTTTTTGATGTTCTTCTCTGGTACCCATCCTATCTTTCCATAATGTTATGATCCTTTCGATCACAGAGTGAGAACTTCCCCACTGAAGAAGGAGAAAAGAAGGACACAGAAGCGCAAGGTGCTACTGCACACAGTCCACTCTCTACCCAACTCTCTGACCCTGATGACTTCACAGGCCTCGAGACATCCAGCCTCCTACAGCATGGAGACACTGTCCTTCACATCAGTGAGGAAAACGGCATGGAGAACCCACTACTGTCTAGCCAGTTCACCTTCACTCCCACTGAGCTGGGGAAAACGGATGCAGTCTTAGATGAGTCTCCTGTTTAATTCTGTATCTTGTAAGCTCTGCAGGTATAGAGAAGACATGAAAGTGATCTCTCTACTACAAGTTCAATACTTTTGCTTGAAAAAGATTAATTACAAAATAGCACTTTACTTTTAATGGGTGGCACAAATCTGAATAGGTTTTGCTGCCAATATACATAATGTTTCATAAACATCTTGAAAGTCAATGGCTAAAAGGATTTAGTTGTGCAAAAATCATAAAACCAGGGAGGAATAAGGGGAAAGAGCCATTTCACTGCACATTGTTTATGATTCAAGAAGCCTTCAGCAGTTAAAAATATATACTATTCAGCACTGCTTTCAGAGAAATATTAATAATAGGATCTAAAAATAGAATGCAATTTTTTGAGATTACTCACATTATACATCTCATGCAAATATTTATTTTTATAGTTTTAAAAATATTAATTCAGGTTGGCTATATAAGTAGCAATTTACATTAAAAAAATAAGAAAAATATTACTTTGGGGAGACTAAATAACAAATAAGCCTGCAGCCATTTTTGTTTTGATTAACAATACAGCCATTTAGATGAAGAAAAAAATACTATATAGAGAGCTGTGGACTTTTAGATATTTATTTTTCAACTACCATTTTCATTGCATGTTGTAAATCAAAATGCAAATGGCATAAGATCATCCCATTTCATAATATATCACATTAGAATATTAGAGAATATTCTAGAAATCATCAGAAATAATTCTGAATTAAGAACCTGAACAGCCTATACAATTATAAAAACCAAATGTAAATATAATCACTTAAAAGAGATGGTATTCCTATTCCTAGCCCTGACTACATCGATACCAAGATTAGAAGATACTGGAAAATGTGATTAGTAATACTTTTCCTTACAGTATCCTGTGCCTGCCCTGGAGGGCATATTTTCAAATATTAAGGTTAGTGTTGTTAGAATCGGTTTAATAAAATAACATTTTCTTAATAGAAACAATATTCTTATGATACTTGGAACATCTAAGTTTATAAGGAAAAACGTATAAAGTAAGCAATTTCTTCATAGACACCTCCAGTTTATATATTTTCCAAATAGGCCTTTAACTTGAAGTTCAGTTACTTCAAGAAAAGTGTAACACTTAGAAGGCTTGTGAGGCCAACACCTAGTGTGTTACTGATCCTATAGCAGGGCTGTGCATCATGTGGTTCACAATTGAATTTCAAAATTTTAGCAGTTTACATTAGAAAACTGTTACCTAACAACTAAGCATATACAAACTCATATACATACTTAAATTGGTATGGTGGTGTATGTGTGCGTGCGTGTGTGTATGTGTTTTAGTCCTCAAGATGAAGTTAAATATAAACTTTGATTACCCTGCAATGAATTTAAAACACATTCTGTATGCTTAAACTTTGAGTGTGTTGGCTGTGAAATGTATACGTATATAAAGAAGATACCTACTAAACACACCTTAATCATAAAGGAAAATTATTTTTTGTTAGAATTGCTTATTAAATAGGCATTGTTTATATTGTGGTTTATAATTTCAAATATAATTTGGGGTTATGGTCCTATTCAGTAAGAGAATGAAAGATATCCATGACTTAAAGATATAAGAACAAAACTAAAAATTTCAAATCTAACAATTCAGAAAATGGAGGCAGTAAATGACCTCTTTTATGTTTTACAATACTTTCATGTTATTTACAGTTAATGCTGAAATAATTCTCAAGTGCAGGAATATAAATGTTAAGTGGTTTTATGATTCCAAGCTGATATATTTCACCTGTTAAAAATTATGCTGCTCACTTAGCATTAGAGGCCTTATGTTTGGTAATGACAAGTGTCTGGGCTATTGTGCGTCTCTATGTATGTGTGTGCTTTGTTCCAGTTTCTTGATTCAAATTATCTATGTATAAACGTATGAAATATTTAAATAGCAAAGAAGTCAAAGAAGATTGTTAAATATCCAACAAGTATCATAAATACCTTTATATGTATTTAAAAACTATCGGGCTGTTTTGAACATGATTATGCTGGTCTGTCTGCCTTTTAGCCTGACTCCTTCACCCTTGTGTGTGGAAGTCTATTAGAAACTTTCAATAAGCTAAGCAATGTTGTATCTTGCAAAAAAGCCTCCACTCTGAGAAACAGGGCCTTACAGAGTAGGAATGTTTTCATACTGGGACTACTGAAATTTTGCAGATGTGTGCATCTGTTCCATTTAAGGTGCCCTTAAATGTGTTGAATGTAATGTGTTGAATGTTTATGTGTAATGGCTAAAGTATCTATATGTATGTGCATAAAACTGTCACAAGATGTATTCTCAGGAATACTGTTACCTGGAGTTTGAAAGGAATAACTATTAAAAAAAAAAGTTGGGGAAGATTAGAAAAAAGTTCAAGATAAATATTCAAAATATTATTAAGTACATGACTAAAAGCTAATTACTACATATGATAAATACAGTGTTGGTAATAGTAGATCATTTCTTTTAAGCCATGATGCTTAATGATATTTATCTTATTCAGAGGAAAAACAAAAAAGGTACCCACTTCCCATGTAGAAAAATTAGACTCAACAAAGAAGTTGCTTCTTCTGAAATTAACTTTTGAGAGACTTTGGAATAAACCATGTGTTATCCATGATAGTATGACTCAGATTCAATTAAAACTGTTTAAATCCTGGATATAGGATCTCCTATAGCAAAACATTTTACTTTTATTTTTCAGTATTTGCTGCTTTCTAGATTTCTATTAGATAAGCTATGTCATTTTTTCTGAAAAAGAAACTGAGTTATTGAGTGCATTAAGACAAGGCACTGAGAGCTACAGTGTCAAAATCAAAAGGCATAAATGGGCATGGCAGTGCTGGTGGAAAAATCTGTGGTACTAGTTATCTGGTTAGGGCTTGTTGCACAGGCTGGGAGTAACTGGTTTGCTCTTTCAAGCCTCCAAGAGTACCTTAAACAAGGTGATAGCTCCTCTCTTCTTTAGCATTATATTCCTTTAGTCAACAAAGAACTTTCTCCACTCTGCTGTCCACCTCTGAGAGTATCGAAGATGAGAATACAGGGAAGAAAGGGTCATAAATGAATAGAATTATAGTCCAAAACATGAATTAAATAATCCTTCCTCAAGTTATAAAGGATACTTTAATAGAACAGTCTCCAGAATTTGCTGCTATCACACCAAGTCATGCTGTTGCCCTATGACCTCACACTTCCGATTCCATGACCTTGTCTTGCTAGGGAGTAAAAAGTCCCATTTCTTTTACTTTAGTGGGTTTCAACTGCAGCATTTTAGAAACAAATTTTGGTTTGACACTCAGGAGAATAAAAACAAGTTGAGGGCAGAATGTATTTGGAAAAGCTTAAGACAAATTTACTTATATTATTTTATGATCATTTAGGATTACAGATCAATTTACCTCCATAAATCTTTGAATAGTCACTGTGACCACAGGATGAAAATCCTGTATTAGCCATTTTATAGGTTAAAACAAAAGATTGACTACACAGCCGACTTCCCTCAGATAACTATAAAGTCTATTATGAGCATTGAATGACCAAAGAACATGGAAAAAATACATATGAATAAATACTGAAATGTTTATGAAAGATATTTATGAAAGATATTAAGACTTCTGTGTTTAGGTATGCACATATAATAAAATACATCTAAAAACATTTAAGATGCCTGTTTCATTTCTTAATGTAGGGAATAGGTTGACTCATTCAGGAAGATGTTCATTTTGGATCCCTGGGGTGTGCCTTTGTTAATGCCTTGCTGTCCATCCTCAACCTCCCCAGTCTGGCCTGAGGTCACCATCCAGTTAGACACCTCCAATACACTCCCTGTCACCCCTCCCAACAAACTGAGCTCTACTCTACTCATGCTTTCTAAATCTACCTTTCAAAATAAAAATAAACTTCTCTGCCCAGGCTTTGACCTACTGGAATAACTGGTAGATTTCCCAGTGGGATTGTTAAAGATCTGGTTGTCCTCACAACGTGGCCAGAAACACCACGTGGTCCAAGTTACCACTTCCGTCTTTTATACAGAGTACAAAGTGCTCTATTCTGACCCCTTAACGATTGCTCTTGCTAAGTCCATTTTTTCCCCCTCATGTGGTTTTACTTCTGTCTCTCTTTCTGACCCTAGGCACATTTAGCATCAGGATACTCTTATCCATTTCTGAACTGTGAACAGCACACAAACCTATCACAATTTGCGAATGAGCACTGGAGAGGTGTAGGGGTCAAGGAAAAACTTCCCCTTCACCCTCCAAAGGTTTCCTGAACATCACTGACAAAAAGAAGATTAACAGGATAAAAGGCATAACAACTTATTTGATCATAGTTTTACCTGACACTGGAGCCTTCAGAATGAAGACCCAAAGGTACAGGGGTGATTACCCATTTTTATACTTAGGTTCAACAAAGTATGGACAGCCATGTAGAAATACGATTGGACAAAATAGGCGATCTAATGCTAATAGTCAGACCCGGCCTTGGCCGGTCTAGTTTGGAGTCCTGGCCACTCTGTGCAGCATTCCCTTCTCCTGGATATGGGATAGAACCTTCTCTAGAAGAGGAGTTTTATAACCTACAATTGAGGTAGGTCAAATAATTTTTGGCCAGTTTTTACACAGAAAGGTGGAGGAAAGTTAGAGTAATGCTTTTGGGTTTTATGGCTGGCTTCAGGAAAAGGGGGTTCTGGTTTCAATGACTCTTCTTAGGGAAGAGGGGCTCTAGTTTCTATGACCTGAATGAGAATGAGATTGAGAGGAGAGCAGGAAAGGAAGTCAGAGAAACACTGTTGCGTCTGAGGCCTTCACTTTGGGCTATTATTTTCTGAGCCTCAACAGAGGGAAAAACAAAAAAGACAAGAAGGAGGAAGTGCAGAGGCAGAAAAAGAGGGTAATAATAACTACCATTTTGTACTGAGCACCAGGCATCCTGCTGGGCGCATTACCTGGCTTCACTCATCTAATACAACCCTAAAGCTGGGCACTGTCTTTACAGATGAGAAAACTTAAGTAAGAAGTGACTTGCCAGGTCACCCAGCTAGTATCTGGCAGAGCCAGGGTTCCTCCAGCTCAAAAGAAGAGCTCTAAGAGAAATACGAGGGAAGAAGGTTTTTAATTGTTTTAAAGGGTCAGCAGAGGCGCTGGAGAGGAAAGGAACGCATATGCAAAGGGTGGAGAAACAAAAAGTGATGTGAAGTCAAGAGCCGAGGAGAAGGAACTGCAGGGGAAGCAAAGCGAAAAAAGGTTAAGAAACGCCTTGAGTACTGCGAGGACTTTAAAATCCAAACAGCGTAAGAAGGTCAGAACTAGGAAGACAACACCCATGTGTCACGCCCCGCCCCAGGCGGACGGCAGAGACCGCCTCACGCCAGGAGGAGGCGGAACTTCCTCATCGCAGAATCGCTGCTTCCGGTACAGTCCGGAAGCCTGTACGGAGAAGGGGCGGGGCCAAAACTGCCCGCCCAATCGGAGTGACGCTCTAGTCTTGCCGGGGTACTCGTGGGGTAACTTGCTCTGTGGAGCCAGCGGTATGGCGTCGGGCTGCAAGATTGGCCCTTCCATCCTCAACAGCGACCTGGCCAATTTAGGGGCCGAGTGCCTCCGGATGCTAGACTCTGGGGCCGATTATCTGCATCTGGATGTAATGGACGGGTAACTCCTCCGGGCTCCGGTCGGGCTTGCCGCGCGGGGGGCGGGATCAGCGCACCTTTATTGAGTGCCTGTTGGAGGTACCGCGTCCCTGTGCCACCGAGCGCCTCACTCTGAACGCGATGCTAGAAGGGGAGTTGGGTAGGAACCCTGGAGGCTCTGGCAGGAGCAGAACTGTCGCGGCATCCTGGGTTGCGGCCGGATCCCAAACCTCAATTCCTCCCCTCCCCCCCAAGTAACGTGTGGTCTTCCATCACTTAGGACCCGGAAGCGACCTAAATCTTTAGGACGTTTCTTCACTTTCAGCTACAGAAACTGAGGCCCAAGGGGAGAAGCATGACTTGCCCAAGCTCATATAGCTAGTTAATGGCAAAGCTGGGGAGACAGACTTCTGTAACGATTAAAGTTGGCACCTGCAGCGAGGTTCCCGAGTTCTGCCACTTGCTGGGTTACCTTGGACAAGCCACTAACCTCATTGAGCTTCAGTTTCATAAGTTGAAAAATGGAACTGCTAATAGAACCTGCCGCTCAGGCATCTTTGGAAGATGAAATGAGCGAGTACATGTAAGGCTTACAGTGCCTGGCGTATATTAAGTTCTCTGTAATTGTTAGTTACATCATTATTAAAAGTCTGATTTCCTATTTTCTCTTCAGGCACCCTGCTCTTCAGGGAGGTCAGTTTTTTGTAAGTAATTTTTAAGCACTGTAAATACAGCACATAATATTGTTTGGAATCAGGATATTAGTTTCTGAAGTTGGTGATAGAATGAGGAAACAACCCCACAGAAAATAGTAAGACTCCCTCAAGATTACAGACGATTGTGACAGACTTGCAGCTTGGCCCTTCCTGGGTTTGCGAAGTAGTTCTCTGAGCCCCACTGTTAACTGACTATAAAAATCATATCTTGAGTGGGGATGGAAAAATAAATTTATTTTAAATAGGTAAAAACTCTGTGTTTCCTCATTCAGTTTGCAAATTGGTGTTATTTTCAAAAGGTGATGATTTCCTTTTCTTTTTAATGTTAATCTGACTTTGAAGAGTTTTATCTTCCGTTGCTCTATGTGGTTAAATGTATTGTTTCTCTTTTGCATTTTACCCAGTTACCTTAGGAGTCCACCCAACTGATAATGACAGAACTTTGACCGTAGAGTACTAAGAATAGTCCAAATGTGTAAGAAGTTTAGTAAATATTATCTCTCACAAAGGTTGGCCTTTAGTTGGCCATTATGTGTAATTGTACTTATTTACTTCATTTTTGACACCTTTGCTTGAAAGCCTTAAACTGACACAGGTAATACCCTGAGTGTGTACCTCAAAGATAAGTAGCTACATTTTTGTGCCAGAGTAAACACCTGGAGGGTCCCAGGATGGAATAAGCTACATATATATTTGTGAATCTGTTTGACACAGAAAGCAATTTGGTTTTAATTAAACTGTGTTTGAGTAAGTTAATGGTTGGTGAAAGTAATTGTTTCAGTTCACCAGTCAGGATTATTAATGATAACCATAATAGCAGTGTTTATGAGCACTTGACTATTTGTGTTCTGGCGTTTTTTGTGTGTGAATTAACTCACCCAGCCGTTTGAAATTGATGTTATTACCACCAGCATTTGACAGCGAAGAGTTGGGCACAGAGAGGTTAAGCCATCTGACAGTGGTCTTGTAACTAGAAAATAGTGGAGCCAGGGTTGGAAGCAATGCAGCAACTTGTGTTGTCTCAAATTAAATGCTTCCTGTGGGTCCTAGGCTTACAGGGAATGATTAAGACATTCTTTGGCCTCAAAAAAGCAACTAATAATTTGTATACTTATTTTTGTTAACTGTATACTTATTGTTGTTAACTTATTTCATGTCTCTCCTGCTCCCCCATAAGCTTCCTGAAAGCCAAGTTTTTTTTTCTTTTTGCTCACCTGTGTGTTCTTTGCTGGAAAAGCACCATAAGGAGCTTAGTTATCATTGGCTGAATGAATGAATGGCTTAATCATAATAGGAGGAGTCTCTCAGGAGTCACTTTTGTCCCCTCACAGCTCTATGGCAGACTGAGCTCAATAAGATAAAGTATTTACTATGGATCAGAGTTTTGGGAACAAAAAAATAAAAAATATGTATTTGTTTTTTATTTATTCCTCTTCCCCTTTGCCAGGAGGTACTTTGGTTTGGAAAAACTGAATTCTGCATACACAATTTTAAAATTATTTCTCTTTTAATCTTCTCTACTTTCTGAGTTAAGAGCTGTTTTTATTCCCCTTTTGCAAAGGAGGAAACCAGTGTAGGGAGGTTCAGCTTCTTCCCTGATGTCTCACCAGATTCAGCAGAGGCTGGCAGAGCTGGTGCCAGGGCCCCTATGTGATGTGCTGTGGTGTCTACTAGGCTAGGGCTATGAAAGTGCAGCCACAATGTCCCTTCCCTCCCAGGACAGCCTTTGTGGTTTTTTTTCCTGGCCCCTTTTTAAAATCTCATCCAGCATTACACTTTGGATGTGCTTGTTGTTTTCTAGTCTCCTCCCCACCAAGACCTCCAATTTCTCCCCTGATTACAACTGAATTTCTTCATTTAGAAAGTCAGAAACCGGTTTGGGGAGTACTGTGGAAGATGGAGCACTAGCATGATTGGATATGTGAAACAAAGGACAAATGGATTCTCTGGGGAAAAAAAAACTAGAAAACACATAAATACATCATGACAGGACAGTGACTAGAATGTGTTCATCCTAACCATGGGAACAGAGCAAAGAACTTCTAAATTAGCAAACTAACTTCTAAATTAGCTACCAGGATTTAAAACTGGGACGATTTCAAATTTCTGACTTTCGCTGCATTTCTCACTTTTGGGGGAAAAAAACAAACAAAAAACAAAGACTTCCAGCACTGGGTCCTCAGTCTTACAAGGTGACACGCGCTGGAGCTGACAGGGGCAGCCTCACCTTTAGTCACCCGGGATGTACTTCATTTGGCGCCTTTCCCTATCTGCTCTGTTTTGCTCTTTGATGTTATCTACTAACCCCCAGCAGCATTTGAGTTTGTGATTCCTGATTCACAGGAAGATTGTTTTCTAGTTACAGTCCTGTACCTTTTATAGTGACTCTAATCCTCCTCTTACCATCTTTGCCTTGTTAGGAGATAGGGTAAATGGCTTGATCTGTCTGCAGTAGATTGTGTTAGAATTACGTAAGTAAAGCTTAGGAGTGATGATGGAATGTGAGAGAGCAAATTGTATCGTTGTATTACAAAAAATTATAGTGTAATTCCAGTGAGTCCCTGGGAGAAAGGAATACCTTTTTATTGTATTTTATTTCTTTCACAGTTAACTGACTCCAGAAAATAAAGGAAAAAGAGGCAGAATAAGATAATGATGAAGCATAATTTTTAATGAAGTTTCTCTCCATTAAAGTGAAATAATTAAGTGTTTTCCAAGCTGGTCTGTTAACTCCCTCTGGCATTTGTTAAAAAGTCAGATTCCTGGTCCTCTTTGAAGTCAGTAGGCTGAGGTAGAGACTGTAAATACATTAGAACTGCTCTCATCGTTACTGTTTGGTAAATTTGGGACACCCTGACTTCATGCTTAGGATTGTAGCCCTTTTTTGTTATGGCTCAGCATAGCCTTTGGGTTTTTTTGAGACTACTGTTGCGTTTTTGTTCTTCCAGTATACTTTGTGAACCTAGCATTTAATTGATTTTCAAAAGCACAAATTAAGTCACATAACTGTGGGGATAGTATTTTTATACGTTTTGTTTAGGTTTTCCCAAAAAAGTAGAAGTGTATTTTTTTTTTGGTTCTCGTGTTTACTCGGGAGGTGGATATTATGCTTTTATTTTCATGATAAATGAAACCTACTGTTAAGACAACAAAACTATTTCCCAGACTACACAGCATAATAAAAGAACAGTATGTGAAATTCAGATCTTTAATTCCAGAGTTGTAAAACATTCATTAGGCCTTACTGCCTGCTTCTTTGACCCTTATTTCAAGTTTTAAGTAAACACATACATCTTATCCACAGCCCTGACAATCATTGCTCAGGCAAATGGTAGAATCACTTTTTTAATGATAGAAATTAAACCTCCAAAGACTAAGGTGTTATTGAGTAAAAGTGTCTGTACCCTTCCGCCTTAGCTGTCCCTCTCCGACGTGTCCTGAATCCTTACCTCTCTCTCTTCAGTCTCGTCTCCGCTAGACTTGTTCCCCATTTGTTTCGTTAGTAGTTGTTATAGGGACAGATGAGCATAGTAGTTAAGAGCCTGGCCTTGGTAGCCATGGTGCCTATGTGTAACTCCTGCCCCCAGCGCTTACTGGTTGTGTGACCTTGGGCCTCTGTTCCTCATCTATAAAATACAGTTAATAAAAGTACCTACCTCATAGGGTTGTTGTGAGGTTTTAATGATTTAATATATAGAAAGTCTTTAGAATTGTGTGTGGCTCATGTGTAAGTTTGGTTTTTATTAACACTCATTCTACCTGTCATCTTAACTGTAAGACCTTAAACATAGTTTGTATTTTAACTCCCTTCCCACACACCTAATCATTTAACAGATCCGATCAGTTTTGCCTGTCTTGTCATTCTTAGTGTTCCTTGCCGCTTACCAAGTGGCAGTTGCAATTACTTACCCTCTTGTAATGTATTTCCCATTCTATCTTATTTATTAATATTTCTTGCTCTAAGATCTTACTTCATATTTCCAGCAGGACAAAAGTCCAGACAATGAGCTTGGCCTTTGACACCTTTAATGTCATACTACCCACCTCCCATCTTTTTTTTTACACTAGCCAAAGTTGGTCAATACCACTCTCCACGTCTTTGACTATAACTTGCTTGTTTCTGCTTTTGCTTCATTTTCAGGCTTTGTTTCTTTTCCCATGTTTATAAATCCTATTTTGTAAATCTCATGAACTTCTTTCTTAATGTTCTCTAATACTTGCTCTTATTTTATGTATATTTTGTCTATAATGACATGTTACCTGCCTGTTATTGTATAGCTTTTCTTGTAATCCTCATATAGGATAATACCTGCTGCTTTAACAAAGCCCAGATTTCAGTAGCTTAGTTCTAGTTTCTCCTTCATGTAAGAGTTCAGTGTGAGTGTTCTTCCATTCTGTGTCTCTTCCCTTCTGTAAGGGCTTTGTTGGCAGAAAGGTAAAGTGGCAATAGGAAAGGAATTCTCCTTAACCTACCGGACTCTGCAGTGACACACATTACTTGTACTCACAGTCCGGTGGTGAGAGTTAGTCACATAAGCCACTTAGATGTAAAGGGAACTGGGAACTGGGATGTAAAGTCACATGTTTCGCTTGAATGTAAAGGGAACTAGGCATGAGAAGGTTTGACTGAGTGGGTATCCCACTGACAACTATACGATAGCAGTAGGGTTGTGAATTCTGGTGAGTCATTAGCTGTCAATCTCTGTCTTTTCTTGCCAGTGAGATGGTAAGCTCCTAGGAAAAACAGGAACTGGAGCATATTTCTTTACAAAACAGTATTCTGAAGCACCTAGTATGGTACTTGCATATAGGAGATTTTATTATTATTATTATTGTTTTTATTTTTTATTTTTTGAGACGGAGTCTTGCTCTGTTGCCCAGGCTGGAGCGCAGTGGCGCAATCTCGGCTCACTGCAATCTCCACCTCGTGGGTACAAGCGATTCTCCTGCCTCAGCCTCCCGAGTGTCTGGGATTACAGATGCACGCCACCATGCCCAGCGAATTTTTGTATTTTTAGTAGAGATGGAGTTTCACCATGTTGGCCAGGCTGGTCTTGAACACCTGCCCTTGTGATCTGCCCACCTTGTTCTCCCAAAGTGCTGGGATTACAGGTGTGAGCCACTGTGCCTGGCCCTGGTTTTGTTAAATATTTAAGTGAACTAGTGATAGAACAAAAAGATTAACTGGAGTAAGGTAAAGGATAAGTACCGTGGGTCTGGTAGACTTGATTTGTTTTTGTTTTTGTTTTTGAGATAAGTCTCGCTTTGTCGCCCAGGCTGGAATACAGTGGCACAGTCTTGGCTCACTGCACTCTCCGTCTTCCAGGTTCAAACGATTCTTCTGCCTCAGCCTGCTGAGTAGCTGGGATTACAGGTGCATGCCACCACTCCCAGCTAATTTTTGTATTTTTAGTAGAGACAGGGTTTCACTACGTTGGCCAGGCTGGTTTGAACTCCTGACCTCAAGTGATCTGCCTGCCTCAGCCTCCTGAAGTATTGGGGTTACAGGAATGAGCCACTGCCCCCAGCTGGTAGACTTAATTTGAATCCACTTCACAAATTATTAACTGAGTTACTTAAGGATTTTATTTATCTTGTGCTCTTCAAAGGGGATAATAATAGCATCTACTCTATAAGGCTGTCGTGAAGATGAAGTGAAGTAAATTACAATGCTTGGCATGTAGTAAACCCTCAGTGAAAGGTGGTCATTATTAATAAACACATCACGTTTCTTTATTAGTCATCTTTAAGAAAGTTTAAAGAAACTGTCATTTAATGCCCTGTGATAGAAGTGATTAGAAGTAGCCACAGGCCTCCTGAGACAGACTAGGATTCAGATCAATGTTAAGAGTCCAGAACTTACTAACTAGTGTGTGACTTGGGCAAGTCATAAAGCCTGAGGGTTTCTGATTTTGTCATCTCTCCATTTCTACCTGTCATGGGTTAGGAATTACAGAGTCAAATCATTATGAAAATATATGTGACATGATTTGTTGAAATGTCAAGAAGACATTACCTAGTAAAACCAAAATGACCCAGTATTTCTAGTATTATTTAATACTGATGATTAAGTATTAAATTGGAAAACATTGCACACAATCCCCTCAACCCGTGTCAGAATTCATATTGAGAGAGATACAGAAACTGAATTGAAAACATTTTCAGAGTAGATTTTGTTTGTCTTGTAGGCATTTTGTTCCCAACATCACCTTTGGTCACCCTGTGGTAGAAAGCCTTCGAAAGCAGCTAGGCCAGGACCCTTTCTTTGGTAAGTGGGTGTTATGCCGTCTGAAGCTGGATGTGTTGCTCAAGTAAAGGAAAACTGGATGGTTGATTTTTTTAACTTCCAAGTTCATCTGGCACCCTTTCCCCAACTTCCCTATGCTGGGTCTTCATTGGCCTGACTCCAGTAACAAGCCAAACTTCTTCCTGCCTCAGGGCCTTGGCTCATCTGCGTGGAAAGGTAGTAGCTTGGCTGGCTGCCACATCTTTGGGCCTCAAGTCATTTGTCAGTTCCTCAGAGAGGCCTTTTTGAGCGCCCTCTCCCAAATTAACCTTTATCCAATTATCTTATCACCTGTTGATTTTCCTCTGAGAACTTCCTTTGATCTGCGATGACTTATTAGACTGTAAACTCTGAGGGCAGGGATTGAATCCACTTTATTTACTGTGGTTTTCCTAAAGCTAAGCATAGACATCATCAGGGCTCAGTGTAATTGTTAAATGAGTTTATGAATCAGTTGATTTATGGTCCAAAAGCCATTTGTTTTGTGCAAATTGGAGCTTTCTACAAGTGGTGCCTAAATATTCACTCCAATGTCATAGTACAATGTAAATTAAGATTTTTAAGATTACTTAGTGGCCTACAAGTGATTTATATTAAGTTAGCAATGTCTCACCTGTCAGATCTCTTAAACATGAGAAACTGTACACTTTTTTTTAAGTAGTGTTATTTATTTTTTTCTTTTTTTAAAAAAAGAGACTGAGTTTTGCTATGTTGCCCAGGCTAGTCTCAAACTCCTGGGCTCAAGCAGTCCACTTGTCTTGGCCTCCCAAAGTGCTAAGATTACAGACTTGAGCCACCACGCCTAGCCTAAATAGTTTTTTAAATGTAACTTAGAATTTAGTATAACTTAGATTCTTTTTAATCAGCATATTGTTGACCAGTTTTATGAAGGACTCTGTGCTGTTCACTATGGTAGTCATAAGCCACATGTAGCTACTAAAATTAAATAAACTTAAGTTCATGACCAGAATGGCCAACATGGTGAAACCCCGTCTCTACTAAAAATACAAAAATTAGCCGGGCATGGTGGCGCACTCCTATAATCCCAGCTACTCAGGAGGCTGAGGCATGAGAAGCTCTTAAACCTGGGAGGTGGAGATTGCAGTGAGCTGCGATCATTCCACTGCACTCCAGCCTGAGTGACAGTGTGAGACTCCATGTCAAAAAAAAAAATTTTTTTTTTAATTAAATTACATAAACTTAAAAATTCAGTTTCTTATTCACATTAATTGCATTGCAAGTCTTCAGCAGTCACATATTGTGCAGTGCAGCTATGGGACATTTCCAATATCACAGAAAATTTAGTTGGATACAGTCTTCAGCCTCTGCTTAGGATCCATCTACTTTGAGTACACCAGAGAAAATGTACATTATTACCTCATTTATGTGGCATGAGGAAACAACGTTCCACCAATATGTTCACCATTTTGAAATTTCCAGATAATGGGATATAGTCCTCTGATTATCTAAACTTTTTCTTAAGCCACAGTTAGCTTATATGGCAGATACCATGACTTTTCCTGTGAATTAAGGTTGTTCTCATGACCATGAGAGGTGGATGAAATACATAGCATTGTTTGCTCCCACTGTACAATCAATGGCCAGAATCCTCGCTTCTGGCTTTCTTGTGTGAATTTTTTTAATGCTTTCTTTTTTTTTCCTTTTTGCTCCCTTTTATTTGGGCTCCCATTGTCACACCATACTATTGTCTATATCATTTCCTGTCAGTGCCTTTCCTTTTAACAATCCTGTGTTGCTGCCACCACACATAATCTGCTTTTTCTTGTTGTTTTTAATTTGTTGATAAACTTGCTAGTTAATATTTCTAGAATTTTGTCTAAAGGATAAATGAACTCCATTTACTTTAATGTTTGGGTTTTATGACCCTTGTTTTTTGGTTTTTGGCTTTTTGTTGTTGTTGTTGTTGTGGTTCCTTTAAGAGACAGACTCCGTCTATTACCCAGGCAGGAGTACAGTGATACAATCATAGCTCGCTGCATCCTTGAACTCCTGGGCTCAAGCAGTCCTCCTGCCGCAACTATAGCTAGGACTACAGGTGTGTGCCGCCACACGCGGCTATTTTTATTTTTATTTTTGTACTTTTTGTAGAGATGGGATCTCCCTGTATTGCCCAGGCTGATCTTGAACACTTGGGCTTAAGCCATCCTCCTGCTTTGGCCTCCCCAAGTGTTGTGATTGTAGGTGTAAGTCACTGGGCCCAGCTACCTTTGTTTTTTATATTAAGAAACATTTGTTTAATTCTTGGATTTTGGTTGTTGGATAATTGATATATGAATGTATTCTAGGACCAAGATTACATGTTGTGTTGTATATGTAATGCTAACATTCTTAACTCTTCAGTTTTCATATTGAGTAGAAATAAATGTCTAAGAAATAAAGTGATAGGGAAAAGTCAGTTCCTGTTATTGTCTAAATCAGTGATCCTCAAGTACTTTGTATAAGGACTCACACAATTCCTTAAGACCCTTGCAGGTCATCCGTGAGAGTATATCAAAACTATTTTCATAACACTAGGAAATTATTTGCCGTTATTTCTACTGATGGTACAAAAACATTGATGAGTTAGTTTGCTTGTGCCTTAACCAACTGAAGGCAGGGACTATATCAGGAATTGTTATATTCTTCATCAACATGCATTTGCAATAAGTATCCTTGATGAAGCAGTACAAATTAATAAATCTTGGTCCTTGAATACATGCCTTTTTAATATTTTGTGTGACAAAGTAGGAAGTGCTTATAAAGCACTTGTGCTGCATTGCTGCATATTGGAACATAATGGTTTTCTCAAGGGAAACTACTTGTACATAGAGGTATGATCTGAACTAGCTGCTTTCCTCCAGAACACTGTGTTTTTTTGAAAGAGTAACTGACAGATAAACTATGGTTTTTCAGACCTGGCTATTTCAATGACTTTTTAAAAAAGTTAACTAAATGAGGCTGTCTCTTCAAGGAAAGATACCTTGTCAGTTTTTGTTCCCAAAATTAGAATTTTGAAGAACTTGTGTATCTTACCACTGTGGATTTGATAGTGTCCCAACAGTTAACAAGCTTTTCTGATGAGATCTGTAGTTATTTTAACAAATGTAATTTTGGGGTACTATGGAATGAAATCTGTCACTATTTGTAAGATGTGTGTAACTCAGTAAATCAGTACTTAAAATACCCATTCAAAATACAAGACAAACAATGGGTTTTAATGTAACAAAGAATGAAAAGCTTATTGATAGGGTTTACAGAGTGCACATTGCAGCTAACCTTTATAAAATTACCACTCAGCACATTTAAGGTAGGCTAGGCTAAGCTGTGACATTTGGTATGTTAGGTATATTAAATGCAATTAGACATAACAGTATTTTCAATTCAGGATGGGTTAATTGGGATGTAACCCCATTGTAAGTCATAGAGCATCTGTGTTACAACAGATTGGATACGGAACAGATGTGAGAATACAGGTGTCTTCTATTAAGCCAGACACTGAAGACTTGCAAACATGTAAAACAAACAATACCACTCTTAATTAATATGTAATAGAGTTATCTTTTTTGAGACCGTCTTGCTCTGTCGCCCAGGCTAGAGTGCAGTCGTGGCCTTCATACCTCATTGAAGCCTCAGTCTTCCTGGGCTCAAGCAGTCCTCCCACCTCACTCCTCCCCTCTAGTAGCTGGGACTGCAGGATCACACTACCATGCCTAGCTAATTATTCTGTTGTTGTTGAGAAGGAGTCTTACTACGTTGCCCAGGATGGTCTCAAACTGGGCTCAAGCCATCCTCCCTCCTCAGCCTCCTAAGATTATAGGTGTAAGCCACCGTACCTGCCAAAAATTACATGCTTTAAAATATCTTAGTTTGAATTTCTTATACATTAAATATCTATAAATATAACCCATATCAACAGAAGTTTCTTGGGGTCATTATTAATTTTTAAGAGTGTGAACTCCTGGGCTCAAGCAATCCACTTGCCTTGGCCTCCCAAAGTGCTAGGATTACAGGCTTCAGCCACCACACCTAGCCATATATAGTGAGTGTTTTTTTAATGTAACTTAGAATTTAATAGAACTTAGATTCTTTTTAATCAGCATATTGTTGACCAATTTTATGAATAATAAATTATGATTGTAATAGATAATAGAATGATAATAGAATGTTTGAGAATTGCTGATCTAATGTTAACTGTACACAGATTTGCTGAACTACTGACTCCCTGAACACCATAGAAATTCTCCATTGAGGGTTGCTAGTGGTTACTGGATGCTAGAGATTGAGTAAGGATGACATAGCTAGCAGTCTGGTAACTTACGGAATGAATAGAGTAGGTATTTTCAACCAGCTTGAATTTTCCTTGTTTATAATTCAAAGAATAAGAAACACCAGATTTAATACTTTTTTTTAAGAATAAAGTTTTACCTATTAAAATATGTTCTAATTTAGGCCGGGTGTAGTGGCCCATGCCTATGATCCCTGCACTTTGGGAAGCCAACATGAGAGGATCACTTGTGGCCAGGAGTTAAGCGAAACTGCATCTCTATTTAAAAAAAAAAAAAAAAGTTCTCATACAATTACTTTTGGTGGATTAGAAATACAAATGTTAATCTTGACTTTCTTAGTCAAGCTTTATACTCTCTTTTTCTGACTTTTTTTAAAAGGCTTTGCTGTATTTCATAATTGTTCTGGAATGTTAGAATTTTTTTTTCTTAAGTATAGCTTGGCTGTATCAGAAATGTGCTTCCTCTAGCAAAATAAAAAACTCAAAACCTCTCCTCACTACCATTTATCAAACACAGGATTCTTCACAGTGTTATTTCTTGGTTTAGCTTGTTTTAAGCTGCCCTCTCCTTCTCATGAAATGCTATTATGTTTTAAGTCAAGATCTTTAAGCAGGCCATGCCCATTTTCACCTTATATGTTTATATGGATCAAGCTTTAGCATTAGGATGAATATCAGGTTTCTTTTAGTCAACATATCCTTCCCCCAAATTTGTTCTTGCAGTCTTTTGCCTCTCAATTAATGGCAGTTCCATTCTTCTAGTTAATAAGTCCAAAATCCTTGATGCCATCTTTATTTTCCTCTCATCTGTCTATCCGTGGAGGATCACCCTCCACATCTCATCCATCCACAGCTGTCTTTGCTCTTATTTCAGAACATATCCATCCTGAATTGCTGCCATCATTTTTCACCTGGGTTATTGCTATCGTAGCTTCCTCGGTGGATACTATCTTGTCACTTCACTGTGGTGGTTTCTCCCAATGGCCTGCAGAATGCTGTAGGGTTTCTCCTCACCACGTGCTTCCCTGACCTCTGACTGGTGTATCTCCTTCCCCAGGCACACCAGCCATATTAACTGCCTACCTAGTGTGCATTTTACTTCCTTATTTTGTTTATTGTTTGACTGTCCCATTAAGAATGTAATCCCTGTGACAGGAGAGTTTCATGTTTTTGCTCTAACCCTAGGACCTAGAATAATTAATAGTACAGTAATTGCTCAATAAATTGAAAGAAGAAATGAAAAGAATTACTTAATTTTCCTAGAGGAAACTAGTCTGTACGGATAATATGACATATTCTTTTAAGTTTTGTAGCGTGGCATTTCCTGGACCTGGACCTAGATTTCCTGATTTTTAGATGTTAACTTTTTATATACAGCACTGTATGGTTTTTGTGGGAAAAGGGTTTTTGTAAATGAATTTAAATAAATCCTTGTCTTCAAAATAAGGGGAAACTACCTATACTGAATTATAACTATGGAAATAATGATTTGTGTGATGCCCAAAGAGTTCATATCCGAAGTGGCAAAAACTGCATACAGGTTGGCTTCCAATAGCATGAACCAGGTATTTTTCAGTAATATTTTGAAGTGTCTTTTCTTTCTAGACATGCACATGATGGTGTCCAAGCCAGAACAGTGGGTAAAGCCAATGGCTGTAGCAGGAGCCAATCAGTACACCTTTCATCTCGAGGCTACTGAGAACCCAGGGGCTTTGATTAAAGATATTCGGGAGAATGGAATGAAGGTAAGAAACCAGTGATGAGTGTTTTGTAACATTCACTCTCAGTTGGGAAGATTTGCTGGAAACAGGAAATTTTCTCTTTTTTTGAGACAGAGTCTTGCTCTGTCGCCCAGGCTGAAGTGCAGTGGCACAGTCAGGGCCCATTGCCTACTTAAGCAGCTGTTCTTCAGCCACGATGCCAGGATTTAACTTCTTTGTCAAATAGCATTTATATATTCCACTAATATTTTCTGAAAGCTACTGCTTGTTGGAAATACTTACATTTAATAGTCTTGTTAACTTTTGAAAAATAAGAACAGATGTTTCTACTGGGCCTGCTATGCCACAATAATGTAATACAGAGGGAATTGTAAATGTCAGTGTGATACAGCATATTTGTGTCTGTTACAGGTTGGCCTTGCCATCAAACCAGGAACCTCAGTTGAGTATTTGGCACCATGGGCTAATCAAATAGATATGGCCTTGGTTATGACAGTGGAACCGGGGTTTGGAGGGCAGAAATTCATGGAAGATATGATGCCAAAGGTAAAAGAAGTATTTGATTTTGGGGTGAGGCTTTTACTGTGTGTTCATTCAGTAAGCGTTTATTGAAAGGCTTATATATTTAGGCATAACCTGTTCTGAAGGTGAGGAGATGGGGATGTTTACAGATCATTCTAATACAGTATATAATAGATGCTGTAATAGATTTCTGATTTGGAAATCAGAGAAGTATTACATCTTTATCTTGAACTTTTCTCTTTCTTTGAGACAAAGTCTTGCTCTGTCACCTGGGCTGGAATGCACTGATGCAATTAGGGTTCATTGCAGCCTCGACCTCGTGGACTCAAGAGATCCTCCTGCCTCAGCACCCTGAGTAGCTGGGACTACAGGTGCACACCACCATGCCCAGCTAATTCTTACATATTTTAATAGAGGGGAGGTCTCACTGTGTACCCAGGCTGGTCTTGAACTCCTGGGCTTAAGCTATCCTCCAGGCTTGGTCTGCCAAAGTGCTGGGATTAGAGGCGTCAGTCACCACGCCTAGGAGTCTTGAAATTTTCTTTTGAAATTGTTATCTCTGTAACTTTTAAATCTCTTGGAAGTTGTCATTGATTATTGAGGATTTGTCTCTCTTCTTTCCATGACACACAGTCTCTGTAAAGACATTACAGATTGCTGTTTGCCAAATAGAACAAAGCTTGCTATTAAAAACCAAGTATTCCCCAGTAATATGTTGTATTGGTATAGTTATTGTGTGAGACAATTGGAGTTTTAATTGCTAATTTTGGCTGTTGGATTTTTTTGTTTATTTGGTTGTCTACCCCCCCACCCCCACCAACATATCCGCTTTAGGAGTTACTTATTTCCTCATGTATATATAATATCTAGGTTCACTGGTTGAGGACCCAGTTCCCATCTTTGGATATAGAGGTCGATGGTGGAGTAGGTCCTGACACTGTCCATAAGTGTGCAGAGGTGAGATTGCTCTTCAACTCTGACTAGACCAATTTCCTGTCAAGTATGTCTCCAGGACATTGTCTCATGGGCCAGTGATTCCCTCTATGGTTCCTAAGTTGACTTTCTTTCTTGGAAAAGTGTTTTTTGTTCACATGTACAACTAGGAAAATAAACAGCCATAAGTGAATTTTTTGTTTTTTCTTTTTCTGAGACAGTCTGTCTTTGTGGCCCAGGTTGGAGTGCAGTCGTGTGATCTCTGCTCACTGCAATCTCTGCCTCCAGGGTTCGAGCGATCCTGCCTCAGCCTCCTGAGTAGCTGGGATTACAGGTACCTGCCACCGTGCCTGGCTAATTTTTTTTTATTTTTAGTAGAGACAGCGTTTCACCATGTTGGCCAGGCTGGTCTTGAACTCCTGACCTCAAGTGATCTGCCTGCCTCGGCCTCCCAAAGTGTTGGGATTACAGATGTGAGCCACTGCGTCTGGCCCATAAGTGGATATTCTAAAATCACATAAACTGTTAAATAGTAAATCCTGGTTGTCTCAGGAAGGCTGAAGAAAGTTCTTTTTTAAAAAATAATATGTTGAATTTCAGCCCTTTGGAAGATCATTAAGTTCCAGGACCTTGGAAGTGAGAAATTTTTCCAAAATATGGAATTAAAAGATACCTCCTCTCCAAGGGGGATAAAAGTAGAGAAATCTAATTGACCTAATTATTACGTTATTCTTTAGAACCTATATATTACTTAGTTGTTCCTTGTAAGAACTTGCTAGAACCATTTTTGATTAAAATTTAGGCCTGATACCCCTTTGGCTGTCTCTGTATACCTCTTTGGCTATCTTTATACAAATAAAAACTTTTTTTTTTACTTTTTTTTCAGATAGCAAATCTAGCATACTCAGGTTCCTGAGGATGTCAGCCCTCCTGATAGCACCACAAGTGATTAAAATAAAACTCACATGACCTGCTTTTCTTTCACAGTGTGGTGTATCTACTTCCAGGTTCTTGTATAACTGTCACACTTTTCTGCTTGATATATACCCATCAAAAGCTTGACAGTAGTAAATACTTACGCAGGAGGGGCTGGGCAGATGATGACTGAGCTCATATCCTTTTGACTGCTTGTGGAATTGCTTTGTACAAACTGTGCTTTGCCAATATACTACTCCTGCTTTTATGCCAGAGGTTGCAGAATTTTTTTGTGAAAAATCAGACCTTGGTGATGATCTTAAACAGCAGGATATGAAGAACTCCCACAAGCTTAGCATTCCAATAATGGAACACTAGGCATAAATGGGTTAACTGAAGAGATATTTGCAGTGTTAACCCTATAAAACTCACCTTTATAATTTCTATGAGGAATATTGTTAGAAATGCTCATACATAAAGTGACACTGTCTGGAAAAATTTTCCTCAGCCTGTGGTTCTCCCACTTCTCCCTCTTTGTTCTAGCAGTGAATCACAAAACAGATTGGGTTTCCATCCTCAAATCAAATCCTAGGAAGCTCAGAGTTAAATTTGGACCCAATTTTTTAGCTTTTCTTTTTTCATTTCTTTGCTTCCATATTTAAACGTATGTTAAAAACTTTTTTAAAGCCAATTCAAAACCATTCTGGAATGCAATGAAGTATAAAGAGAGACATTCATTCCATTTTTTGACACAAAAATGAGAAATCACTTTAATTTTGCCGTAGTTTATGGACAATTTCACATTTTAGCAATAATTGTCCTTTCACACTCACAAATTAAGAATAAAAGTTTTTTTTTTTTTTTTTTAGTAACTAACAGAAGCATTGGTGCATATTGGGAAAAACCTTAGTGGGCTTGAGGAGTAAAGGCTTTTAAACTTTATCTAAAGAGTAGCAAAGATACCATGTAGATAATTGAGAGTTGGTTTACCAGAAAGGTCAATGATTTCTTAGACACATTTAAAAATAATCTCACATCCTCATTTGTGAACATTTTAAGTTCTTCTTATTGAACTAGATTGCTTAAGTCTGCTTAATCTCAAAGTGGCTCTCATGATTGAAATGTTGACAGAGGCAAGGGTAGACACTCTAGTCCAGGAATTCTGTTTTAGGTTTTTCTCCATTTTCCTTTGAGGCGTAACCTAACTGTTTACTTCTTCCAGGCAGGAGCTAACATGATTGTGTCTGGCAGTGCTATTATGAGGAGTGAAGACCCCAGATCTGTGATCAACCTATTAAGAAATGTTTGCTCAGAAGCTGCTCAGAAACGTTCTCTTGATCGATGAAACCATAAGGAGCCCAATGTTTCTGTTCATGAAATCTCCCTTTTACTGGAAAACAGGAATATTGACTACCAAATCGTCATGCAATTGAAGCTGCACTGCTTTTTTGAGCAGTTCTTCATTCCAGTGATTAAAACTGATTGTGCAGAATATTCTAAGAGGTTAGAAATTGGTGTGTATAACTACATTTTTAGTAATGCAGCTTAATGATTAGTGAGTAAGATACTGTTTTTATTGAGAGACTTGATTTTTATAAAGAGTAAAAATACGGCTGTATTAAGGTTACAAACAGAAAAGTGTCCTAATGCTTAAGGAGGGCATATTGACTACACTACAAAAACAAATTTTGTCTGTACTTCTGAAAAGAATTTTGTTGTTTCTCAGCTGTTTTCCAAAAGCAAAGGAAGTCTTGATGGTTTTTTTCTATTTCATGTTATTTGTGATTTGTTTATAAGTTTGGGTGGGATGGCATACCATATTCTTGGTTCTTAAAATCTATCACTTTTAACCTTACACTTGATATGTGAAAACTATAAAAACAACGTGTGAAACCCAGGGCTTCTAAAATACAAGCAGAGATTTTATCAGGGTGTTTTGTCAAAGCAGGTTTTTCAGTGATTCCTCCCCACCATTCTTAAGGACGTTAAATAATGCTGTTGAGTTAGCTCTGAGTAGAGAGGAAAAAGTAAAACCTCTGTTTGGAAGTAATATTGGGTTGAATTCTGACCACCCCTTTCTAGCTGGACCTTTAACAAATCACCTAATCTTTTTCGCGTGTCTCCTAACTCATTTATACATTAAATGTAATTATAACAACTGTGGGGTTGTGTTGAGAATTAAGAGGTAACACTATATACCTAAAGTTTCCAGTACTAGTCCCAGAATTTAGAATATGCTCAACACAAAGTAGATAGCATTATATAAGTTTATATTTTGTGAGTTATAAAGTACTTTGATATATTCTCATTAAATCTGTAAATCACCTCCATAAGTGTAATAATAAAGCAGATATTTTGTCCCCATTTAAAAAATGAAGAAATTAATGCTCAGTAGTAGGATGGTACCCTGAAAGGATCTGGGAAGTGGTAGAATTTCTGGTCTGTACTTTTACAGATGGAGCCCTTGGGTGGTCGGTTAGGTAAAAAGCTTTTTACTTAACATTGTCTTATTTCCAGTCTAATTTTACACTATAGCAGAACCAGATGGCTGAGAATATTCTGGAACTATGGATCTTGACCCCAAGGATATATTATTTTATTCCAAGAAAGATCAGGTAGGCGAAAAGATGACAGGATGCAGAGTCAATCCATAAACTAAATATTTATAACTGTTCTGAATTATAGAGAGTCTAAAAATATGTGTCAGCTATTTCATTCCTGTAAATACTCTTGCTGTGTTATAAATATGGCAGGAAATATCAGGACCAGTATCAATAGACTTCTTGAGGCTACTATAAGTTTTGAGAAATAAGGTTCAAAAAGTAAGAATGCTAACAGTTAAGCTTAGACTAGAGCTTGCTTGGGTTTCTTCCTGCATTACAAGGTAAAAATTTGTTAATGTTTGTTTTTATTTCAGCTTAGGAAAGCTTTGTGCCATGAATAGGTCGCATTTAATAACAAGCAACACAAGGTATATAGAAATAACTTTAATTAAAAAACTTACATAGAAGATTATAATATCAGATGTGACAAAGATTTGAGTTTATCTGCCTGGACAACTTGGGTTTGTCTGGCTTTTGTTTTATTTTTCTTTAAAAATAAATGTACAGTAAAACTATAAGCAAAGTTTGTCAGTATTGAATTTAGATTTTTTTACCCCTTAAAAGGACTAGTATAATTTCCAATCTCTAACAAAAACGTAGTGTCAAATCTCACAGATTAGGCCAAATGGCCAATATTTTCAGTTATGTGGGTAGTACAACTTGAATAACCTTTTTACATGACAAAGAGTGATTTATATAAATTGTTCTCAACTTTCACATAGAAAAAAATGGTTTTGTAGCTTCAAAAGGAATTTTCTTTCATATATACTCTTTAGTATCCAAATATTGAAGCTTTGTTTTTTGAAAATGTTTAATTCCCAATCTAGGATGCAAGCAAGAATATATGTTTATTTGAACAGAGTAAGCTATGGCAAAGAATGACCAAATTAGCTAGAAATAGAAATCAGCCAGAATTACTAATTTCTTGCTAATCTAGAAATACAATCATTTTTTTTTTTTTCAAATTTTATACTGATAGGACTTCACTGTTTGTGGCTCATTTTAAATTGGTGTCTTCATGAGACACATTAATTGGTAAAACTCAAATTGAGTTTTCAGAGATGTGATAGTATTAAACTGCACCAATATTTAACTCAAATTTGCTTGCTTTATTTTGTTAGGAGTAAACAGAAAGTAGCCTGTGTTTAGTCCCAAAGATATCAATGATTTTGAATAAAGGAGTTTTGTGTTATCTGGTATATAAATTTCTGTAAATAACTTCTACTGTTGGTTAAACATGTTGAACAAAAAAACAACAAAAAACTTAATCTCTATATTCAAGATGTTCAGATGTCTTTTTATCAGTGGAAACCTGTGTTTTATCTATACTGCAGCTTATGTTTCATAGGGTAGTTCATACATGCATTTCCAAGGGGAGTGGGTCATTGCCAGTGTTTCAGAAACTACATAGGGGGATGTGTGTGTGTATGTTTATTTTATACACACATATTTGTATATTCTAATATATTATTAAGGCAATTTTAATGAATTACCATGTATATAAAAAAATAGCTGTCACTTGGCGCACAGGTTTGTATGTATATATGTGTATGTATGTATGGTGTGGGTACATAGTCTTAAAAATTACCCAGTAAGGTGATTTGACATCAAGTTACAGCAATTAATATCTTGGTGTTTGTAAGTTGCATGATAAACACAAACGACTACCACTTGTCTGTAGATGAAAAGCTGGTTACCCTTGTGGTTCCAGAAGGAAAAACAGACATATCTTGCCTGTTTCATAAACAGCATAAAAGATTAATACATGCAGAACATGCTCTTATTCTGGAGGGGATGGGGGATCCTGAACAGGGCTTTATTTCCTCCCATCTTTCCTACATTTACATAGTTTTCTTAACCTGTTCCCTGTCACCTATTTTTTTTAACATTAGTAAGTTCTAGATCAAAGGTTTTGTATTCTTCCATTCCATCTGACTGCTTTTTTGGATGGTGGCCAGTCTCTGGTACACTGGTACCGAAGATTTCACCATGGAAAGCTGTGCTTGACCATTCAACCTGATCCTTTTTTTCATCTTCACATAATAAGGCTGCCATGTCTTCACCCTTCAGTGGAAAAGCCCGTCGTTCCCACCACAAAGACTGAAAGGGGAAACATTTTCAGTTAAGTTTCAACTAATTTGTTTTGTTTAAATTCGTCTAACAAGTAACTGTACATGTCTATATTGTAATAATTATTGTTCTGTTCTTTTAGCACATAAATGTACAAATTTTCATTTCAACTTAAATAGCAACTCAAAAGGGAATATACTGAGAATTCTTGAGTGACTTTTGGAATTTATTTCTTTACTTTGCCTCTGCCAAGAAGAGGAAATGCTGCCACAGGCAGTGGTCTTCATTTCCAACCTAAGAGCACTTTGGGAAAGTGTTCTCAGGTTTGATATACTTCTACAATGTCTTCATTTTCATTATTAAAGGTACCTATTAACTTTTTCTTTCCTGAGCTTTCTGCAACTTGCCTATTAATTCTGTAATCTCCATTCCATTCTAGATCTAGTTCTTTTTCAGTGTCTCTTTATGAAGAAAGGTGTAAGAATTTTATGGATGCAGTGTTAGAAAGCAGTACCTTTAAGGTAGGAACTGGGTCTGTGGTGAGGCATGTAAAAATCTTAAGATATGAGGAGAAAGAAATAGCAGCTAACTTTGGCCATGTAGCAGGTGCTATTCTTCATTAATCAGGTTTGTTTTGTAATGAAACTTTGATAGTACCTCCATTCTCTAATAGATGAGTGAGTACTTGGAAGTTCGTATTGACTTGTTACACAAAGTGACTGTAGTTAGTAGTGGACATAAAATGCCGGAATACAGATCTTCTCTAACTAACTATCTTATTGAATTTGTTATGTAATGATGTAATAAAGAAAATTAATTTTTTTCAAGTAGTTTCTACAAACAAGTAGTTAAAAGGCAAGAAATGGGAAGTTTAATCATATATATTGCACTTACCTTGGTTTCTTGGCTTTGCTTTAAAGAAGGTAAGCCATATGCACACAGATCCTGGTTCTCTGTAGGAAGCTCAGGAGGACTTGCAGCAGCACATTGCTGACTGCTACTAAAGTTATTAGGGTATTCTTTCAAAAGCAAGTCATGTCCTTCAACATTTTTACTGTAAGCTCTAGCAAGAAAATCAGGAAAACACAATTATTCGTTATTTTTTGAGGTCTTGAAAATTTATGGACAACCCAAGGTATCACTGAGTCAAGTTAACTTGGTAACTTTAAACAGTTTTGCCCAAAGATTTTTAAAAATTCCTCTGGTGCTATTTATTACCTTCGTACTCAGAGGATGAAATAGTACTTTATGAAATATTTTACCGAATTATAATAGGGGGAGGGGTGTTCTTGTTGTTTATTTGGTTTGTTTTTGTCTTTTGTCTGACTAATTAAACAAAAGATACTCCTTAACTAAAACGACCACCAGACTTCACACAATCTTGCTTTTTGAGTTTTGGCTCTTTTAAAAATGATCAAATGTATAATAAATATAAAATAGCAGGTATTTTCTCACATAATAATTATGTCTGATTTACTTCCCCTTCCCTCAAAGCTCATTTGTGTTTCTAAAAGTATTTTAGGCTTTTTTGCACTTTAGACTAAACAGGTTTCTTGAGAAATTTTTTATTTTTTAAAGAAAAACATATTTTGGAAGTAGTGATGTTAAAATGGATTACCTAAACTCCAGTCCCCAGTGTGAGGTCCGTTATTAAAGTAGATTGAAATGAACTACTTCATATATACAGAGAATTTTCACATTATTTGTTAGTTAAATCTATTCCTGAGGCTGACAACGTAAGAAACAGTAAAATACAGAAACTAGTTTCATCATTATAGAATTAGCTCAAATATATTTTGAATACAAGCTCATTCTGTGTAGTATTTTACTTCTGGTGCACAAATAACTGATGTTACATCATCATGGTTTCCTTTTTAGTGGTCTCACCGAAAACTCATGGAGAGGTTTTGTTCATTTCCCATGAATTCTATGGTTTGGGGTTGTAAATTTATAACCTGCCTGCTGTTTCTTCTGTGCCACTTGCTTTGCTCCCATAGTGACCACCTGGCTTGCTCTCTCTCTTCATATTTTTTGTGCCTTAGGGAGAAGACTTCATCAGAAAGATCTTCTATCTGGAATTAGAAATAAATATTTTTGCTTTAATCAGAAACATTTTGAAATATAAGATCAGGCTGGGCACGGTGGCTCACGCCTGTAATCCTAGAACTTTGGGAGGCCAAAGTGGGTGGATCACGAGGTCAGGAGTTCAAGGCCAACCTGGCCAAGATGGTGAAACCCTGTCTCTACTAAAAATACAAAAATTAGCTGGGCGTGGTGGTGGGTGCCTGAAATCACAGCTACTTGGGAGGCTGAGGCAGAGAATTGCTTGAACCCAGAAGGCGGATGTTGCAGTGAGCCAAGATCGTGCCACTGCACTCCAGCCTGGGTGACAGGGTGAGACGCTGGTCCCAAAAAAGAAATACAAGATCGAGTTTCAAGGTTTCAAAGAATTTCTCATGTAGAAAACAGTAGGAAGCAAACTAAAATGCTATCTCTGTAAGTTGAGAGAACAAATGTTATCAGATGAACTTCAAATTCCTATAAAAGGGGAGTCAAAAATGTTTTAAAATTATTTTATTATTGTTATTTTTAGACACGGGTCTCTGTTGCCCAGGCTGTAGTGAGTGCAGTCGTGCAATCATAGCTCACTGCAGCCTCGAACTTCTGGGCTCAAGCGATCCTCCCACCTCAAAAAACTTAAAAATACTTGTTTACTATTGGTTCATATTTGAAGACTTCGGTAGACTACAAATGAGTTCATAGTGCTTTCCATTTGCCATAGCTTAGTACCAGTAGTCTTATTGTTCATTCAAGAGCTTTTATGGATTGTGGAGGACACACTATTATTCTGAGATGTTAATATCAAAGAAAAGCATAAAACTAGCTTAAATCAGAATTAATTTAATGAATGACTTATCTAGGTTTCGAACCTGGCATACTACCTTGGTTATGGTATTTAAGAATTTGGGTTTCTTGGCTGGGATCATTGAGAAATGAGGAAGAATACATTAGAAGAGGAAAGGGCATTAAAAGGTAAATTTTGGTAGTTGAAAAACATGACCACTGGACATAGAAAGATTGTTAAGTGTCTTCAACAGTGTCTTCTAGAGACCATCACTTTGGAATTAGTTTGGTTATAAAGTATTTTTCCCTATAATCTTATCTTGATAAAATTTTATCCGTACATATTCACAACCCCTTACCTGCAATTCCAAAATCCAAAAATCTGCAAAAACAAATTTTTCAGAATTCATTTGGTGACATAGCCTGATCTGTAATGATGTGAGGCTATTTTTAGTGTTTATCCAACTCAATTATGAATATTTCACTACAGAAACATTAATGTCTGTTTCCTCTTACACCCTAGACTCTACAGGTATTACATGACGTATATACCATGTTACTTTTTTAAAGTCCAAAATTTTCCAAACTGAAGAGCAATTGGCCCTAAGATTCTGAAAATGGCATTTAAACTTTAAAATAATGAGTGAGACTAATCTCATGCAGAAAAATATAATACTGACAATGAATGTGGATATTCATGTAAATTCAGTATCTCAAAAACTCATAAACAAATGCTACTTTTTTTTTTTTGGCTTTTTAAATTATTGTGTATTTGTGTATAATGCTGGTAGTCAAATTTGTACAAAACATTTTTCGAATATTCTTTTAAAAGAACTTCCTTTTCATAAGTGAAAAGAAAAAAAAAATCAGTGTAAGTTAAAGGGTTTCTATATTCCTTTAGTTCCCTGAATATCAAAGTAAGCAGGTTTCATTACACATAATGTATAATTATCCCATTAAATGAAAGGCAGCTTACCTCTTCTTCACCTAAATTATATTCATCCAAAGGCTGAAGAACAACCATCCTCCAGCTGTTGAAGATAAAAACCAATTTTAAACAGCTTTTATTTATCTAAATGTGGCAATTTTATACTCTAAGCACAGCTAAATGTATTAGTATTTTCTTTCCTTGGCACTTCCATGGTTCAAATTGTTGTATTTTAATAATTCATTTTTTTAAAAGAAAATATTTGTATTATTGAGTAAAGGATAAAAGAGAAAATGAGACTTGCTTGCCTTTTGGCTTTATGGTGAATAGTCTGTTCTGTATAGCTGCATTTTATACATAATAATTATGTACTGACTGAAGTTAGTGGTATGTTGATAAACCTGGCCTGGCCAAAAAGTAACAGAAGGAAAAAAAACCTGGTTTGTATGTTTGCCAGTTTCTTTGGTGTGAAAACACCTACCATAGCCCCTTTTGAGTCATCAGTAGTTTAATAACTGGCTCACAGAAGTCTTCTATATTTAACCATCTACTCAGCCGGCTAGCTCCAGCCTACCATTGCAAGTTGAAATATATTTTTGCTATAGAACATCATAGCCACAAATGTTATTCATTACTTATGCAACAAGTATCCACAGATTATAGGAGTTCTCATGGTAGAACTCTTATAGAATATTAGAGTTCTTGATACCTCAAGGTAATTATGAATAAAAGAAATTATGAAATTAGAATAGAGATGTATAACAATTAATTGAAATTGTCACTCACCTGTCTCTGTTTGCAACCTTTTCTGTCTCTACTTTCTGGTGTCATATTCTTTCTTTCATATTCTTTCATATACTTTCTGGTGTCATTCTTAAGAAACTGCACTCATCATTTCTAAAAAGTTGGGCTAACTTTACTGCCAGTAGGGAGCAGATCTGCATATGGCATTCAGGGACCTCCACAATCTGGACCTAACTTTGTTTCTAGCCTCCCATTATCAACCTGCACAAAACAGTATCTGGCTAAACCTTACACACTTGTCCTGTGCCTTTGTTGTGGTATCGCTATGTAAATACCCTCTCCACGTTCCCATTCCTTCATGGGTGACTTCCCAGACCTTCCCACTCATCTTTTGAATGTGTTTATTGCTGACTTGGCAATACATCACAGTTTTTTTGTTTTTGTTTTTTTTTTTTTGGTCACAGGTATTACTGTCTTACAGTGTGAATACCCCATGAAAAGGCAGAACTCTTTGCAACTTATGTCACACCTGTATCTTTAAGGGCAAGGATTATTTGTTGCTATAGCTTTTATGTCACTAAAGTGCCTTTTAGTGTCATATACATAGTAGATAACTAAATGACATTGAATAATAAAGACTAAGAATGCTAAAGTAGTCTGGGAATTCCCAAATCTTAATAAAAACTCAGAAATAAACTGTGATACTATATAACTTTTTCTAAAGGCATGAGTAATTTTTTTTTTCTCATCGTTTCCCCTCCATGGCTATGAAAGAACTGGGAGAAGGATCCTCCTTTAATTAAAATTCGAACTTCACTTTGAAAATTTAAGTTTATTAAGGAAGGAAGGAAGAAGGAAAAATATGAAGATGTGAGTATACGTACCTTGGAGTAAGTATTTCCTTATATTGGAGTTTCTCTAATTTAGCTGGGGCTACTAATGACATGGGAATCACAATGTTATCTATGTCATAAGAGCTCTCACTTCTCAATCTCCGTCGTGCAGTATTCTGCAAAGCAGGATTACAGTAGATTTGTAGTACTGTCTAGTTACTTGTAATGATACCCTCCTTTCATCAGTTATATAAATATGGCAGTACACGTTACATAATTTTTGTAAATACATTGTTATAAAGTCTAAAACATGTTAAGAAAACCAAGTAAGAAAATATTTCTGTATTTTGTAAATCAGAACAATCTCTTGGTAGACGTGTAATGTATTTATGTGTGCAAGCATACAAGCTTATTTTTACGACCATAAAAAAAATGTCTTAAATGCAAAACTCTTTATCAGAAAAGACTAACATACATCACCCTAAATGTCAATGAAATGATCAGTAACCCACTTTTTATTAGGAAAGGCAGTGAAAAATTTTTGGTCAGCCCTTCAGTATACTCTTCATTTATGCATTCCTGGTTCCTGAGCTTCAGACTGTTCATTTCTAAACACTCCCAGCTTTTGACCTCTCTGTACCCTGGCCAGAGAACCATAAAAGCAGGATAAGAACAAGACAAGTCCTGAATTCTCATTAGTAAGATTTTATTTAGCTTCATAAGGAATAGAGATGATCATGATAATCCAAATTTTTAACACATAAAAAGAAGCTATAACCAAATATTAATGAACTTTTAGCTTCATAGTTGTATAAATCAAATTTATTTTCTAACAAGATAGTTATAAATGTCTGTTAATATGTGCTAGTAAATAAGGCTGTTATAGATTAGCAAAATATAAATTATTTTCAAAATCAGGTGTTTTTATTTTTAAAGCAATTTTAGAGTTCAACATAGAGAAAAACCTACTCGTGATGATGAATTCTGGATTCTTGATAAAACGTTGACATTAGAAACAGCTGTAAAATTGCTATGGGATCCTGATTCTGTGTGTTGAAAATCAGATTCTTCAAGTTTAATTCTTTCTCCTGCCATGGAAAGAGCCATTGAATATCACACATTAAACATGACTAATAGGTATAATTAGAATTACTTTCCTAATTAGATGACAGGTGATTCCTTGTTTTTTGTTTTTGTTTTGTTTTTTTAATTCGTGTATTAGAAAACAAAAAAGGAAAAGAAAAAAGAGAAGTCTTACAGTCATGCCATAAGTTATCTCCATTTTCTGGGGTTTTGGCAGTTTTTATCCAATATATTTCATATTATTCCCTGAATAATCCTTCATCTCATCCCTTTATTCTTGTTTCCTGTGACTCCTATTTGTGGTTGAACCACCAGAACTATCTTAGTTTTCTTATCTAGTCTCATTTTTCATATTTGACTTTTTATTCTAGTTTCTGTGAGGTGTCTGTCCTTGGTCTTCTGAACACTCTTAATTTTTTGAAAAAATTCTATTAAAATACATATTTCCAACAGTACTTGTTCTCTAGTACTCTTTTTTTAAATAGCATCCTGTTCTTGTTTCGTAGATGAAATTTCTCATTTCTCTCAGGATACTGATTAGAAGTTTACTTCTATTAGTATTTTCTGTATTTCTTCCAAGTTCCTTTTTTTCCCTGTTTTGGTTCCCTGTTGTGTGTGTGTGTACAGTAAATATATGTATGTATGCATTTACTTATTGCCCTTATTTTAGTACAGATCTTTTAAAATGAGAATATTTTCCTGTATAATATAAAATCTAATACCCAGTCCATATTTACATTTCTCCATTTGTTAACAAACGTCCTTTATAGCTAGTTTCTTCAGATAAGGATCTACATGTTAAAATTGGCCATTGTCTCCTAGGTTTCTTATAGTCCAGAATAAATCATTTTTCATTACATTGACTTGACAGGCTGGACCAGATGTCCTATCCTTTTGGAATTATCTAGTTATTTCTGTGTAGTATGACATTTCTTTGTTTTATTCCTGTATGTACATCAAACTTGAAGTTAGAGCTAAAGTATCAGTCAGTTTAAGAGAAACATTTTATACCTTAGGTAATGTATACTTCATGTTGCATCTTATTAGATTTTTTTTTTAAAGCTTAGTTATGTTTTGTTATGCATATATGAAAGTTGCCTCAAAAGCTAGGTGATCCTTGGTTGTTCTTAGAGTGAGACACTAAAGAGCGTAATGAAACCAGCTCTGAACATGTGTGGGAATGTGTTTACTTTTTGCTACACTGTAGCTGATCAGATAGTTACCAGGTAGTGACTAGGTAGGTCTTTTATCGTGGGATATCTGAAGACACCAGAGATAAACAGATTAAATCCATTCTGTATAATTAGTACATCTTGGGTGTAATTAGTTTCTAATTTATCTTGCCAGTTAATTTTTATTTTTTTATCATTTGCAATTAACTGTGGCAACTATCTTGTCCCAAATCTCCAAAATAAATCCCTTTGTATTACTAGAAGAGTTCTAGTTTCCAAAGGTATCTCTTGATCATCTTGGAACTCTACAGGCTCGTAAGGAGAACTGAACAAGGTAGTTTAGCATTTCACTTGAGGCTTGTTCACTTTCTCAAAATCCTGAGGAATCTGCAGTGCATCAACATCTCCACAGTAGGTACCATAAATGGTTAACAGTTTCTGTAAGGCAACTTTACACTAGCCTATTTTGAGCCTAGAACACAACTTTGAAGATTAAATCCCATCCAAGGAGTGACTGGTAGAAGACAACTAGGCAGGGAAATAGGAGGGAAATAATTGCCATAAAGTGGGTAGATACCAGTCCACAAATAATTCTAAATTAACTACGAATATGCTCTTTCATGTTTGTAGAGTCATAGATGTTTTATGTAATTAGTGGCTGTTCTGGATTATAAACTCCCATGAGACAGGTTATTTTAAAATCAGAATTTTTTATTTTTAACATCACTACTGCTTATATCCTCACTTTAACCTACCTAATGCTGTTTCACTCAAATGTCTTTTCTTTCTTCCCTGTAACAGTTGGGCAGAAGATTCTGACCTTACTTCGGGCTTACATATAGGTGAATATCCATTTCTCCATTGATTCAGAGAAGTACTATGTACTAAAACAAATGAAAAGGAAATTTTAGGTTTTAGTTCCTTAACACAGTGAACATGTTAATCTGTTTTTATTTGTAACTGCAGAATTTTAAGATACCATTTCAAAATTACAGATAAATATAACCTTAAATACCAAGACAGACAACTCCAACTAAAAACATCCCCAGGAATTTCCAGTTTCTTGTATTTTCTTCATTTTTTTCAGGGGAATGAAAAGGAAAGATGATCTGTTCTCAAAGTCTTCCAAATTACAGAAACTTTATAGAATGAGGATTGGCTCAGATACATAAATCCTGGCGATCGTCAGAATCTTTAAGTTCTTGCTTACCCTAAATCTGGAAATCATTTGGGACCAAGTAAGATTCAACATGGTCAGACTAGACTGTGCGAGCAAGAACCTGAATCATTTAACATCTCTGATGCCTTAGTTGCATCATCTGTAAAATAGGAATAATAGCGACCTTGGGTTTATAATGATCACTTGAGTTTATTCCTGTAGCAGTAAGTAAAAGCATCTGACGTGATAAGTGTTCAGTCAATGTTAGCGTTACCATGATTGTATATCTGAACCCCCTTATTTCCAGCCTTGGTCTAATAACCAAATTGGCTTCCTTTTTTGAAAGGTTTGGAGATGTGGAAAGGAGTGGAAAAAGAAATATGTAAGCTGAAGTGCCAAACTCACACTATTGAAATAAAAGGGCATGGCCTACCAGCTGACAAGGAGCGTCTGGTTTCAAGATGGCAAATGACCCTAAATATGATAGACAAATACTTTTTACATAGGTATATGCACAGATATGCACATATAAATCCATATTTGCAAGCAAAAAGTGGAACTTCTAAGGCAGAATTTCTGAGGAATCTCTGAAAGACTAATACTATATGGAATTTGAAGAGGAAACCCAGAGCAGAAGCACAGAGTGAAGTACTGCCACAAAGAGGTGCGATGCCACCAAAGGTGGTCTAGACTCACAAGAAAGGAAAATTGGAAGCAGGACAACTATCTAGATATTGACTGCACATGTCAATATCTCAGTCAGACGAACAAAATCAGCTTTAGGCAGATAAATGAATGGTTGGAGAGATAAGGCAATGCCAAAGTGCCCCGCTTTGAAATGTCTGGCCCATCCCCAAATTAGTGTGAAAATTTCAAATGTAGTATAAATTCCCTTCCCATCAGAAGTGTCCCATAAACAGCAGTGGTAGAACAGTTTTAACTGAGTATCATAGCTTCAATGATGAGTATAGAAAACTCCAAAAATCTGAATACCGACACTAAATCAAAAAACAGGTACAAACCACAAGTGGAAGAACCATCTCAAGAAATAATGGAGCATTCATGGAATACATATTAGCAACTCAATTTCAACAGTTAATATTGCCAACAGAAACAGGTAAGAGTCCCTCTGGAGAAGTGTCAGAAATAGAAAATGTAATTGTTCAAATGTTAAAATCATCACTAGGCTAAGTAACAATCAAAATCAAGCTGAAAATCAAAATCAAGGTCTGGAAGAGGAATTCCATATCTTGATGGAATAGAGTGATAGAAAATATGGAGGGAAAAAGACCAGAATGGGGTAACAGATGAGACTAGAGAGAATGAAAAGGAGGGAATAGTTGAAGAAAGGATTATTAAAGTGTTTTCCAGAATCAATATTACACCCTAAGATTTCAACGATGCACCTGAATGTCAAACAGCAAATGAAAGTTAAATCGTAAGTGCATGCATCACAGATGATGATACCCTGAAAGTTATTAATACAAGAAAACAGCATGGCAGGAGTAATCTAAACTTACTAAAATGGTAACTAGAATTGTGAGAGGTGGATTTTAAAATGTATATGTTAAAATGTATGTAGGTATTAAAAGTGTCCATTCTTTTAATAACATTTTGCTGTAGCATTTAAGCAAACTGTAGACAATTAACGTTTCTCTTATTTTCTACAAGCAGTTCTCCACTCTTCTGAAAACATCAAACTTTGTGAGGGAATCTTAACTTTCACAGAAGTTGATTTTTAAATTAAATTGTATTCAAATGTTTTCTTCACATTTATCATTTTCCTTCTAATTCATTATTGTCTTGTAAGATTTTCATGGACCCTTGAAACAGTAGGAAATGTATGACAATTCTACACATCCTCTTCACCTGTTCTATTGATAAACCTCCCAGCCTTTCAGTTCTTGCTCTCCCAATCCTCTCTTGGGGTTCATCCTAAGATCACACTTTGATAGCATTTCTCATATATCGTGTCTTTACTTCCTTCCCTTTTATTCATCCAACAACTTTACAGAGATCCAACTACATGGCAAGCACTATTCTAAACCCTAGGTAAGCAAAACTAGGATTTGTAGCAGCCCTTGTAGTTTACAGGTGTTATTTCAAGGAATGCAATCGTAACGTGATAGAAAAATATGCATTTCAGTTGTGAAACTACATGATGTTACTGAGAATGTATAAGAGTACTAGTAAGAGCTCTGGGAAAGGCTTCCCCAGATGAAGTCATAGATTTTAAATATGAACAGAAATAGCTGATAGCTAGGGGAAGGAGGAGAATAGCATGTGCAGTGGCCCAAGGGAGCAGGACAAATTTGGGAACTGAACAGCTATGTAGTGTAGAGTAAGGAAGCATGGTGAGAAAGAATCATGAGGGAGGGGCCAGTCTATGTAGATAGGGCTTTAAGGTGTTAAGAATACTCCTTCTCGAATGTTTTAACGGGATGGTGTGGGGAGCAGGTGTGACATTAGATTTGCATTTTGAAGAGATCACTGCCTACAGTGATTAAAGGGGAAACACGGATTAAAAGTCTATTTCAGAAGTATAGATAAGAGATCATGGTGGACTGTGAGAGCAGTCGAAGGCAAGAAAGGAAACATCATATTGACAACTTGGCAATTGGTTTAGACAGGAGGAAGTGTAGGCGACAAAAACTGAGCTTTATGTTTCTGGCTGGCTTGTGTGGGTTATGGTGCTATTGTTCCTCCTCTTCCATCTATCTGAGACATAATTTCAGAATTACAGAGAACTTGAAATAGAACAAATTTCTGTATACCCTTTCCTGAAATCCCCCAAATGTTAACATCGTATCACATTTGCTTTACCTCCTCCTTTCAGACCACAAATGAAATTTAGTTGCTGACATGATGCCCCTTTAGCCCTAAAAACATCAATGCATTTCTGAAAACAAAGGACATTTTCTTATGTAGCCATGCAGTTCAGTGCCATTAGCTAATCTATAGACTTTATTCAGATTTCACCAATATCTCTCTAATGTTACTTGCAGATAATTTCAACTATTCATTGCAGATGGCATTGCAGTTGTCAGATCTCATTAAGGTCTTATTATATCTGAAACAGTTCCACTGTCTTCCATAACTTTCATAACTTTGAATATTTTGATAAGTATAAACTCTTAAATTGGTTTTGTCTCGTACTCCTCATGATTAAACTAGTCATCATTCACTCTTCATCCCACTACAGTTTGGCTTTTCTCTGCTTGTTGCCTGAAATCAGCAATTCCATTGTAAACTGCCAAATCTAATGGACCATACAGGATAAATCCAAGCAAAGATCTGTCTACTGCCTTCACGCAATTTGCTCTACCGGAATGCCAAGTTATTTATAGATATTTGTTGTTTGTTTTGAGATGAAGTCTTGCTCTGTTGCCCAGGCCGGAGTGCAATGGTGCCATCTCAGCTCACTGCACCTCCGTCTCCTGAGTTCAAGTGATTCTCATGCCTCAGCCTCCCAAGTAGCTGGGACCACAGGCGTGCACCACCACCCTTGGCTAGTCTTTGTATTTTTAGTACAGATGGGGTTTCACTATGTTGCCCAGGCTGGTCTTAAACTCCTGATCTCAGGTGATCCATCCGCCTCAGCCTCCCAAAGTGGTAGGATTACAGGCATGAGCCACTGCACTTGTCCTTATTTATAGATATTTGAATATATCATACTGTGTCATTTCTCCATGACAAGACATATGTTTGTTTTTGTTCTTTAAAGACTTGTTACTCAGTATGGGCCAACAGCATCTGAATCACTTGGGACCTCGTTAGAAATGCAGAATTTCAGGTCCCATTCCAGATTTATTAAATCAGAATCTGCATTCTAACAATATCCCCAAAGTAACTTGTTTACATTTTTAAAGTTTGAAAAGCACTAATCGGGAACACTTCATCCTTCTTTCTCTGTAAATTCCAATTCAGTAGTTGAAGCTGCACTTGGCATCACCGTCTTTCTAGAGTTCCTCTCCTTGCCCATTTCTCATCTCCCTTAACTTCTCTTTTTCTGCCTTCTAAGCGGAGTTACATACTCCTTCTTATTTATATCTTACATAATTTCTTTTTAAGATAGAGTCTCACTCTGTCACCCAAGCTGGAGTGCAGTGGTGTGATCATTGCTCATTGCAGCCTCGAGTTCCTGGGCTCAAGCAATCCTGCCTTAGCCTCCTAAGTCACTGGTACCACAGGCATGCACCACCATGCCTGCCTAATTTTTATATTTTTTGTAGACAGGGTTTTGCCATGTTGCCCAGGCTGGTCTTGAACTCCTGGGCTCAAGCAATCCCCCTACCTCAGCCTCCCAAAGTGCTGGGATTACAAGCATGAGCCACCACACTCAGCCTTCAAATGTGTTTATCCCCATTATACTATATAACAGTTATTTGTGTCTTCCTCCATTACAATTTTGACTTCCTATAATTCACCTTTGATTCTTCAGCACTTAATAGTCTGCCTGGCACTAAGTGCTTAGTAAATGCTGAACTCTAATCACTAGCAGCAAAAGAAAAATTAATGACCAGCTATTTAAGACAGATATATAGGATGAAATTTCTCATTACATTATTCATGCATTCCCCTTAATTGTGTGCCTAAGACGTTTAACTGCCTTATTTTTTGTTCTTTATTTTTTTTAGAAACAGGGTCTCATTTTGTCACCCATCCTGGGGTGCAGTGGTGTAATTATGGCTCAGTGGGAGCCTCAACCTCCCAGGCTTGAGTCATCCTCCTGCCTCAGCCTCCCAAGTAGCTAGGACCACAGGGGCACACCACCATGCCCAGCTAATTTTTGTATTTTTTGTGGAGATGGGGTTTCACTATATTTCCCAGGCTGGTCTTGAACTCTGGGCCCAAGTGATCCTCCTGCCTCAGCCTCCCTAACTGCTGGGATTACAGGTGTGGGCCACCGTGCCCGACCTGCCTTATTTTTTTAAATCAAATAGTAGAACAACATTAAAAGGAACATAATTAATCTCTAATAGCATATATTTTCATATTTGAATACTCTTTCAGTCAATAATACATGTTTTATATTTCATATGTATATCAAATATGAAATCATAATTTTAAATGTATACTTATATTTTTATCACTCTTATTTTTTCAGATGGCTGTATAACATTCCTCTGATTAGAAACAATGTTCTTTAGCTATTTCCTAGCTGTTGACCATGATACTTACCATCATAATGATAATGCTATTAAAGACATTCTTAAAATAATCATCTTCATGGATACATTTTTTTCCCTTTTGAAAAAATCTAGTCTTAGGACAAATTCCAGCAAGTGAACTCGCATCATTAAAAGGTAACTGCACATATTACTTATATTTTTCTGTATTTTAGGCTTTTTCCCCTTAGCATAGATAATTGTTTTTCATCCTTGGTGCCTTCATCTTTTTTCTCTTTAATTTTTGCTGTGGAAAAATTTCAGATAAACACAAAAGGAAACTAGAATAATGAACTCCTATATACCTATCCTTCAGTCTCAGCAGTGAACAACTTACAACGAATCTTGTTTCATCTCTCCCACCAACATTTTTGCTAGAGTATTCAAAAGCAAATCCCAGACATATCTTTTCATCTATATATATGTTAGTGTGAATCTCTAACAAACTGAAAAAGTGCATCTGGGTTTATGTAACCACAGTGCATTATTACAAGTAGCAAAATTAACAATAATTCATTAATATCTAACAGCTGGTCCGTGTTCAAATTTCTCGTTTCAAAAATTATGTGTGTGTATATAAACAGCAGGTTTATTGAAATCAATCTCAGTAAGGTCCACACATTGCATTTGGTTGATACAAGAATAAATATTTCTACATGGCTATAATTGTACCAGACACAGAAGTAAAATATTTTCATCCTTTTATATCACAACATTCTTTGATGAGTATGTTTCCATCCTTATATGAACGTTTAAGATATTTTTTAAGGCTGTATATTCCACTGTAGTATATTTAACCATATCCCTATTGTGCTCTTCAAGTTGTCGCTAACTTTTCATTATCACAAAAACATGAGAAGATGAATATAGTTGTGAATAAAGGTTTCATATTTAGGATTAGACTAGATTCTTGGAAATGGAATAATTGGGTCAGAATATAGGGTTAACAGTCAGTAAACATTTATGGGGAAGAGGTGCAAAAGTAAACAAGGGAGTTTTTAAGCCACACTGAACTTATAAAAAAATACATAGTTTAAAGGCCTTGTAATGCATTTCACAGAGCTCCCCAAAAGGCTTGTATCAATTCTTAATATCCAAGATATTTGAGGGCGCTATTTTTACTACAGTTGTGCCAAACTTGATGATTATGTTTAAAATCATTAATGTTACAGGCAAAAGTAGTAAACTTTCGCATAGTGTCTGACTATAAGCTCAGTTAATATTATTATTTTCATTATCATCAAGTACACTTTTTCTTGTTATTCTTTTAAGACATTCATTTTTAACACTGAACGTTTTAATCCATCTGAAATGTATTTTAATGTCCATCCAACTTAAATTTGTTTTAATGCACTTTGTGAGTTAGTGATCTTTTTAATTCTTCCAAAGAGTCATTATTTAATGCCTTTGATTACAAAGGAAACTTGGTTATATAGAGCATAGCTCCAAGCCAGACTGCTTGGGTTTGAATTCTGGCTCTTCTATTACTCAACTGTAATTTAGGGAAGATTAGTCAAGGAGAATAATAATACCTACATCACAGAGTTATACAGACTTAAATAAGCAATATAAAGCCCTTCAACCAGTGCTGACATATAAATGATGCTTCATAAGAATTTGTTGTTGTTGTCATCATTATTTATTGACTAAGTCATTTTTTCAACATAGTAGGAAATACCAACTTCTGTCTCTAGATTTTTTGTAAGCTCCCTTGATCTGCCTTCTATCAGAACCATGTTTTCATGATTATAACTTCATAGTCCTGCTATTAATCTTCTAAAAATTTAATTGGCTATTCAACATTTTCTGTCTGAGATAAAATTCAGAATAACTTTGTTCCAATAATACCTCTGATTCTGATTAGGATTATATTCTACTTGTAGATTAATTTGGGGAAAATTGACAACTTCAGTTATGATACTGTCTTCTGACAGGAAGAGGATATTTCTCTCCATCTAGGAATGTCCTCATGTTTCTCACTAAACTTTTGAAGTAGTCCTCATGTAGGTACTTGTTAAGTTTGATGAAAAATACTTTATATTTTCATTGTCAATATGTCTAACATACTTTATTCCTTTACATAGGCTATCTAGTTACTATTGGTACTTATAAAAGCTGTTGATTTTTATAAATTTATTTTATAATAAGACCCCAGTTCTAACAGGTATTCGTTTGACTTGCGTTTTTGAGGTAGATTATTTCATATAGAAATAATTTATATTAAATTTATAAGACTTTTCTGATGTTTAGATTTTAACTTTGTGGATAATCAAAATAATGTTGTTTTCTTTCTTCTTCTAATTGATTCCAAGCATAGAATTCACCCACATTCACAGAACTCATAAACATTTCGTTATAATTTCGTTATAATTACAAGTTTTATTTTGTAGTTTTAACGTTTTAAGTACAAGTCTTGGAATTAACTAGAAATTATTCTGATTAATAGCATTAAATGAGTATGTAAAAGAATTCTACTGAGAAAGACTAACAGTAATATTTTCTCCATGAGAAATGTTATTGGTTCTCTACTTTCCCACTGATATACAATTCTTCCCCGATACATAATCAACTATAGAGTTTACTTCATTGATGTATTTTCTTAAATAGGAGCAAAATAGAATCTACATTATTATAGATTTTTGTTATGTTTCCATTTGTGGGTTGGCTAGATTTTCTCTAAACTTTTATAGTAATTCCTTTTATATTTTCCCCCGTTTAGTCTTCCCGTTGTGCTTTAGAATTATTTTAAGTTAAACAAATTCTATGAGAACTTCAAGTTATATTACATTAATCATATGAACTATTAGGAAGAATTTATATCTTTATTGATCTTACCATACAGAAATACTGTTTCTCCATATTTATTTAAATTTTTATCATATTTATCAGTAATAGTTCATAATTATCATTCCATAGATATTGCACATTTTATGTTAAGATTGTTCTTGTATTTTATGTGTACATGATTTGTAAAAAGTGAGTATTAAAAATTAAGGATTTTCATTTATTCTTTTGTTAAATTTTATTTCCTTAGAATGCAAAAATAGTAAGTATAAAGACATAAAAAGGCATATAAAGTACAAGAACTGTAAATGTGACATACCAGGTGATGGAGATATGATATATTCATCTACAAATTTATTTTCAGCAAGATTGCCTTTTATTTCAGTCCTTTTTAACAGTGTTTCAAAGTGAAAATGAAGAGGCACATCTGGAAAAATAAAGTATAAAAGGTATTTTCAATATACCTCTCTTTGTAATACTAGGATTACAGATTGTAACATTAAAATTGCTTTCTTTCTGCAAATAGGACATAAGCTTAAGAAAATAAGCAAAAGTTTGAAATGTAACAACTATCAGAATTGACAAAATACTCTTTCCAAGCATGTTGGTAGCAGTATTTTAGAAATTACTGGTTAGGTGCACTTAACCAACAAATTAAAAAGGTAACAGAGAAACAACTTCATGAACTTCCTGAAATAGTACATAAGATGAACAGTACTTCTAAATATTAATAAATACTATTCACAGATGAATGGAAACAAATATACCCAAGAAGTCTTTAAGAAAACCTACACCCGCTAAATCCATTCCCATCCCATCCCTACAAACTTTGCATTTGAAATAATGAAATTTCCGAAAAATTACATACTTTTAACTTCTTGGGAGAAAACCACTATAAGTCAGATGCAACCTTTTATGAAAACATCAAAGTTCACATTCCCTTATTTTACTATATTATATATCACAATGAATCTACTTTTATAAAGATTAAAACCTGTTGACAACCTAGTTTTGTTTCTAAATAGAGGCTTGGAGACTTTCAATTCACTATGTTTGTATTCTGTAGCCTCACAACCAAAGAGGAGTTAAGCAATGTAGTAGTTATGCTTCACATTTACTAAAGGTTTTTTCTTTCAACCAAGAATGAAAAAACAAAATCATCTTAAAAAGTATTTATTAAGAGACACTTAACTTTTCCTTGAGAACATATTTTATAACTCAGTTAATAATGAAAATTTGGCTATTGAAAGAAGGTACTGTAAGGAAACTAATTTGAATACATAAATGAACACAGACCCAGGAAGGGCCTGGATTTTTTAATTTGTTTTATTCTTGAGACAGGTGCTGGCTCTGTTGCCCAGGCTGGAGTGCGGTAGCATGATTCTGGCCCACTACATTCTCAACCTCCTGGGCTCAAGCAGTCCTCCCACCTCAGCCTCTCAAGTAGCTGAGACTACGGGTGCACACCTCCATGCCTGGCTAATTTAAAAAATTTTTTTTCTTTAGAGACAAAGTCTTACTGTGTTCCCCAGTCTGGTCTTGAATTCTTGAGCTCAAGCAATCCTCCCACCTCAGCCTCCCAAAGGGTTGGGATTACAGGCATGAACCACTGTGCCCACCTGGCTGGGTCTGGATTTTAAACAAAAAAATTCTCTCTTCTTCAAATGATGTATCTTAGTGGCAGATCCATACTCAAGTGTGGAAAAATATGCAAAACAAAAATTAGTTCATGAGTATCTTCATGGAATTTGTTCCTCAAGGGACAGATGTAAGATGAGTTTGAATCTTGGTATTATGATCATATGAAAATTAGGTGACAAAAGGAAAATGGGAATAAAAATTAAATATTCTCCTTTAAAATGCTCCTTAAACATTTCAGGATTCTGATATTTTCCAATTACCTAAACATAAGTTTGTTGCATTTGTTTCTCCAAAGCAATATTACAAGGAGAGTATCACCAATTCTACCACTGTTCTTTGTGATTTGTGCGAAAACATCATCTAACAAGAAAAGGTCGTTGTTCCGTCTATATTCCTTTCTTAATACCCACACGTGACCTGTCAGCTTTTGTAAAAATATTTCATTGCCTTTTATTGTACTTATTAGTTTACCTTTCAGTTGTTTTAAACTGGAATGCAAGTACCTTGAGGGATTTATTTGTATTTATACTCCTAGCATTTATTTAGTACTTACATATAGTAGGCATTGAGATTTTTATTGAATGTAAGAAGGAATGGATATAACGAAATAGTAGATAAACAATCTGATCTTATTAGAGGGGGCATAAGAGTCTTAGGATAAAGAGTATTTATACCAGCTCTCAGGGTTATGTCATCACAGAAATATATTTGCTAATAAGAAAACAGGCAGTAAAGCAATGGTGAGGAGTTTGGTTCTGGAGAATGACTACCTCAAATCCTGGCTCATCATTTATTAGCCAGGTAATCTTGGATGAGTAATATCATGAAGCTTAGTTTTCTCATATGTAAGATGAGCAGAACAAAGATATCTATTCTCATGGAGTTGTGAGAATTAAACAAGAAAATGTAATGTGCTTAATATATACACGGCTCAGTATGTGCTGTTATTATTGTTATATGGATTATTTCATCATATTATTAAGGTTTCCTTAAATATAGAATAAAATAGTTCTTCTTAGAAACTTAAATCAAGGTAATGGTGTAGCTAAGAAGCCACTCTACTACTGATAAAAACTAAATTGAGATTCAGGGCAGGGGGACAGGTTCAAAACACAGAGCTTTACAAATAGGATCAGTCCCTTGATTTTGAGAATTTAAAAGACCATTAGAACTATAAGCAGAAAATGGAACAAAAGCCAAGTTGAGATATCCCCCAATAAAGAGAAGAACCTGAGATAACCAATGTGAGGGATATTTTCTTTCTGCCCTATATATTTACTTTAGTTCCAATATAGACAAGAGTGTAAAAGGTTCCACAAAAATCAAGAACTGAAAATTGAAAACCACCTAGAGTAATCCTAGCATTTTTGGGAGGTTGAGGTGGGAGGATCACTTGAGGCCAGAAGTTCAAGACCAGCCTGGGCAATATAGTGAGACCCCATCTCTACAAAAAAATTAAAAAATTAGCTGGTGTGGTGTCATGCACCCAAGTAGTTCCAGCTACTTGGGAGGCTGAGGTGGGAGGATTGCTTGAGCCCAGGAGGTCAAGGCTGCAGTGAGCCATGATCATACCACTGTACTCCAGCCTGGGTAACAGTAGCAAGACCCTGTCCCAAAATAAATAAATAAATAAACACTTTAGAGATGTAAGGATGTATAAGCCTCATTTACTCAGTTATAGAATACAGATACTCTTGAGGTTGACTATACTTATAGGTATGCAGTTTTCCCTCTGCATTGAGAAATTCAATGCAGATTATAAATGGAGAAATATTTTATGGCAGGGAAACCTCCATGTATAACAGTACGTTAGAAAAAGAACACTGATTTACCGTTACTCAGAAACATTTCAACAGCACAGCTGTGTTACCAATAAAATGCTCAAAATTTAACAAGAAAAAAACCTAGTAATTTCCCAAAGTAAATCAAGTTCGTTTAGAAGGAGTTAAAGAATCAACTTACACAGATAGAACATTAACAGTGCATGTGACTAGATTAATTCCTCTATAACAAATTTAGTTATCAAGGCATTGCTTAGTTCTAATATCTACTGAAAAAAATTGATAAGATTATATTAGATTCTCTGTATCTAGAGGATTAGATTTCAGTAGAGAAAATATCGTTACTTAGAAATTGTTACAAGGAGGCTTACCTGATGGCAATGATAGAACAGAATGGAAAGAGGAATCTAACTCTGATACATGGTCTCTTAATAGGTAAGACTCTGAATTGCGTTCATAGCTACTCCAAGTTGAAGCTGATTGCAGGCAAGGCATTTGGGTAGTGTTTAAAAATGTTTCTTTTGAAGGCAAAGTCTGCAAGGAAAAACCATATTAGAATATCATAGCGAAAGCATCCATAAATAATGGCATACCTCTACGTTTATTTAGGTTATCTTGAAATAAAATTTTCCAATTCTACGAAAGTTTTACAAATATTTTGCTAGATGTATTCCTAATTAACTTTAATATTTATTAATTCAATCATAAAAGGGATTTAAAAATACAATTAACTTTTATATATTGAAGTATTCTATAACTTTGCTATAAACTTTCTTTTTCTAATAATATATAGCTTCTTCTAGTCTTTGATTATCTAAACATACTAGCTGGAAATAACAGTGTAATTTGTTTTCTTTCGATCCTACTAGTTTTATTTTTAGGGAGTTCCAACCATGCTGGATGGGTTCACCAATTTAATAATGAATAAAAATGATCAAAGGAGATATCTGTGTTTTGTTCCTGATGGTAATGGGAATGCTTTTAATTTATCAGAATAAGAATGATATGAATTGCAGGGTTTTTTTTTTTTGTTTTTTTGTTTTTTTTTTTTTTTTGGTATGGTTATCAGAATATATTCCTAGCTTGCCAAAAGAACTTGAAAAAAATATGTTAATGTTGAATTTAATCATATGCTTTTTCTGAACCTAATAAAATGATAACATGAGTTTATTAAAGTGACAAATTACATTAACATTTTATTTTTTATTTTATTTTATTTTTTTGAGACAGAGTCTCGCTCTGTTGCTCAGACTAGAGTGCAGTGGCAGGATTTTGGCTCACTGCAACCTCTGCCTCCCGGGTTCAAGTGATTCTCCTGTCTCAGCCTCCTGAGTAGCTGGGATTACAGGCACACACCACCGTGCCCAGTTACTTTTTGTATTTTTAGTGGAGACAGGGCTTCACCAGTTGGCCAGGCTGGTCTCGAACTCCTGACCTCAAGTGATCCAGCCTGCCTCAGTCTCACAAAGTGCTGGGATTACAGGCATGAGTCACCCCACCCGGCCACATTAACCGAGTTTTAAAATGTCAAACCAAAGTAAGATTATTCTTGAAGAATCCTGCTAGGAGTTTATCAAGTTTGTTAACCTCTTCAAGGAGCCAGTAACTGGACTTGTTCACTTTCTATATTGTATGCATGTTTTATATTTCATTGATTCTTACTTTGCTTTAGGATTAATCAAATATTTTCTTAAATGTTTCCCATCTCTTAATTTTTATTCATTCTTTTACTTTATTTTAGTGGTTTCCATAGAGATTACAATGTGCATCCTTAGCCAGTTGGCTTTACAGTATAATACAAATTATTCCTTTTACCATTTCCCTGAAAATACTAGGACATTAGAACTCCATTTACTCTCCTGTTTTTGCATTATCATTGTTAGGCATTTTAATTCTACATATATTTATGACCCCACAATATACTGCTATTACTGTTTGTATCATCAACATTCATGCATACCACCCATATATTTATGTTGTCTCATTGCTTGTAGAGCCTTCGTACAATTCCCTACTTCCATGTGGGATCATATTCTCCCTGTGCTATTATCATACTATAGGTTTGCTTTCTCCGAATTCTCTCAGTTTTTACTTGTCTGAAACATTTGCATCTTACCATTTTTAATATGTTTGTGGATACAGAATTTTGGGTTGGCTTTTTTTTTTTTTCCCCAGTACTTTACGGATACTTTCATTCTTCTGGTTCTCATTATTTCTGGTGATTAGTTAGCTATAGGTTTTTTTATTGCCCCCATTTGAAAGTAATGTGCCTTTTTTGCTCTGGCTGCTTTTAATATTTTCTGTGTGTCTTTACTTTTTTAGCAGGCTTACCATAAGATTTCTGTCTTGGTCCATTCAGACTGCTATAACAAAATACCATAGACTAGGTAAATAATAGAAATTGACTTCTCACAGTTCTGGGGACTAAAAAGTATTAGATCAAAGTGCTGGCAGATTTAGTGTCTGACAAGGGTCTACTTTCTCACTGATAGATGGCTGTAACCTCACATGATGGAAGGAAGAGCTTTCTGGGGTTTCTTTTATAAGGGCACTAATTCCATTAATGACTTCATGACCTAATAACTTCCCAAAGGCCCTACCCAAATAACATCACATTGGAAATTAGGTTTCTACATATGAGTTTTGGGGGAGACACATTCAGTCTATAGCATTGCACCCAAGCCCCCCAAAATACACGTCCTTCTCACATGCGGAATATTTCATTCCATCCCAGCAGCCCAAAAATCTTAACTCATTCCAGCCTCAACTGAAAAATCCAAAGTCCAGAATCTCATCTAAATATCATCTAAATCAGATATGGGTGAGACTCAAGATATACAATTCATCCTGAGGCAGATTGCTTTCCAACTGTGAACCTCTAAAACCAACATGTTATGTGCTTCCAAAATACTATGGTGGGAAAGGCATAGGATAGACATTCCTATTCCAAAATAAAGGAATAGGAAAGAAGAAAGAAATGACAGGTTCTGAGCAAACCAACCCAACAGGGAAAATTCCATTAAACCTGAAGGTTCCAGAATAACCTTCTGCTTGATGCTCTGCCTTCCAGACTCAGTAGGCTATGGTCCCATCTCCACAGCTATTGGCTGGAGTCCCAAGTTTGTGGCTCTTCCAGGTGGTTATTCTGCGTCTGTCATTCAAGCTAACTTGGGGTCAGGGGCCTATGGCTCTCCTAGGCTAGAATCATGCACCAGTGGCTTTGCCATGCATAGCCTAAGCCATGGCTCCCTAAGTGTTGGCAGAGACTGTAGATGCCACCAAAATCTACCACCTGTGCCGCCTACAGGGTTGGCCATCACAGCCTACACTATACCAGGCCCACCAGAGCCACACTTTAGAGAAGCCAGTGGTGGGGAGCAGAACCCATAATGTAAGGTTCTAGTGGGCAGTGCATGCTGAGGTCTCAGGCTCCGGTGGCTCCTTAGTTGAAACTTCTTTGCCCCAAGGGATTTTGCACTCTGGTCCTATGCTAGGAGGGGCAGCCTCCATTATCTCTATATTGCCTTCAGGGTCATTCTTCTATTGTCTTCTGTTGTCTTGGAGAGTATCTCCTGGCTTCTGCAGAGAGGGCTGATCCATACTAATCTCTACCAAAAGGCCCCTTGGCCACACCCTTAGTGTTTTCTCCAAAGCTGGCTTTCTCTTTCTTTACGATATGAATAGGCTAAGACTTTTCCAGATCTTTAAGTTCTGCTTCCTTTTTGATTAACAATTCCTCTTGTAGTCATTTCTTCTGGCATTCTATCATCAGCGGTCAGAAGGAGGAACCAGGTCAGTCCTTCAGCAGTTTTCTAAGAGATTTTTTCAGCCAAATAACCAATTTCATTGCTTGCAATTTCTACCTTCCACAAAACACTAGAACATGAATACAATTTCGCCAAGCTCTTTGCCACTTTATAACAAGGATTACTTTTCTTCGAGTTTCCAGTAACATGTTCCTCATTTCTATCTGAGGTTTTATCTGAATGGCCTTAACATCCATATGTCTACCAACATTCTGTTCAGGATTATTTAGGCATTCTCTAAGAAGATGGAGGCTTTCTCCAAAAGGCTCCTCTTTTCTTTCTGAGCCCTCATTAGAATCACTTTTAAAGATCCGGTCACAACAATACGGGTGTTTCTAGCATGCACCTCGAAACTCTTCCAGCCTCTATCCATTACCCAGTTCCAAAGTTACTTCCACATTTTCAGGCATTCATTACAGCAGCACTCCCACTTCTCAGTACCAAAATCTGTGTTAGTCATGACTTTCCAGAAAAACAGAACTGAGAGAAAGAAAAAAATTTATGATAGGAATTGGCACATACAATTATGTAGGTCAAGAAGTCCCATCATCTGCCATCTGCAGGAAAACTGATAGTGCAACTCGGAATCGAAAAGCCTGAGAATCAGAGGAGCTAATGGTATAAATCCCAGTCTGAGTTCAAATGCCTGAAAATCAGGAGACCAACGACCAATCAAGTCCAAAGGCCTGAGAACCAGGAGTGCCAATGTCCAAGGGCAGGAGAAGATACACCAGCTCAAGCAGAGATGGCAAATTCAGCCTTTCTCCACCTTTTTGTTCTAATCATCCCCTCAATAGATTGAATCATGGTCACTTGCATTGATGAAGATAATCTTTATTTAGCCTAAAAATTCAAATGCTAATCTCCTCTGGAAACACCCTCACATACACACACAGAAATACTGTTTTACTACCTATCTGACCATCCCTTATCCCAGTCAAATTGACACATAAAATTAACCATCACATATGCCTTGATGTAATTTCCATGTATTTGTTCTCTTGGAGGTTCACAGAACTTCTTGAGTTTATGGGTAGATGACCTTTATTTGAGGGATGTTACTATTTTTCAAATGTTACTTCTGCCTTATTCTTTCTCCTTCTTTCTAGGCTCCAATAACATATATGGATTTTTTTTCATCTAGTCATACATTTCTCTATTTTTCTGTATTTTTTCTTTATCTCTGTGCTTCCATTTTAGTGTTTTCTATTAATTAGTCTTTCAGTACACTAATTTTATCTTCTGCTCCACCTAATTTGTAGTTAAATTTATCTGGTGAGGCATTAGTTCCTCATGTTGTATTTTCAGTTTGAGAATGTTTATATAATTCTCTTTTTAAAAAAGGATTCTAATTATCTGGTGAAATCATGTGTTTTCATCTACCTGTTCTCTATTTTTTTTTAACATATGAATTATATGAACACAATTTAGCCAAGCTCTTTACCACTTTATAACAAGGAGCACTTTTCCTCTAGTTTCCAATAACATGTTCCTCATTTCCATCTGAGGTTTTATCAGAATGGCTTTAATGTCCGTATTTCTACTAACACTCTGTTCAGGATTATTTAGGCATTCTCTAAATAAAATGCATTTAAAGGCATTCCTTTTAAATAATCATTTAAAAGTTTTTGCCAGCTAAATCTAGTATCAGACTCACTTGAGTATCTGTCTCTATTGTCTGTTTTCCTTTTGAATTTTGGTCATGTAGTTCTTTTCACCATGCCTACTAATCTTTGATTGAATGACAGATGGTATGTTTTAAAAACCACATACGTTCCAAAATCATCCCTGTGTGTATGATTATAAGGGGCTTTTTCCCCTTTGCTCGGTACTTCTTCCTGCCACCATGTGAAGAAGTACATGTTTGCTTCCCCTTCTTCCATGAATGTAAGTTTCCTGAAGCCTCCCCATCCATGCTGAACTGTGAGTCAAACCTCTTTCCTTTTTAAAAAAACCCAGTCTTGGATATGTCCTTACATCAGCGTGAGAACGGACTAACACAGTAAATTGTTACTGCAAAGAGTGAGGTGCTGCTATCAGGATACTGGAAAATGTAGAAGCAACTTTGGAACTGGGTAACAGAACAGACTGGAACAGTTTAGAGGGCCCAGAAGAGAACAGAAAAATGTGGGTAAGTTTGGAACTTCCTAGAGGCTTGGAGGCTCACAAGACAGGTACATGTGGGAAAGTCTGGAACTTCCCAGAGAATTGCTGAATGACTTTCATGAAAATGCTGATAGAGATATGGACAGTGAAGTCCAGGCTGAGGTGATCTCAGATGGAGATGAGGAACTTGTTGGGAACTGGAATAAAGGTGATTCTTGCCCTGTGTTAGAAAAGAGACTGGCAGCATTTTACCCCCGCCCTAGAGATCTGTGGAACTTTGAACTTGAGAAAGATGATTTCGAGTATCTGGTGGAAAAGATTTTTAAGTGGCAAAGCATTCAAGAGGAAACAGAGCATAAAAGTTTGGAAAATTTGCAGCCTGACAATGCAGTAGAAAAGAACAACCCATTTACCAGAAAAAAATTCAAGCCTGCTGCAGAAATTTGCATAAGTAACAAGGAACAGAATGTTAATCACCAAGACAATGGGGAAAATGTTTCCACGGCATGTCAGCAACATTTACAGCAGCCCCTCCCATCACAGGCCTGGAGACCTAGGAGGAAAAATGGTTTTGTGGGCTGGGCCCAGGGCCCCCCTGCTCATTGCAGCCTTGGGACATGGTGCCTGCATCCCAGCTGCTTCAGTTCCAGCCATAGCTAAAAGGAGCCAAGGTGCAGCTCAGGCCATTACTTCAGAGGGTGCAAGCCCCAAGCCTTGGCAGCTTACATGTGGTGTTGAGCACGTGGTGTTGAACCTGTGCAGAAGTCAAGAACTGAGGTTTGGGAACCTTCACCTAGCCATTGCGCACAGCCTCTCTTAGCTAATTTCTGTTCCTCCATTCTCCACCCACTGCAAATTGTACTGTCCAAGGAACCAAATTAATCTTTCAAAAGTAATACTTTTATCATTTCACTCCTCCACACCAAAACCATCACTGATTCCCTGAATCAATCATTGAATCATTATCATCATCAACATCATTCACATTTGATGAGGATTTATATGCCAGGCACTGAGCTAAATAGCTTTTTTTTTTTTTTTTTTAAGACAGCCTCGCTGTGTCACCCAGGCTGGAGTGCATTGGTGCAATCTCAGTTCACTGCAGTCTCTGCATCCCTGGTTCAAGCAATTCTTGTGTCTCAGCCTCCCAAGTAGCTGGGATTACAGGCATGCGCCACCATGTCCAGCTAATTTTTATATTTTTAGTAGAGATAGAGTTTCACCATGTTGGCCAGGCTAGTCTCAAACTCCTAACCTCAAGTGATCTGCCTGCCTCAGCCTCCCAAAGCTTGGATTACAGGCATGAGCCATCATGCCAGGCCTGAGCTAAGTATCTTTCAAATGTATTTTCTTATTTAATATCAACACACCTCTAGAAGGTAGCCTTTTTTTTTCTTTTCTTCATTGCTGATTCAGCGAGTTGTCCTTGTGTCCCAAAGCAGAGGCCAAGGCAAAGATTGTTTAATATTAAGGTCACAAATTTCTTCCATCCCTGTGTGTATGCCCCTATTTCTCCATCCCTTTGAATCTAGGCTGACCAAGTCACTTGCTTTGTCCTATAGAATGCAGTGGAAATTATGTTGTTTAAGATCTGTTGGGCTGGGTGTGGTGTTTCACACCTGTAATCCCAGTATTCTGTGAGGCCAAGGTGGGCAGATCACTTGAGGCCAGGAATTCAAGACCAGCCTGGCCAACATGGTAAAATCACATCTCAACTAAAAATACAAAAATTAGCTGGGCATGGTGGCACCCACCTGCAATCCCAGCTACTCGAGAGGCTGAGGCATGAGAATCACTTGAACCCTGGAGGCAGAGGTTGCAGTGAGCCGAGATCGTTGACACTGCACTCCAGCCTCGGAGAGAAAGTGAGTCTTTCTCAAAAAAACAAACAAAAGGGCTGGGCGCTGTGGCTCATGCCTGTAATCCCAGCACTTTGGCAGGCCGAGACAGGCAGATCACGAGGTCAGGAGATGGAGACCATCCTGGCTAACACAGTGAATCCCTGTCTCTACTAAAAATACAAAAACATTAGCCAGGCGTGGTGGCAGGCACCTGTAGTCCCAGCTACTCGGGAGGCTGAGGCAGGAGAATGGCATGAACCCAGGAGGTGGAGCTTGCAGTGAGCCTAGGTGACAGAGCGAGACTCTGTCTCAAAAAAAAAAAAAAAAAAAAAAAGATCTGGAGCCTAGGCTTCAAGAGGCATGTAACTTCCTCCTTGTCATATTGGAGCACTGTCCTGAGGTGCCATGGAATTCCAGAAGCCATTCTAGCTAATGCAGCATGAGAGGCCACAACGAGAACTGAGTTGCCCCAACCAACAGCTAGCATCACCTGCCAGAAAAGCAAGTGAGTCCCACTTCCTCCAGCACAGCTGGCCCTCCAGCTGAATGTAGCCATATGAAGGTAGCCCTATTTTTATGGATGAGGAAAACAAAGTAGTAAGTAATTTGCACAGTACTACACACTATTAAGAAGTAGAACAAGGACTACAATCCAGTGTGTCTTCTAGAACTTATGTATGAAACCACCAAAATGTGCTGCTTCCCTACAAAAAGTAACTTTTAGACTCTTTTTAATTGGTACCTTTCAAATTTATCTACAATTATATAAAGCATATTTTCTCACAGAACTATGTTATACATGCTATAAATTTGTATCTCCAAGTCAACCCATAGAAGTCCCTGGGGTACAGAATTGTTACAGCAAGGTAAGGAAATCCTCAACTAAGATAATTCCCATTTTCTAAAGCAGATGCTGCAGTAGGTGTGGCACCAAAGAAAGAGTTGGCTTCCCAGCAGCATAAAAATACTACTTAACTTTTTTTTTTTTTTTTTTTTGAGATAGCTGGAGTGCAATGGCATGATCTCGGCTGACTGCAACCTCCACTTCCTGGGTTCAAGCGATTCTCCTGCCTCAGCCTCCTGAGTAGCTGGGATTACAGGCGTGTGTCACCATGCCTGGTTAATTTTTTGTACTTTTAGTAGAAACGGGGTTTCACCAAGTTAGCCAGGTTGGTCTCGAATTCCTGACCTCAGGTGATCCACCCACCTCAGCCTCCCAAAATGCTAGGATTATAGGCCTGAGCTATCATGCCCAGCTTCCAGTAAGAATTTAAATTTCTATGAGATGATATCTTTATTTTTCTTTAAAATCTATTATTTGTTCAAAAAAGTGGCCTGCATTCACATAGTTTACAAACCTAATCATTCACATTTTAAAAAGGAAATGAAACTTTCAAATGAAATTATTATATATACCTTAATTCATGCCACTGGATTATCTTATTAAACCACTCAGCATTATGATTTGAGAATCTATGAAATAACAATGATGATACAGACTACAAACACTACTGCAAATCTGCCATAGGAGACAGATAAAAGATCACAGATGAACAAATTAAAACAGGAATAGTTCTGCCTTACTTCATAAAGGTTATAATATTCATTAATTTTACTTCAATTTATACATGTTAGGTCACTACAGCTGTTTTCATAAATATGAAATGGCTTGTGAATTACATGCTAAAATTCATAAAAAATGAAAAAATTATCCTGCTCAAAATAGTTTCCCACCCAACATTCCATAATCTAATAATGTGACCATTTTGAATTTAATTTACTACTTCTGCAAGACCAGCGTCTCAATATGCAAATAGCATTCTTCAGAGTAACAGTATCATTGGTAAACAGCTTACCAGAGATTAGCAGGTCAACTAGTGACAAAACAGTCCAGTTATATTTGTACAGAAATAAGAAAAGTAAAGAGTTGGGTAATTTAAAGAATACCATGAGCAAACAGGAAGCATACATAACATCACTAGATACTAGAGGGGTGGGAACCACCATGAGGGGGATAATAAAAGATAAGTGAGTGAGGGTCCTGCAAATAAAGTTTCATTTATTTAAAACTTCCTTCCAGGTCATGTTTCTTATATTTACATCACATCGATTTATTATTGCTCAAGGGCTGCAAGTATTAATAGAGAAGAAGTAATCACCACTGCTACTCCCCACCCCCAGTATGGAGGAAGGTGATTGGGAGCATGACCAAATAAAACTCTGGGCTTTTCCCTACTTTCAACCAACCATCTCTACTTTTATTAATTTCATATAAAATAACCTCTGATCTAAGTAACTGAATACACTTCTTGACTTATCCTTGCTCAAACATTTAGGTTTATTAACTAAAATCTTATAATACAATAAGTAGACTGCCCTAACTCAAAATATAATTATTGTAACTGTTAGCTTCCTATATAAACAATTTGTATGTCCAATCACCTACAATCTGCTTCTATAGAAACGGTATTAGGAATTCTAACCTTGGATGCCAGAGGCCTGTGTTCACTTTTCCCAGTGGGAAAGAGAACTTTCTTTGCCAGGAGTTAATCAGGGTGCCTTCTGTTATCTACAGCTGAGACATCAACAGTATAGGGCCTAAGGTTGCATGGTAACTGGGTATAAATACTATCAAGAAGGAGCTGAAGAAGCATATTATGATCAGATAAACATTTTTAAATTATTAATTAATTGCAAGTGAAATTTTAAAGAATGCTATTAGCCACATTTATATTTTAAGAATTATATTAGAGTATTCTGAAGAACATGTTCACATCTAGTTATGCCTACCATTGTATTTTCTGGGTCTAAAGATACATCTATATTTTAGGTAGATTAAGCAACATTATCAAGCACACAAAAAGCATAGATTCTCCAAGCATAAACTAAAGTGTACCAGTAATGAATAAACTGGCTTAGACAGCAAAAGATGTGATTCTCTTAGAATGAGAGAGCCAAACATTCTTAAATAGCCTTAGAAACTATGTGACATTTTAACAATTGATTATATGGGCTAGTTATAGAAAGAAACAGTCTGAAAAACTCATAAAAGATTCAAATCAGATGTAGAAATCAAGCTTATGAAACAAGTAGTGTTAAGATTCGGCATTAACACTTAAAACGACCACATTTGTATTCATATTCATTTAAATAGCGCTAAATATGTGTATCTTCTCATTCCACTTTGGGGTATGAATATCAAATTTAAAATATATTTAAAGCATTTAGAAGTTGATATGGTTTAGTTGTGTCCCCACCCAAATCTCATCTTGAATTCCCATGTGTTGTGGGAGGGACTGGGGAGAGGTAATCGAATCACGGGGGTGGGTCTTTCCTGTGCTGTTCTTGTGATAGTGAATAAGTCTCATGAGATCTGATGGTTTTAAAAAGAGAAGATACCCTGTACAAGCTGTCTTCTCTTGTCTGCCGCCATGTGAGATATGCCTTTCATCTTGTGCCGTGATTGAGAGGCATCACCAGCCACGTGGAACCATAACTCTATTAAGTCTCTTTTCCTCCCAGTCTTGGGTATGTTTTTATCAGCAGCATGAAAATGTACTAATACAGTAAATTCGCACCAATAGAGTGGAGCGCTGCTGAGAAGATACCCAAAAATGTGGAAGCGACTTTGGAACTGGGAGACTGGAACAGCTTGGAAGGCTCAGAAAACAGAAAAATGTGGGAAAGTCTGGAACTCCCTAGAGATTTGTTGAATGACTTTGACCAAAATACTAATAATAATATGGACAATGAAATCCAGGCTTAGGTAGTCTCAGATGGAGATAAGGAACTTGTTGGGAACTGGAGCAAAGGTGACTCATTATGTTTTAGCAAAGAGACTGGTGGCATTTTGTCCCTGCCCTAGAGATCTGTAGAACTTTGAACTCAAGAGAGATGATTTAGGGTATCTGGCGGAAGAAATTTCTAAGCAGCAAAGCATTCAAGAGGTGACTTGGGTGCTGTTAAACGCATTCAGTTTTAAAAGGGAAACAGCAAAAAAGTTTGGAAACTTTGCAGCCTGACAATACAATAGAAAAATCCTGTTTTCTGAGGAGAAATTCAAGCTGGCTGCAGAAAGATGAATAAGTAATGAGGGGCCAAATGTTAATTCCCAAGACAATGGGGAAGATGTCTCCACTGCATGTCAGAGGTCTTCATAGCAGCCCCTCCCATCACAGGCTAGGAAGAAAAAGTGATTTTATGGGCTGGGCCCAGGGTCGCTGTGCTGTGTGCAGCCTAGGAACTTGGTGCCCTGTGTCCCAGCTGCCAGCCATAGCTGAAAGGGGTCAATGTAGAGCTCAGGCTGTGGCTTCAGAGGGTGCAAGCCCAAACCTTGGCAGTTTCCACGTGGTGTTGAGCCTGCAAGTGCACAGAAGTCAAGAGGTTTGGGACCTCTGTCTAGATTTCAGAAGATGTATGGAAACACCTGGATATCCAGGCAGAAATTTGCTGCAGGAGTGGGGTGCTCATGGAGAACCTCTGCTAGGGGAGTGCAGAAGGGAAATGTGGGGTCAGAGCCCCCATAAACAGCCCCTACTGGGGCACCATCTAGTGGAGCTGTGAGAAGATGGCCACTCTCCTTCAGACTCCAGAATGGTAGATCTACAGACAGCTTGTACTGTGTACCTGGAAAAGCCACAGACACTCAATGCCAGACTGTGAAAGCAGCCAGGAGGGGGCTATACTCTGTACTCTGCAAAGCCACAGGAGCCCATGGCCACGGGAGCCCACCTCTTGCATCAGTGTGACCTAGGTGTGAGACATGGAGTCATAGAGATCATTTTGGAGCTTTAATATTTGACTGCCCTGCTGGATTTTGGACTTGTATGGGGCCTGTAGCCCCCCTTTTTTGGGCCAATTTCTCCCATTTGGAATGGCCATATGTACCCAATTACTGTACCCTCATTGTACGTAGGAAGTAACCAACCTGCTTTTGATTTTACAGGCTCACAGGCGAAAGGGACTTGCCTTATTTCGAATGAGACTTTGGACTGTGGACTTCTGAGTTAATGCTGAAATGAGTTAAGACTCTGGGGGACTGTTGGGAAGGCATGATTGGTTTTGAAATGTGAGGACATGAGATTTGGGAGGGATCGGGGTGGAATAATATGGTTTGGCTGTGTCCTCACTCAAATCTCATCTTGAATTCCCACATGTTGTGGGAGGGATCGGTGGGAGGTAATTGAATCATGGGGGCAAGGCTTTCCGTTGCTGTTCTTGTGATAGTAAGTCTCAAGAGATATGATAGTTTTAAAAAGAGGAGTTCCTCTGCACAAGTTCTCTCTCTCTCTGCCTACTGCCATCTATGTAAGACATGACTTGCTCCTCCTTGCCTTCCACCATGATTGCAAGGTGTCCCCAGCTATGTAGAATTGTAAGTCCATTAAATCATTTTTCCTGTATAAATTACCGAGTTTCAGGGATGTCTTTATCAGTGGCATGAATATGGACTAATACAGAAATTAAAATGATGCCTGACATATACTTGCTTAATTAATATTAGCTATTATTATTTGACATCATTAGTGTTGTAAAATGAGCAAAGTCAAGTAAAAAAATGCATAACAATTTATGCTTTTTATTAATCCTGTCTAGCAAAGGAATCATAACCTCTGCAAATAATTATTCTAAATAATTATGCCTATCAATATACCCTATCTCTTGCATCTTATTGCTCTAGTAGAAAAATTAGGCTGGGGCAGTGGCTCATGCCTGTAATCCTAGCACTTTGGGAGGCTAATGCAGGAGGATCATTTTTTGAGCCCAGGAGTTCCAGAGAAGCCTAGGCAACATAGAAAGACCTTGTCTCTACAAAATATTAAAAATTAGCTGGGTGTGGTAATACATGCTTGTACCAGCTACTTGGGAGGCTGAGGTGGGAGGACTGCTTAAGCCTGGGAGGTCAAGGCTGCAGTGAGCTATGATCGTACCACTATACTCCAGGCTGTGTGACAGAGTGAGACCTCATCCCTCCCCCACCAAAAATAATAATAATAAAAAAAATTAGTGTAACACTTCCTTACAAAAATGTGGAGTATAGAAGGAGTACATTATGAACTCATAGAGTTAGCTAAGGTTTCTAGGTAGAATGTGCAAAGGGCCAAATAGTTTCGTTTAATTGCCTATGATAAAGTATGGATGGTGTAGGATGATCTTAAAAAGAAGCTGTTAGGCCAAGCATGGTGGTTTATGCCTATAATCCCAGCACTTTGGGTAGGTGGATCACTTGAGGTTAGGAGTTCGAGACCAGCCTGGCCAACACGGTGAAACCGCGTCTCTACTAAAAATACAAAAATTAGCCTGGCGTGGTGGTGGTGCCTGTAATCCTAGCTACTGGGGAGGCTGAAGCAGGAAAAACACTTGAGCTGGGAGGTGGAGGTTGCAGTGAGCCAAGATCGCACACCACTGTATGCCAGCCTGGATGACAGAGCATGATTCTGTCCCCCAAAAAAAAAAAGAAAAGAAAAAAGCATCTGTTACATTTTCAAACAGAAGTTAGAGAAAATAGAGCCAGTACTTTCCAGTTAAAAAATAAGAGTGTTTCTCATTTCCAGCTACTCCACACACTAAAAAGTTCTCACAGTTAGATACGGTAACAGTAGAAGATCAAATCCAGGGAACTGCCAGTAAAACTGTGGCCTCAATGTCAAGATGTAAGGATGAGACTGTAAGACCCTTTATTAACACCTCAGAAAGGTTTGCCTGCCTCTCAATTGAGGTGCCTGGACATGACTCTTTTTTTTTTTTTTTTTTTTTTCATACAGAGTTTTGTTCCGTCATCCAGGCTAGAGTGCAGTGGCACGATCTCGGCTCACTGCTGTTGCAGGAAGTCAGGGACCCTGAACAGAGGGACTGGCTGAAGCCATGGCAAAATAACATAAATTGTGAAGATTTCATGGACATTTATTAGTTCCCCAAATTAATACTTTTAAAATTTCTTACACCTGTCTTTACTGCAATCTCTGAACATAAATTGTGAAGATTTCATGGACACTTATCACTTCCCCAATCAATACCCTTGTGATTTCCTATGCCTGTCTTTACTTTAATCTGAATCCCATCATCTTCGTAAGCTGAGGAGGATGTATGTCATCTCAGGACCCTGTGATGATTGCGTTAACTGCACAAATTGTTTGTAGAGCAGGTGTGCTTGAATAATATGAAATCTGGGCACCTTGAAAAAAGAACAGGATAACAGCAATGTTCAGGGAACAAGGGAGGTAACCTTCAACTCTGACTGCCAGTGAGCCGGGTGGAACAGAGCCATATTTCTCTTCTTTCAAAAGCAAATAGAAGAAATATCACTGAATTCTTTTTCTCAGCAAGGAACATCCCTAAGAAAGAGAATGTGTCTCTGAGAGTAGGCATCTAAAATGGCTGCTTTGGGGGCAGCTGTCTTTTATGGTCGAAGACAAAGGGATAAAATAAGCCCTGGTCTCCCGCAGCGTTCCCAGGCTTATTAGGATGAGGAAATTCCCACCTAATAAATTTTGGTCAGACCGGTTGTCTGCTCTCAAACCCTGTCTCCTGATGTTATCAATGACAATGCGTGCCTGAAACTTCATTAGCAATTTTAATTTCACCCCGTCCTGTGGTCCTGTGATCTTGCCCTGCCTCCATTTGCTTTGTGATATTTTATTACCTTGTGAAGTATGTGATCTCTGTGACCCACAACCTATTCGTACACTCCCTCCCCTTTTGAAAATCGCTAATAAAAACTTGCTGGTTTTACGGCTCAGGGAGATCACAGAACCTGCTGACATGTGATGTCTCCCCCAGACACCTATCTTTAAAATTTATCTCTTTTGCACTCTTTCCCTTTATTTCTCAGACTAGCTGACACTTAGGGAAACAGAAAAGAACACATGTTGAATATCGGGGTGGGGTTCTCCCAATAACTGCAACCTCTGCCTCCCAGGTTCAAGGGATTCTCCTGCCTCAGTCTCCCAAGTAGCTGGGATTACAGGCATGCACCACCACGCCCGGCTAATTGTTGTATTTTTAGAAGAGTCAGGGTTTCACCATGTTGGCCAGGCTGGCCTCAAACTCCTGACCTTAGGTGATCCACCCGCCTCAGCCTCCCAAAGTGCTGGGATAACAGGCATTTGAGCCACTCCGCCCAGCCATGGACATGATTCTTGATGATGAGCTCCAAGACTTCAAGCCTGAGCCTAATGCCATAATGGGTTGAGATATCAGCAGTCTTGGAAGAAGGGGTTAAATGGTTTTTACATATGAAAGAGGGAACCAGAGGATGGACTGTAGTAGTTTTCAATTATAGCCCGAATGAACCATGACTCCCAGTATTCTTGCCCTTGTATAGTCCCTCCTATATTAAATCCTACACTGAGTCACTTTAACTAATAAATTAAACAGAAAAACACTGTGTTAGTTCTACGATTCAGTCTTAAGAAGAACTGCTAGCTTCTATATTTGCATTTCTGGGAGCCACAGAGAGTGAAAGAATCCCAGCTATTCCAGCCCATCCAAGCATCCAGATGGCTAACCCTAGTCACAATCGTACTACAACTGTATGAGAGACCTTAGGCAAAGCTCAAGAATAACTACTTAGGTAATCCACAGAATCATGAAATAGAAAATGATTTTAAATCAGTACATTTGGGGATAGTTTGTTATGCAACAATAGATGGCCAAAACAACAGGGATAGGCTACTCTGAATGTGCAGCATGGGGCACATGCCCACTTCTATGGCAAAGGTATACAGCATAATGAATTTTTACATAGGTATATGCCCTGGTACCACCAGCAAGGGTATGACACATTTTCAATTCAAAAACCTAGATTGTGCCCTTTCCTGGTCAACTTCTACACTCTCCCCCATGCTCCACTGAAGTAACTACAGTTCTCATTTCTATCATCACCGTAAGTTTTATTTGTATTTATCAGAGTATGTTTTGTTTTGTTTTGTTTGAGACAGGGTCTGACTCTGTCACCTAGACTGGAGTGCAGTGGCACAGATGTGGTTCACTGCAGCCTCAACTTCCTTCAGGCAAGCTCCTGCCTCAGCCTCCTGTGTGGCAGAGACCACAGGCCCTAACCACCATACCTGGCTAATTTTTTTTTTTTTTTTTTTTTGGTGCAGACAGGGTGTCACTTTGTTGCCTAGGGCGGTCTTGAACTCCTGGGCTCAAGTGATCCTCCCCCATCAGCCTTCCCAAAGTGTTGGGATTACAGGCATTGGCCACCACACCAGGCCTGTTCTCTCTTCCTTCACTCAACATATTGTCTGGGAGATACATCTTTGTTGTTTTATCAGTAGTCCATCCTTTTTATTGCTGTATAAATATACCACAATTCTGCTGGTGGGCATTTAGATTGCTTTGTGTTTGGGGCTTTAATGAGTAAAGCCGTTATGAGCCCTGTGATGGTTAATTTTATGTGTCATGTTGACTAAGTGAATGGAAGCCCAGAAAGCTGGTAAAATATTATTTCTAGGTGTGTCTGTGAGGGTGTTTTCAAAACAGATTAACATTTGAATCAGTAGACTGAGTAAAGATCACCCTCACCTAATCTGATGACAACACGAATAAAACAAAAAGGCAGAGGAAGGGCAAATTCCCTTTCTTCTTAAGCTGGGACATTCATCTTCTCCTGCCCTCAGTCAGACATCAGTGTTCCTGGATCTGTGGCCTTTAGACTCCAGTACTTAATATGAGGCATCCTCCTCCTCCTGGTTCTAGGGCTCTGGCCTTGGACTGAATTATACCACTGGTTTTCCTAGTTCTCAAGCTGGCAGACAGCATATTATGAAACTTCTTGGTCTCCATAATCATGTGAGCCAATTCCCATAATAAATCTTCTCTTATATATCTATATATATTCTATTGCTCTCTTTCTCCAGAGGGCCTTTGTGTGTATATGTATTCATTATTCCTGAGTGAGTTCCTAAGAATGGAATTGCTGGGTTATAAGAATAGATGTATGTTAGTCTGGGTGCAGCGGTACACACCTGTAATCCCAGCACTTTGAGAGGCCAAGGTGGGCAGATACTTGAGCTCAGAAGTTTGAGACCAGTCTGGGAAATATGACGAAACCTCATATCTGCAAAAAATACAAAGGAAAAATTGGCCGGGCATGGTGGCATGTGCCAGTTGTCTCAGCTACTCCAGAGACTGAGGTGGGAGGAATGTTTGAGAGCTTGAGCCCTGGAGGTTGAGGCTGCAGTGAGCTGAGATCACTTCACTGCACTTCAGCCTGGGTGAAAGAGTGAGACCCTGTCTCCAAAAAAAACAACAAAAAAGAATAGATGTAGTATTAATTGCATTTCCTTGATAAGCAATGATTTTAAACATATTTTCATATGTTTATTGGCCATTTGGATATCCTCTTTTACAAAAGATCTGTTCAAGTCTTATGCATATTTTAATTTTAATTTTATTTATTTATTTACTTATTTTGAGATGGAGTCTTGCTCTGTTGCCCAGGCTGGAGTGCAGTGGTGCAATCTCAGCTCACTGCAACCTCCGCCTCTCGGGTTCAAGCAATTTTCCTGCCTCAGCCTCCCAAGTAGCCGAGATTACAGGCGTCTGCCACCACTCCTGGCTAATTTTTGCATTTTTAGTAGAGATGGGGTTTCACCATGTTGGCCAGGCTGGTCTCAAACTCCTGACCTCATGATCCACCTGCCTCGGTCTCCCAAAGGCTGGGATTACAGGCGTGAGCCACCGCGCCTGGCTGCATATTTTTTATTAAAAAAAAATTTTATTGTGGTAAAATACATATAACAAAAGTTATCACTTTACTATTTTAAAGTATGTAACTGTGTTTATGCCTATTTTTAATTAGGTTGTTTATCTCTTTTTTTCTTGTTTTTTTAGCCATTTTAAAATATACACATATATTCAGGATATAAAATCTATGTTGAATATATACACACATACACACAGACAATGCAGATGTCTTTGCTCAGTGTGTACTGTATTGTCTTAATGCTGTCTTTGATGAAAATTAATTCATAATTAACAAAGTCCAAATTAGCAATCTTTTCTGATTAGTGATATTTGTATCCTGTTTAAGAAGTCAACCACCCCGAGGACATGAAGACATTCTCCTGTGTTTTCTTCTAGAAGTTTTATTGTTTTCCTTTCACATTTAGGTCTGATTTACCTTCCTTTTTATTGGTGGGTAATAAGTGTTTGCAACTGAGTTGTTCCATCAGTGCATTTCCTGCCTGTAAAATTTTGGGGGTCTGATAACCTTTTTCATTTTATCTCGTCTTTGCCCCTTTTGGTTTAAGCTGGTAGTGTTGCTTCTGGTATAAAATTCTCAAAATCCTTGTGGGATTCCCACATATGTCAAGGGAATCCATGGCATTAAGACAGGAGTGTTCTCTCAAAATTCTTTCTGGATAACCCTATCTCTGTTCCTGGCTTCTGCTTAGACGATTGATTGGATCCTTGAGTTATACACCTAAACTTTCCAGCAAAAGTTTGTCTCTGCTCTGGGTAATCCCCAGAGCAAGCTATATCACTTTTTGTAATAGCCTGAGAATTTTCCAAATCATCAATTTCTGGTTGCTTTTAACCTAACAGCTCCTTACTTACTTTATCTCTTTCCTCTCATATTCTACTATAAGAAGCAAGGAGAAACCAGATAACAAATCCCACACTGTACTTGAAAATTTCCTCAGCTAAATATCCAAGTAAATGGTTTACAAGTTCTGTTTTCCACCTCACAGTAGAATATAATTCAGCCAAGTTTTCTGCCACTTTATAACAAGGATAGCCTTCCCTCCAGTTTCTAATAACGTGTCCCTCATTTCCTTCTGAAACTTCACCAAACGCACCTTTAACATTCATTCTGTTATTCACTCAGAATTCTAGCAAATTCTGTTCACGATGACATATGTATTCTCTAAGATAAGAGCAGATTTGTCTTTTATTTTCCTCATTTCCTTCTGAGCTCTCACAAAACTTAGGCTTTTCCCTATCATGCACCTTAAAATTCTTCCAGCCTTTGCTCATTACCCGGTTCCAAAGCCACTTCCACCATTAAGTATTTGTTACATCAGCAGCTTACTTCCTGGCACCAAACTCTGTATAAGTTTCCTAGGGCTGCCATAATAAATTACCATAAGACGGGTGATTTAAACCAACAGAAATTAGTTCTCTCATAGTTGTGAAGGACAAAAGTCTGAAATTGATGTGTTGGTGGGGCTACACTCCCTCTGATGGCTCTAGGGGAGAATCCTTTCTTGACTCATTCAGCTTCTGTGGCTCCTGGCATTCTTCTTTCAAAATTAAATTTAAATTTTACTTTTTCTGCCAACACCTTGATTTTAATTTAAATTATTAATTAATTAATTAATTTTTTGACCCTGACATTCCTTTTTTTTTTTTTTTTTTTTTTTTGAGACAGAGTCTCACTCTGTCACCCAGGCTGGAGTGCAGTGGCAGTGGTAGGATCCCTGCTCACTGTAACCTCTGCTTTCCGGGTTCAAGCAATTCTCCCGTCTCAGCCTCCCGAGTAGCTGGGATTACAGGTACCTGCCACCACACCTGGCTAATTTTTTTATTTTTAGTAGAGACAGGGTTTCATCATGTTGGTCAGGCTGGTTTGGAACTCCTGACCTCAAATGATCTGCCCGCCTCAGCCTCCCAAAGTGCTGAGATTACAGGCGTGAGCCACTGTGCCTGGCCTGACGCCTGACATTCTTTAATCTGTGTAATCATAACTCAAATCTCTGCCTTCACCTTCATATAGCCTTCTCTGTGTCTCAAATCTCTCTTTTTTTTTTTTTTTTTTTTTTTTTTGAGACAGAGTCTCAATCTGTTGCCCAGGCCTAGAGTGCAGTGGCGCGATCTCAGCTCACTGCAAGCTCCGCCTCCTGGGTTCATGTCATTTTCCTGCCTCGGCCTCCCGAGTAGCTGGGACTACAAGTGCCCGCCACAACACCCGGCTAATTTTTTGTATTTTTAGTAGAGATGGGGTTTCACTGTGTTAGCCAGGATGGTCTCGGTCTCCTGACCTTGTGATCCACCCGCCTTGGCCTCCTGAAGTGCTGGGATTACAGGCAGAGACACCGCGCCTGGCCCTCTCCTTTCTCTTACGAGGACAACAATCACTGGATTTAGGACCCATTCTAAACTCAAAATGATCTCCTCTCAAGATCCTTAATTGCAACTACAAAGACCTTACTAACAAAAACATCCACTGTATTAGTTTGTTAGGTATATTTTAACAAAATACCACAACTGAGTGGCTTAAATAACAGTTCTGGAGGTTAGAAGTCAAATCAAGATGCCAGCAGGATTGGTTTCCTTTGAGGACTAAGCGGAAGACTCTGTTAGGCGTATCCTCTATCTTCTGGTGTTTGCTGCCAATCTTTGGTGTTTCTTGGCTTGTAGAAGTGTCATTCTGACCTCAACTTTCATGTTTATGTGGCATTCACCCTGTATGCATGCATCTGTGTCTAAATTCCCCCGTTTTATTTTTATGTTTTAAATTATTTAGAGACAGTCTCACTCTGTCATCCAGGCTGGAGTGCAGTGGCATGACCTCAGCTCGCTGCAACCTCCACCTCTCAGGTTCAAGCAATTCTCATGCTTCAGCTTCCCGAGTAGCTGGGACTACAGGCACAAACCACGATGCCTGGCTAATTTTTGTACTTTTTAGTAGAGACGGGATTTCGCCATGTTGGCCAAGCTGGTTGCAAACTCCTGACCTCAGGTGACCCACCCGCCTTGGCCTCCCCAAGTGTTGGGATTATCGGCATGAGCTGCCATGCCCGACCAAAATTACCCCTTTTTATAAGGACATCAGTCATATTGGATTAGGGCCCACCCTGATTACCTTAACTAATTACATCTTTAACGACCAAATTTCCAAATTAGGTCATATTCTGAGGTGCTAGCTGTTAGAACTTTAATATGAGTTCTTAGGGACACAGTTCAACCCATAACAGTTATATTCCTAGGAACCAGGAGTTAGGACATAGACATATCTTTCAGGGTGTGTGTGTGGGGCGGGCGCGGGGGAGACACAGTTCTGCCCACTACAGCATTTGCTTTTGTTTTTAAATCTTTTAAATATTTCACTCCCCTCTCTTTTTGGTTGCACATGGCTGGTACCATTCCAGAAGGGAAGTTTATTTATTATATACAGTGGATGCCTTAGCCACTTTACCCTTAATATTTCAACGTGTATTTCATAGAATAAGGATATTTTCTTACATAACTGCAAAAACAGTAATATTCAGGGAATTCAACATTAATAAAATATTTTGTCTCATCTACCATCAATAGTCTAGTTTCCTCAATTGTCCCAGTAATTTTTTCCCTTGAAAAGAATTCTGCTCTAGTTCACATATTCATTTAGTTGTCATGTATCTTTTTAGTGTCTCTTTCAATCGAGAACAAGTCCTTAGACTTTCCTGGCTTTCATGACATTGACATTTTTAAAAGAATACTGGCCAGTTGTTGCTTTTTAATACTGTATGTCTGATTTTGGCTTTGTCTGATATTTACTCATGATTAAATTCAGGTTATATATTTCTGGTCAGAATACTACACAGCGTTATTATATCCTCCCTCACAGGTGACAGTAGTTTTCATCACTCAGGGCAAAGTATTGTTTGTTTCTCTCTATATAGTTACTATATGCCCCCTGGCAACTGGCAGGAGGCACTTTAAGACAGCAGTCCCCAACTTTTTTGGCAACAGGGACCAGTTTCATGTAAAGCAATTTTTCCACAGACAGGAGATTGGGGGTGTAGGAGATGGGGAGATGGTTTCAGGATGAAACTGTTCCACCTCAGATCAGGAAGCTTTAGATTCTCCTAAGGAGCACACAACCTACATGCCTCAGATGCACAGTTCACAATAGGATTTGAGTTCCCATGTGTTCCTGCCACTGATCTGACAGGAGGCAGAGCTCAGGCGGCAATGCTCGCTCACCTGCTGCTCACCTCCTGCTGTGTGGTCCATTTCTAACGTGCCACGGACCAGTACTGGTCTGTGGCCTGGGGACTGGGGACACCTGCTTTAAGATCATGCAAATATCTTGTTCCTCATCAAACCTCTCCTCAATCCTGACCCCAGATTTATACCCATTAATGATTCTTGTCCAATCAATCTTTACTATGATGATTGCAAAATGATTCTCTAATTTGACTGTTTATTCCACATTTATTAATCAGCATCCTAGCATATGGTAAAGTCTTCCTTTTCACCAATTTATCTATCATCAGTATGGACTCATGAGTTCCTATTTTTTCAATGGTTCAATATTGTCCTTATTTATTTTGATAGCAAATAGTCCTAGATTTCGCCAGTAGGGGCCTCTTCAAGCTAGCTTCTGTGTTCTTTCAACAGGCCTTTATCATTTTTTAAAACACTTCCTTGCTTTCTGTTAATATTACGATGTTCCAAGATGATCATACCTTTTCTTCCCCAGCCCTGGAGACCAGCCATTTCTCCAGAAATCCCCGATTCCTTTTAGTAGGAAATGGTATTAGAAAACATAATATGAGTTCCGGACATACTGATTACTTATCAGGATAAGTCTGAGTCTAGATCTGTGCTGTCCAATTTGGTAGCCATTACCCACATGTGGCTACTTAAATTCAAATTAATAAAAACAAAATATATTAAAAATTCAGGATGGGCACAGTAGCTCACACCTGTAATCCCAGCACTTTGGGAGGCTAAGGCAGGAGGATCACTTGAGCCCAGGAGTTCAAAACCAGCTTGGGCAACATAGTGAAACTTCTAAAAAAAAAATGAAAAAAAAAAAAAAAAAAAAAAAAACTCAGTTCCTCAATTACATAAGCCATGTTTCATGTGCTCAATAGCTACATGTGTCTAGGAGCTACGATATTGGACAGTATAGACTTATAGAGCATTTGAATCATTACATAAAGTTCTATGGTTCTCAAGACTTTCCATAAAGAAAAAAAAAGTAAGTTCTATGGGATATGGAATATCACTATTCTAGACCATCGCAGTAGGCAAATCTAGGACACACACACACACACACCACACACACACACACACTTTGAGTTCCCATTCTCTATTGCCTTTTAAATATTTTCCTATGTTCCACTTCATTAATTCTTTAACACATTAAACGATTATTTATTGAGCACATTCTATCAGACAGGTACTCTTCAAGGCCCTGTAGATCTGGAAATAAAAAGATACAGCCCCTATTCTCTGAAAACATACCATACTTTTTTCTGAAAAGTCAGAAATGATTATAAAATAGTATAATAAATTCCAACTTAGCAAGGTTAAAACAAAAAATATATATGTATAGTATATATATATATATGATAATATATATACCATTCTGGGGACGTCAAGGAAGGCTTCCTGAGAGAAATGACATTTAAATTAAGTTTAGAAAGGTAAATAATTATTGGGTTGACAATATGGGAGACAAGCTGAGGGTAACGGAATTTGCTATTCTCCATTACTTTTTTCATCTTTGTTCCAATTATTCACTTAAAATCCTTTCTTTCTCTTCACCATAACCTTCAAAACTCTGCTTATCTTTCAAAACCCATCTTTTCTATATATTTCCTAATACCTCTAACCTTACAAACCCTGAAATATACTGTCTTTACTGATTTCAGACCCACAAAAGATTTGGTTTATTCTTGTTGCTATAAATGTTTATAAAAAGAACATGGGCTTTGGAATCAGATTTACTGCCTCAGCCTCCCCAGTGGATGGGATTACAGGCACCCGCCACCATACTGGGCAAATTTTTGTATTTTTCACGCTGGGCTAATTTTTGTATTTCTAGTAGAGATGGGGTTTCACCATGTTGGCCAGGCTGGGCTCGAACTTTTGACCTCAAGTGATCCGTCTGCCTTGGCCTCCCAAAGTACTGAGATTACAGGCATGAGCCACCACGCCCAGCAGGAAAAGTCTTTTAATAAAAGCTAATTTGTCAGAATCCACATTCCTATTTATAACTGGACCCTGATAAAAGAGTTTACAATTGGTTCCTAATAAAACCAATATTTAAATAGATAATGTAATGATAATCAGAAACTATTAAATAGTAGTATCAATAATTTCTTTCCTTTGATATATTAAGAAATCTAAAATAATTGTGGAGGGGGAAGCATATCCAGCAAGAACTAGAGATAACTTATTTTTCCTTTCATCACAGCTGGTTTAGAAGTACACTAATGGAAGTATCCCCATTATTTTGTTCACACATGAAAAATATGTTTTTCAAAATGAATGTTTCTAATGAAGTATACTTAATTTGTAAAAACTGTAAGCATGAACATCTAAAATTGTATTGCTTATATTCTAGAAGAAGGAAAAGGAACACTCAACAAAATTAATAAATATCAAACCTAAAAAGGAAAGCAATGTTACTTCTTCCAAAATAACTGAAGCTGTGCAGATTTTCTTCTTCTGAGCAAATATTTATGAGACAAATATGTAGTACATTTGTGTTTACCTTCTTATCTTTGCCAGTACATTTTAAAAATCATCTTGACATTTCATTATTCTCAAATTAGTTTAGGCATAATAGATTTTTTTTTTTTAACTGGGGATGTGAGAAGTTTCAGAGTACACTGCTTGCAATGTTTAAAAAATTACTAAAGCCCACTTTAGTATTATTAACATCTACTATATCATTTATAAACTATATTTGTAAGTTTTATACATGTAATTATTCAAAATAAGTGTTATTCTAAATAACAATCTACATCTTCTCATACATGAAATATGCTGATGGTGATCATGTTTTCTTCCCAAAGGCAGCCTTACCTGTGGAGTCCAGTAAAAAGTAGGGCTCAATCTGTAGAGTTTTCGTTTGTGGAAACTCTGAAGTGGCCTTGTTCGGGCTGATGTACTCATGAAAGTCAAGGATGAAGATTTCAGTCTTGTCCTGTCTTTTCTCTTTTTCTTACTGTGCTTCTGGTTAAGTAACCAGCTACTGGAGGAAGACAGCTCATCTAAGTTCTCTGATGCACTGAAATGCCACGAAATAATTAGGGGATGGGAAGGGAATAAAACAAAACAAAACAAACAAAAAAGACAAAGAAAACTAAATGTAAATTGCCTTGATCTATTATGACAGAAGAGTATTAATTTTAACCAATTTTGTGCTAACAATTGGTAAAATATTTTGTATTAATGGGAAATTACATATGCAAGTCATGAAAACCATTTTTACATCTATATTCTCCTGCAAAACAAATATCCCATAAGTTAGAAAATGCTCATGAGTTTACTAGTGTGATGTAATTGCTCATTGTAAATCAATAATTCATGTCAATTACAGTGTTTTAACTACACAAAATTCTTTTTTGTGTATGATGAAAATACATACATTACAGGTATTTAAAAGGGCTAAAGTCATCACTCCATTATCAGTTTCTCTTTTTTTTTTTTGAGACGGAGTCTCGCTCAGTCACCCAGGCTGGAGTGCAGTGGTGCGATCTCGGCTCACTGCAACCACCGTCTCCTGGTTTCAAGAGATTCTCCTGTCTCAGCCTCCCAAGTAGCTAGGATTACAGGCACCCGCCATCATGCCTGCTAGTTTTTGTATTTTAGTAGAGATGGGGTTTCACCATGTTGGCTAGGCTGCTCTTGAACTCCTGACCTCAGGTGATCCACCCACCTTGGCCTCCCAAAGTGCTGAGATTACAGGCATGAGTCAGTGTGCCCAGCTATTAGTTGCTCTTATATAAGCACTATATATTAATAACATTTCAGTGAATTTTGAAACAGAGCTGTAACCCTACTATATTTTAGGATTTTTAAAAAAATTTCCAATGCTACAGAAAAAACTATAAAACAATGAAACAGATCACCTAAGCTACACATGAAAAGAGCATAATAATTTTATATTTATTCTTTATATATTTTTGAACATATTTAAATATTTCAAATATTTTATAATATCAGAACATCAAGAGGACAACCTTCATTGCCACATAAATTTAACTTCATTTACATTATTATATTATATATACAATAATTAAGCTTTTCAGGCCCTACAAGGTACCAATTTCAGCCTTAGTTATGTAGATAAAAGCTAGTCAATTTAGTATTCCAATATTAACAAATGAATCTGCTATTATGTGATACTGCTGTTCAATATGTAAGTTCTAAATATGCTATTTGGTACAATTGGTAAATATAAAATATAAATATGTAAATATAAAATATGGTTTTTCTATAGCAGTATTGTGTTTGAATCATATTTATGGCTACTATAAAATATTATATTAGCTTGTGGATAAAGTAAATAATTCAAGAATGCTTTACATAGTAATGAGAAACCAGAGATAAAGGTGTCTGAATGGCTTATGTTGATAACACTGAACAGAATAATTAAACATGGTATTTGGTGACTATCATACATTCAACAAATACATAATTGATTATGTACTACTGGCCAGACCAGTATAGAAAAAAAAGAGTTGATGACAACTATTTTACTTTTAAAATATTAAGTCTCCAGAGAGCGCTAGCAAGAATGCTTTAAGTCTCGGAAAATAGAAGGTTCTAAAAATCTTTCATCATGTTGATGGCTAAGAAAGATTTAGGATATAATGCTTCTCTCAAATTAACAGGTCCAATCTCACAACTAGATTTTATTTTCTGTCATATCTAGGGGGAGCAGAAGGCATACAGGAGACCCAGTATGAAGTTAGGCACTGAACAGGCTAAGTGGCTAGAATAGAAGGGAGTCAAGGTCAAGAAGAAGACAGATTTCAGTAGGTAGCTGGCATTAGAGGCAGTTAAGTCAGGAGACGTAGGATCCAGGAAGTTAGGAGTAGATCCAGCACCAAAAGAGGTTCTTTGTCCAGCAAGTCAGAAGCACCTTTAGGCAGAACTTACACTGGCTCTTAAAAGACATTGCTCTGGAAGTGTCTAGGGAAAATTAAAAGCTTATTCCGGAGCCTGAGACCTACTTAACTTTTACTTCTATTTACAACTCTAGCTGTTAATGAGATATTAGCTTTCCCCTCCCCACAGAAGGCTTAGCCCAAAGAAGATGAGCCCACATCTTATGAAATGAAAGGACACAACTTCAGAACTGGCTAGAGGCTCATAGGCTGGCTTAAAGATAATTGGAAAGCTTATTATTTGTGTCACTAAATGTTATACAGTCATGTGTCACTTAGCAATGGGGATACCTTCTGAGAAATGCATCATTAGGTGATTTTGTATTTGTGTGAACACCATTGAGTGTACTTACACACACCTAGTTGGTAGAACCTACTACACACCTAGACTATATGGTATAGTCTCTTGCTCCTAGGCTACAAACCTGTAAAACATGTTACCATACTGAATGCTGCAGGCAACTGTAACATGATAGACGTGGTCTGTATTAGTGTATCTAAACACAGAAAAAGTAATGCATTGCTCTACAACATTATCATAGTTACAATGTCACCAGATGAATAGAAATTTTTCAGCTTCATTATAATCTTATGGGACTACTGTTATATATGTGGTCCTTTGTTGACTAGAAACATCATTATGTGGTGCATTACAGTATATAATTTTTAAATTTCTAAGGGTGCTGACATATTATCAGAGAAAAAAAGTTCAGTTTTATTCTTTTCCTTATGTTCCCAACTGCAGGCAATTTATCTTTAGATTCTAACACTTTCTAATTAAAAGTATCAACATCTACCCTCAAATAAATGAAGGAATGCATGAAAATTTAAAGATGTGAAATACGTTTATTTCACTACTAATCAATGTGCAAACTGCATATTCTCATCAAAGCTAATGTAGTACAAATCATTTCCATAAATAATGGATGAAGGTTATTGTAAATGGTTATTGTAAACCACTGATAAATTCACTTATTTCACACATTAACAATAATGAGACAGTCCAATCAATGAACCTCACTGAAAGCAAAATATGAGGAAAATCCTGAGAAAATTTTGAGGAAGACAACACAAGCCTGATCCTGTGCCTCTGTAATCTAAAGCTTTTCCCCCAGGAGATGATGATTCAGGTAATTAAGTATTGACTAAAATAGGAACGTAATGGTATCTGTAAGACAAGGACATCATTAATAAATCAGTAAGACACCATCATCACATGACATTCTTTTTTTAAAAAATAAGGTTTATCGCTTTTTTAAAATCTTTCTTTATTTTTTACAGACAGGGTTTCCTTCTGTTGCCCAGGCTGAAAGGCAGTAGTACAATTATAGCTCACTTCAGCCTCAAACTCCTGGGCTCAAGGGATTCTCCTTTCTCAGCTTTCTGAGTAGCTAGGACTACAGGTGTGCACCACAACACCTGGCTAAATGACAGTCTTTAAAGAAAATTTTTAAAGTCACAATAAGAAGAGAAGGTCCAGAAGAAAAAGAATATTTCAATAAATGATAAGGCTTAGTGTTCCCACTGAGATTAAACTGTACCTATGAAACCCTAGAAACTGAGGATGCAATAGGCCACCATCAAATATTGTTATAGAATAGTTATCAAAACACAATTGTTGGCTGGGCAGAGTGGCTCACACCTGTAATCCCAGGACTTTGGGAGGCCAAGGTGGGCGGATCACTTGAGGTCAGGAGTTCAAGACTGGCCTGGCCAACATCGTTAAACCCCGTCTCTACTAAAAATAGAAAAATTAGCCGGACCTGGTGGCACATACCTATAATCCTAGCTACTCTGGAGGCTGAGGTAGGAGAATCGCTTGAACCTGGGAGGCAGAGGTTGCAGTGAGCTGAGATTGAGCCCCTGTAGCCTGGGCAAAAGAGTAAGACTCTGTCTCAAACTATATATATATAATATATATACATATATATAGTTATCATTGTACTTCTGAAAGAGCAAGTTTACAAGTGGGAGAGAACCAGGCGAAGCAATAAATTACTTTTTTTTTCAGATTTCCAACTGGAAGCTGGTGAATAATAAAAATCTTCCAAATGGTATAGTTTAGATCCTTTGGGTTGTAGGCATATAACATAACTTGGTCTGAAAAGGAATTAAATAATTGAGGATGGAGAAGGAGTGACAGTGGGTTTCAGGCTTATGCCTTTCTATATTTCCCTGGCCTCCTCCCTAATCCAAGCTATCTTGTACCAGGGTTACTCAATAACCTTGTAACTGGTCTCCCTCATCCATCTAGTCCAATAGACACAGTCTCTGCAGTACTGACAGTCTAGAGAGGAAGACAGAGATTCATCAGATAATCATGCAAATAAATAAAAAATTATCACTATGAAAATGCTAGGAAGGAGAGGTGAACAGTGAGTGCTCACCTTCAGAGCTCACAGGGAATTTGATCTAGTCTTTGGAGGTAGACCATGCAGGAGTTCAAAGAAAACTTCCCCAAGGAACGGACTTTGATCCCCTCTAGTCCCTTCTATACCAATTATTTGGAAAGAACAATCTGATCCTGTCATACCTGCCCTGCCACTCTGCCACAAAACACACACACACACACTGCTTAAAATCTTCCAGCATCCTCCCATTGCTCTTAAAAGACTTAAATCCTTAATCTTTTAAAAGGCCCTGATAGGTCTGGCCTCTGCCATAGTTCTCTTGCCTCATCTTGCATGATGCTTTCCCTTGTTCTCTGTGTTCTGAGAAAGAAAACAAAGCTTTAATCTGAGAAATGCAAGTCCCTTTAAATTACCAGGCCCAGAGAAGCATTAAAATGTGACATGGCATGCCTATAGTCCCGGCTACTCAGCAGGCTGAGGCAGGAGGATCTCTTGAGCCTAGAAGTCTGAATCCAACCTGGGCAACAAAGCGAGACCCTGTCTCTACAAAAATAAACCAACAAAAATGTGACAGCAGTCATGTCTTGCTCCCCGCTTGAGCTAAATACTTAACTCTTGAAGTCACTTGCTATGTGGGCTCTAGACTAACTGACACCAAGTAGCCATAACATACCATACACTAGACACCTTAACAAACTATAGTTCAACAACATATAGCCAATCAATAATCAATGTTACTTTTGTAAGCCAATAAGAATTCATGTCAAACAAAAATTTGTATCAACCCCTTTTGTGGGCTTAGACAAAGTCCCTTGTCCCTTTTTGCCTTTAAAAATCTGCTTGTGGCTGGGCACGGTGGCTCATGCCTGTAATCCCAGCACTTTGGGAGGCTGAAGCAGGTGGATCACTTGAGGCCAGGAGTTTGAGACCAGCCTGGCCAACATGGTGAAACCCTGTCTGTACCAAAAATACAAAAATCAGTCAGGCGTGGTGGTGCACGCCTGTAGTCCCAGTTACTCGGGAGCCTGAGGCATGAGAATCACGTGAACCCGGGAGGTGAAGGTTGCAGTGAGCCAAGACTGTGCCACTGCACTCCAGCCTGGGCAACAGAGTAAGACTCTGTCTCAAAAAGAAACAAAACAAAACAAACAAACAAAAAAAACCCTGCTCGTAACAAAGGCCAAGTGGCGCACTTTCCAACGTTTCCCAGGCTGCAGTCCTCAACCTTGACCGAAATAAAGTCTCTATATTAATTTTGCCTTATTTTCTTTCCTTAGGTTGACATTTCCAACCACACTGCTTCCTTTCTTTATAAATAATTCACACTTCATACTGCACAAGATCTACATGTTATTTTTGCTTCCTAGAATCTTCACACATCCTCTTCACTACATAATTTCCAATAATCATCTAACTCAGTTCCAAAGTCCGTTCCTTGGGGAAGTTTTCTTTGAGCTCCTGCATGGTCTCCCTCCAAAGACTAAGTCAAATTCCCTACGAGCTCTGAAGGTGAGCACTCACTGTTCACCTCTCCTTCCTAGCATTTTCATAGTGATAATTTTATATTTATTTGCATGATTTTCTGATGAATCTCTGTCTTCCTCTCTAGAGTGTCAGCAGTGCAGAGACTGTGTCTATTTTGTTCATCCTTGCATCAGAAATTCCTGATATTATGCCTTGCATATAGCAGATACACAATGATTATTTGTTGAGGGAATGAAGAAATACTATACATACATATATGTTATCAGGTTTATCATATAAACCAGGTTTAGTACAGCATACGCATACCACATACTACACCTAAATAGTTTGGTGAATGAGTAAATGTTGAACATTTTAAGAGCCAAAAAAGCTCTAAATAGAAGGCTATAAGACAACTTTAAAAAAAGATATATATTTACACTGTCTTGAAGTTTCCTTCTAAATCTGACTCTTTGGTTCACAAAAGTTAGGGTTCTTTGTTTTTCAGAATCTCATTCTGTCTCCTAGGCTGGAGTGCATCTGGTATGAATATAGCTCACTGTGGTGTCAACCTCCTTGGCTCAAGTGATACTCCTGCCTCAGGCCTCCAAGTAGCTGGGACTACAGGTGCATGCCACCATGCCTGGCTAATTTTTTACGTTCCATACAGAGTCTTGTCAAGTTTCTTGGATGGTTTGGAACTCCTGGGCTCAAGCGATCCTTCTGCCTCGGCCTCCCAAAGTGCATATTCCATTTTTGATGAAATACTATAATGCTGATAATTTCTAAGGATGCATTTACCATTCAATCAGAAAGATTACAACATGATAGATGACTGCTTTGGAAAATGCTGCTACTTAATGGTATGTGATAAAAGTGTTTTAGACATTTGGAATCAAAGACGTGTACTAAACTACATTCAGCACTCAATGTCAAGTGCAGGAAAAGAAAATTCAAGAATCTTCAGCATAGGAGTGTGAAAGATCCATATCCTTAAGATATCCTCAAAAGCCAAGAGTTACTCACAGTAAGGTGGTCATATCTAAAGACTTCCCTTGTATACCAGGACAATGATTAACTGAAGAGCTACACTTTATGGAAAAACAGACCAATACCAGCACATGCTAAACTAATGGCCTCCATCTTTCCATATTACGACTTCATGTTGTATATGTCCTGCCCTTTGCTTTAAAATACACTATGGAGCCAAGGAAAGTAAGTTCAAGGAATAGCAGCAAATAAGGACTTATTCAACATATAATTTGAAACTATTATTTTAAGTCAGTGGTTTCTAACATTTCTCCCACATTCACATCATTCTCAAATTAAACTACTTAAGTAGAAATAAACTCTGAATAAAATAATTAGAATGTGCAGTCCTAGGTGCCCCCCTCCACCCATACACATATACACAAATACCCACATCCACTATACTGGGTTATATAGTGTCTCCTCAAAGTTCATGTCTACCCAGAATCTCAGAATGTAACATTATTTGGAAATACTTTGCAAATGTGATTAGTTAAGATAAGGACACACTGGATGAGGATGAGCTCTAAATCAAATCAGCGATTTCCTTACAAGAAGAGACACACAAAGAAAGAACACCATGTAAAGATAGAGGCAGAGTTTGGAGTGATGTGTGTATGTCCTACAAGGAAAGTCAAGGACTGCAGGCAACCACTAGAAGCTAGGAAGAGGCAAAGAAGGATTCCCTAGAACCTTCACAGGGAGCATGGTCTTGACACCTTAATTTTGAACTTCTAGCCTCCAGAACTGTGTCATAAGAAACATCTGTTATTTTAAGCCACAAATTAGTGGCTTAAACTACAGCGGCCCTAGGAAATTAATATATCCATAAACACATGCACTTAAGAATCAACGTGTTTGCATGACTTGTAATCTCTATTTCAAGTTTCTCCTTTTCCAGTTGGAAGTTCTTTGATGAATTCAACCTACTGTAACTGAGGTAGAAAGCAACTTTTTCCATACTTTCCCTGCTACACAAAGTCCTTCCAATATCTGAATTTATCACCTCTTTTATCCTTGATAGTACTGGGAGATACGAATGCATCACATATTCAGATAACCCAATGGCATTTAGGATGGCAGTAATCAAATTTGGGTGGATCACGAGGTTACGAGATCGAGACTATCCTATCATGGTGAAACCCCGTCTCTACTAAACATACAAAAAAATTAGCCAGGTGAGGTGGCGGGCATCTGTAGTCCCAGCTACTTGGGAGGCTGAGGCAGTAGAATGGCATGAACCCGGGAGACGGAGCTTGCAGTGAGCCAAATTGTGCCACTGCACTCCAGCCTATAAGACTTAAACTTAAAAAGAGCATTACTTATCCTCCAATTGCCAAAAGTAAATACCTCTCTCAAATGATCATACAGATCGCCTGGTATAGAGAAAACAGTGTCTAGACCATTTCCCTTACTCCGGGTAATAAGTAGAGAAACTACACCTCTTACTCAAAAATGTAAGTCTCTTCAACTCTAACAATAAGAAAATGTGTTGCAGTACACACTGTAAAATGACATTCTTTACAAATAAGATGTGGTATCTAAGAAAATTAAGGCCGGGTGCAGTGGCTCATGCCTGTAATCCCAGCACTTTGGGAGGCCAAGGCAAGCAGATCCCCTGGGGTCAGGAATTCGAGACCAGCCTGGCCAGCATGGTGAAATTAAAAATACAAAATTTAGCCAGGTGTGATGGCAGGCACCTGTAATCCTAGTTGAAGCAGGAAAATCACTTGAATCCAGGAGACGGAGGATGCAGTGAGCTGAAATCGCACCACTGTACTCCAGTCTGGGCAACAACAGCGAGACTCCATCTCAAAAAGAAAATGTGAAATTCATCTTATTGTAGGGACTAAGGTGGGAAATATGTATTTTAAGTATAAAAAGCTTCAGATATAATATTAACTGAAAAAGGTATAAAATTACTTCTAATAGATCTCAACTATGAAAAGGCTATATTAAAAAGATGGCAAGAAAATATACTCTGAGCAATATAGTGATTTCTTTTTTTTTTTTTTTTTTTCTTTTCTCTTTTTTGAGACACAGTCTTGCTTTGTTGCCAGGCTGGAGTGCAGTGATGATCTCGGATAACTGCAACCTCCGCCTCCCGGGTTCAAGCGATTCTCCTGCCTCAGCCTCCCAAGTAGCTGGGACTACAGGTGGGTGCCACCATGCCCAGATAATTTTTGTATTTTTTAGTAGAGACACGCTTTCACCATGTTGGCCAGGATGGTCTCGATCTCTTCACCTCATGATCCACCCCCTGTCCTCCTCTCCTCCCTCCCCTCCTCTTCCCTTCTCTCCTCCTCCCTCCTCCCCTCTTCTCCTCTTCTTCCCTCCTCCCTCCTCTCTCCCAAAGTTCTGAGATTACAGGCATAAGTCACCAGGCCCAGCCTTTTTTTTCTCTTTTATTAGGATGTCTAATACATTTTGAAATGGCTTTTGAAAATAAAAGAGACTTAGGAGACATAGTAACCAAATGTAGTTTATGGACTTTGGATACTGGTTTTAACAAATTAATCGTAAAAAGATAATTTTGAGACAACTGCAGAAATTTGAATATGGATAGAGAATTTCAAAACTAACAAATTATGGTTAACAGTATTAAATCTGATAATAAAGTGGTAAGTACGTTAAAAGGCTTATCAATGAAATATAAAGAACTATTTACAGTTAAAATAACAATCACTAGAAACTGCTTTACAAATGCCTAGAAAAACAAAGTGTGTCAGGAAAAGGAATAAAAGAATTAGCAAAATTTTGAAAACTGTTAAAGCTGAGAATATGTGGGTTCACTTTACTATGCTTTCTATACGTCTGAAGTTTTCCACAATAAAAGTAGATGGAGAAAAGGCCAATTATTATAGAACTACCTGTCATTCTTATCTCTGGCTCTTAACTTAAAGTGGGACTTTTTAATACACAAAGGCAAAAAGATGAGGAAACCAATATGATAGCCATACTTTTCTACCTGATAATTGAGACATAAAGTTTGTCAAATATTTGTCTGATCTGAGACACAGATAATTACTATTCTATATTTTAAGGAAAACAAAAACACAAAAAAACTTGAATAAAAGGTAAAATATTTTTCAAAATCCCATCTTCTCAACAGAAATATAGTTTTCATTTATACCCTTCAAATCTTTTTTCTATAAAATCATATTGTACTGCAATTTTAATGTCCTGATTTTTCCACTTAACATTCCAATATAAGCATGTTTCCATATGATTATATATTTTCTACATACGTAATTTTGTATAGTTACATGATATTAGATCTACTGGTTGTACCACAATTTGTTAATATATTCTCTTATATAAGATTAGGTTTTAGGCTTATATTATTAGGAGTATAAAGGAAAAAGTAAACTATGTGTATAATATGTATCATAATTAAATATTAATCATTATTATATATAATACTGTCATTCACAGGGATCCAAAATTATACTGAAAACATCAACTTAGAATATGCTTCTAACAAACAATGTTATCTCATAATTGAGAAGTGACTATTGAAAATATTGAGGGTAAAAAAATTACTTTTTATGTAATTAGTCTGCCAGCCTAACTGCAGTTTTTCAATTATGATATCCAGTTAAGAAAGGATAGTTGCATTTCACACAAGATAATTATTAGTAGTAGAAATAAATAGCATGGCAATAATTCATTGGAATTTAATTTCATGTCATATTCTGGGACTCATTAAAGCAAAAACAAAACAATGACAAAAATCTAGACACTATTTCAAGTAGGAATTCACTTTCTGAAAGATAATACCCTATGGGATAAACAAGGATTAATTTATAACATTTTATCTTCATTTTAGAGTATGAGATCTGAAAACCAAAAACTATCCCTATGATAATAAAATGTAATGCTTCATTTGTTTAAAGACTCAATCTTCTTAGTTGCACAGTTCCTGGTGAGTCATCTGAGACCATAATGCCAAGATTAATAAAGCTAAAAAAAAAAAAACTCTGATATTTTTAGGAGATACTGTTATTAAAAGATAATAGTAATCAATAAATAGCAAGTGTGCAAACATGCCCTGGGAAATAATTAACCAGGTAAGTTTACTTTAAATGCACTGTGAGGACAGATCATTACAATTAATACTTAAATTATGAAGAATTCATATTTAAGTATGAATACTTAAATACTTAAGATAATTATATCAAACAGAAGTTCTATATGATCCACAAAAATTAGTAAACAAAGAGAATGAGGCTAACCTTTAAAAATTAAAAATTTAAACGTCTTCTAATTATATACAAAAATTATGATACAATGTGATATAAAGCTATAATAAGCATGCTTTATTAGAGGAACTGTAACATTTCATTTATGAGGTTACTTATCTGGCAACATCAACTATCTATATAGAATGTAGTTGAAATTTTTTAAAGGCCTTTAAATAACAAAAAGAGATCTCAGTAAGTCTATGCATGAAAGTTCACTCCTGTTTCTTTCTTTCTTTTCTTTCTTTTTTTTGAGACAGGGTCTTGCTCTGTCACTTAGGCTGCAGTTCAGTGGCATGGTCACGGCTCCCTGCAGTCCTGACCTCCTGGGACCAAGCAATCCTCCCACCTCAGCATCCCAAGTAGCTGAGACTGCACGCATCAACACAGCTGGCTCACTTTTTTTTTTTTTTTTTTGTAGGGATGGAGTCTTCCTATGTTGCCCAAGCTGGATTTGAACTCCTGGTGATCCTCCTGCATCAGCCTCTCAAATTATTGGAATTAACAGGCATTAGCCACCATGCCTGGCCATCCTCCTGTTACTTTTAAGAGAGGCCTTCTCTCTTACTTGCAGATTTTTTTAAATGTACTACAGAGACATCTATGTCATCTATCACATTGGTTATCTGATTTTCTAGTCCAGAGTCAAATTATGAAGAGAAGCAGAACTACAGGAGACAACAAATAGAATATCAATCTGAGCAACAAATAGAATATCAATCTGATGATAGAGAAGAAAAAATATGTTAAGTACAAAATATTCCTTATGAATGCTGAGTACGGGCAAAAAATCATGAACATTTCATTCATTCAACAAATGTTAATTCATGCCCATGATGTGACTCTCTGATCCAAGTGTTAAGGAAAATAACAGTTGAGTAAGATAGACCAAAAAATTCTTACTTTCCTGAAGCTTACATTCAAGTCCAGAAAGACAAATAAGCAAGCAAAAAATTAACAAAATAATATCACATTTGTTACCTCATTTGATCTTCACAACACAACCCAGAAAACAGGCTGTTCTCATTCTACCTGTGATTCAGATTGCTGTGCAGATCACAGTACTACCAATTGGTCAATTTGGGATTGAACTGTGATCTAATTCCAAAGTAATATTCTTAACAATGAAAATTTTCTTCATAGCACTTGATCAAGGTTTAAAATTATACATTTGTGTGATCATTTAGGTAGTGTCATTTTTTTTCACAACTAGACTTTATATTACAAGGACAGAAATTCCATTTGGTTTTGTTCATTACCATATACCTGGTACCCAATCCAAATGCCTGGCACACAGAAGTCACTCAGTAGGTACTTGTTGATTATTCAGTGAATTGTTTTATAGATATACAGCTATTTATCTCAGTAGCCCCTGAGAATGTGATCATCGTGATGAACCTGAGTTATCAAAAAACTTAAGTTCAGCTCTTTCCCATCTTGCAAGATGGCAGGTGAAAAAGTTGAGAAGCCGGATACTAAGGAGAAGAAACCTGAAGGCAAGAAGGCTGACACTAGTGGCAAGGTGAAAAGGGGTAACTTCAAGACTAAAAATCCAAAGGCCGAAATCCTGTCCTTGTCAGAAGAATTGGCAGATATTCCCAATCTGCTATGTATACTAGGAAAAGACACGTATAAAAGGAAATACTCACCCACTAAATCCAAGATTGAAAACAGAAAGGAGAAGATTCTTGCAGCCATTAGAAAATCAGTTGGTGGTGACAAGAATAGTGGTACCCAGGTGGTTAAACTTCACAAATTGCCTTGATACTATCTTAGGGAAGACATGCCTTGAAAGCTGTTGAACCACAGCAAATAACTGCAAGCCAGTTAGTATGTGAGAAAACTGCAAGCCAGCTCCCAGGAGCATTCTGATCACCCTCACTGGACGCCACAGAGGCAAGAAGGTGGTTTTCCTCAAGCAGGTGGGCACTGGCTTGTTACTTGTAACTGGATCTCTAGTCCTCAATCGAGTTCCTCTACAAGGAACACACCAGAAATTTGCCAACGCCACCCCCACAAAAATTGCTCTCAGCAATAGAAATCCCCAAACATCTTACTGATGCTTACTTTAAGAAGCAGCAGCTGTGGAAACCCAGACATCAGGAAGGTGGGGTTTTCAACATCAAAAAAGAGACATATGAAATTACAGAGTGGTGTAAGGTTGATCAGGAAGCTGTGGACTTGCAAATGTTACCAAAAATCAAAGCTATTCCTCAGTTCCAGGGCTACCTGCAATCTGTGTTTGCCCTGATAAACGGAATTTACCCTCACAAATGGGTGTCCTAAATTTCTCACGCAGAATCTCATTAAATGACTGATACATTTTGGGGAGAAAATTAAGTTCAGTACCACCCAAAAAGGGCAATGTGTAAGACATTTTATTTAAACAATTTTTCCCAGTTTAATTGAAAAAGGTTTTGGAACTTAAGTGGAATCCACAACCCTCTTACTGTCATGGATACCTCTTTCCATATAGTTTCTAGGATAGGGTTTAAAGTCATTAAGGCACATTGAGTACAGTAATTTCTCTATATTTACCAATTCTCGATTTAGGCTAACATAAAATTATTACATACAAAAGAGCACAACAGTGATGTTATAAAGATATATACATCAGGTTGGATTGGAACACTGATTGGAACCTTTATGTTTTTAGTGTAATTGTTTGAAAAAATAGAATTCTTTAAAATAAATATTTAAAATGGAAGAATATTAACACTAGGAACTACTTTAGAAAATATGCTCCATTAAATTTAAAATAAAGAAGTGATGTGTAAAATTAACATACCTGCCCAAGGTCACAAAATGTCTAAAGCAAACAAAATACATAAAAGCTGTGTATTCTCATAACTACTTTGCCCTCAAGCCACTAAATTATAAAAACATTACAACTGATTAAAAATAAAAAGTTAAAATCTTTTTTGGGGGAGGGGTGCAGGGGAGATTAAAAGTCTCAAGATGGTCTTTTGAGGAGATAGATTTTGTATGAGAATAAAACCCAACAGTGTTTTTATGCTGATTTTTAGAGTGCTTGATTTAGTTACAGAGTCCCATACAAATGAAGTAGACCAAAGGCAAGAAAGAAAACAACTTCCCAAGAGATGATGGAAAAATAGATCGTGCCTCAGTGACTCCTAGTAACTCTATAATGAATGTCTTTAGTAACAGCTGGCCTACTGTGCCATGTGTGCAAAGGGATACCTACAAATGACCCCAAATCCTTACCCTAATTCAGGTCCACATTGAAGCACTTGTTTTTAAAGAGTAAGAATAGCTGAATCAATGACTAGTATACTATCTAAGATAAGAAATAGATAAGACTATATCTAAAAGTTTAATATACTTTATGTCCTCACATTAAAATATCAACGGCTAACATTATTAGGCTGTTTCTTACATGCCAGGTTTTGTTCTGAGTTTTTATAAATGCCATTTCATTTACTTCTCACACAACCATATACTGTTTCCCAATATCTGGTATGTTTACTGTAAGCCATACATTTGAACTCTTGGTCAGTGAACTGTTGAGTAGCATACTACATTTTAACAGGCCCAGCATTTACCCTTCAAGATAATATTACTGTAGAAATTGGATTAGAGGGGACACTGAGTGATTGACAAATGTGGGTTAAGACTTTATAAATTTTTTGGAACAGAGAATATAAGTATTTAGGCACCATAATAATTTTAAGATTATGTAAAACAAAGTCTATATTATCACGGTAAATTACCAAATGTCCTGCTTTCTTGTTTTTTGGGATTTTTTGAGATAGGGTCTCACTCTGTCACCAAGGCTAGAGTGCAGTGGCATGATCATGGCTCACTACAGCCTCAACTGTCCTGGCTCAAAGAGATCCTCCCACCTCAGCTTCCTGAATAGCTGGGACTACAGGTGTGCACCACCATGCCCAGCTCATTTTTAAAAATTTTTGTAGAGATGGGGTCTCACTATATTGTCCAGGCTGGTGTCAAACTCCTGGGCTCAAGCCATTCTCCTGCCTCAGCCTCCCAAAGTCTTGGGATTACAGGCATGAGCCACCATGCCCAGCCATGTTATTTTTAAATATACCTATTTACCTGTATCTATAAACATTCTGCAACTTCCTATTATATTGCTACTATAATAGCTAATGTTTGTATTAATTTACACATTTCAGCTCAGTGTGTACCTCAAAATTCGTAACTAAATTTAAGAGTGCTTTTCAGGTCACAGAGGACAATTAAAATAACTGTAGCTATTGGTCCTTTCCTTTAGACATTTTTCACTGCCTTCCAAAAGTATGTAAGATGACTTTTTTCAGGAAAGACAGAACAGACATCTGAGATTAAGACAGATTTGACAGATAAAGGGTAAGGATTATAAACTCAACAACTAGATCAGTCCCCATCACCAAATTTTAAGGTAATATGAAACAAGATTTAGTTGTTTCCATACCAACAAACTAAATACCACATTCCTGTGGGACTGGTCAAATTTTGTTCATAGGTTTAGGATGAATAATGTCATTTAAGTATTTTTTCAAAACTATGAAGGCAAATGTGACTTCCTATGTGACTATTTTCTATTTATCCTTTTTGAAGTATATAGTTTATATCCTATTTTTCTTAACCTTTTAAAAAATACAAAATATAAGATACATATGCATAAGTACTTAAAGCATTTCTCATGTTTAGCTTGTAAATATGAAGCAGTAACTCCCCTTACTCTTCCACTTTCCCATAACCACCACTCAAAGGTCAAGAAACACAACACTATTAGCACTAAGGAAATTCCCCTCTTATGTGAAGCTCTACTATTATACTTAATTTAGGAATAATGAAAGCCAAATCAGTACTTTTTACTGAGATTCTGAATAATTCAAGCACCTCAGTACAATTTGAATCCATTTCCTCCTTCTGACCTCTATGTTATTGCTGTTATAGACTCTTTCTAGCCCCACTAGACTTATTTTACTACTGTTCACTTACACATGCCCATATGGTTACTTACCATTCTGTTCTTCAACCCTTCTTCATCTCAAATTTTCCATCCAGATAATATACTACTACCCAAAGTATATCCTTTATGTTTAGTCTACTAATCTACTCTCTCAGCCTTGGTATGTCTCAAAATGTTTGTCCTTCACACTCAGATTTGAAAGATGATTTCTCTGTGTATAGAGTTTCTAGGTAAATGGTTATTTTCTTTCAACATACTAATGGCACCACTCCACTGTACTCTGGCTCCTGTTGTTACCATTGAGAAGTCAGCTGTCAGTCTATGTTTCAATTAAGATTATGTCTTTCTCCCACTTCTGGTTGCTTCTGGACATTGCATTTATCTTTGTTTTTTCACATTTCCTCTATGTCCAGAGGTAGATTTCTTTTTAGTTGTCCTGATCCAAAATCTGTGTTTGGCTTCCTGAATGTGGTGTCTTTCATCAGTTCAAGTAATTTTTCAGTCACTCTCTCTTCAAATATTTCCTCTATTTCATTCTATAGTGCTTCTTCCACATCTCCAACTAAGTGTCATATTAGGCCTTCTCACTATATTCTCTACATTTTAAAATGACTCTTCTGTATTTTCCATTGTTTCATATCTTTTGCTACATTTTGGAACTTTTCTTCTGGTACTTCTTCTATGTCACACATTCTCTCTTCAATTGTGTCCAGTCTGCTGCAGAAACCACTTAGTTATTATATTCAGTATTTTTAAGAAATCTTACTTAGCCTTTTTCCAAATATGCTTATGTCACTTGATATAGTTTGTTCCCTGCTGGTATTTTAAGCCTATCTTTTATTTCTATAATCAGGCTACCATTTTAAAGTGATCAGTGTTTGATAATTCTAATATCTGAAAATTTTATGATCTTTTTCTGCTGTTATGTGCTCCTTATTCTTACTCTTCTTGCTCTGTCTCCTTATATGTTTGATTATATTTGACCGTTTGTTAATCCCTGCCCTTGGCAAATTATTCACGAGAATTTCCCAAGGCTAAAAAAAAAGGTGCCTTCCTCTAGAGGAAATCTGCATTTGCCTCTGCCATTCCAGAACCATTTAAAACTAGCGATCTCTTGGATCACTCATTGATGCAAATTTGGACTGAAAATCCATGTAAAAAGTCTCCACCACAATCAGAACATCTCAAAGATAGGCTTTTTTTTTTTAATCTTCTGCTCTGCTTAGCCCCAAGGCAAATCTCACTATGGTCCCTAGTGGTGGAGAAAGGGAAACAGTTTTACTTCTAATTTACCTTTATTGTAATGGCATAGCCCCTGAAAGAGAATGGTCCCTACTAAATACAAGGATTTTATTTCATCTTCCTGCCATGGGCAGAGCCAAGGGCTTCGACCTAGGTTATTTATTTATTTATTTATTTATTTATTTATTTATTTATTTATTTA